>NC_079224.1:35966823-36271323 GCF_029633865.1 Lampris incognitus | reverse complement strand
GAGACAATCCATAGAGAGAAGAGGTGAGGGGCGGCAAATTAGAGAAGAGATGTGAAGTGAGGAGGAGGAGGAAGGGCGGTGAGAAAAGGAGGGGGAGGGGTTCAATTCCCTGTATATTACTGTGGACAGAGGCAAAGGCAGCAATACTACCAAAGTGAGAGATTCGATTTCTGTTGGAGCCAACCCCAAAAAAACAAAAACACTTAAAGGAGAAATCCGTGATTTCCCTGCTCCGTCCCTCCCTCTGTCAGCCCAGCAGCAAATAGTTGTATGACAAACGACATCGAACTACACGGGAACACTGTTGTACTGTAATATGGATTGTAGAACTGGTAGATTAACTGCCCAACAGAAGCATCACCACGTTTCCTTGTCCTTGTTTCAGTAGGAAGGTGTTTGCTGCTGCACCAGTGTTCGTCCTACCCGCGTGATTTTTTTCGTACCCGTTTTCCGGGAACTCTGCCTCTGATTGGCTAGTACTCGTTGCCTCCGTTGATTAGGTTGGTTAGGGTGGGGTTAGGGATAGGGTTAGCCAATCAGAGATAGAGTAGGGGCGGGTCTTCCCGGAATCCAGGTGAACGCTCTCTCAACGAGTACTAGCCAATCAGAGGCAGAGTTCCCGGAAAACGGGTACGAAAAAAAATCACGCGTCCTACCCGGTCAAACGTTTCCACAGCGGTGTATGGAGAGTGTCTCCAACCATGGTGAAAGCGCATGTTAGCATTATGTCACCTGACTCCACGGTCCAGACGCATGAAATAACTAATCCCGAATGTCACCTTTAAGGTAGTGTGAGGGTAGCTAAAAAGTGACGTTACATCATTTCACGAATCCTTCTGTTTTCTATAAAATCTAATATCGTACGAGCAGCCGCGACGTTTCTGCTCCATCTCGTAGCACGCCTTGTGTGAGACCCCTGAGGCTGCCTCGTGCGCCGCAGATCTGGTCCAGGGTAAGACCGACAGAACCCGGTGTCGGAGCGGCCTTTACTCGCACACTTGATTCATGAAGGAGCAAGGCCGGTCGTTTGTTGAGCTAACTGGTGGACGTTTTTTACGAATGAGCAGAAAGTCCGGGGTCAGAAATTGTGATTCTCCCCCCCCCCCTCCCCACATTGCGGAGAGATAAGCAACCGAGGCCGCAGGAGGTCAGCAGGGTGAGGAGTTGACAGCTTGTAGACTTCAGACTCTGGACTGGTGCTGCACAGGCCGTCTGTCTGCTCTGCAGCTTTTGTTTCCTATGAAGGGAACAGTTGTTTGATGATCTCACCATGGCTACAGTCTGCCTTTGTCTCTTTCCCTGTGCCGTAACTTTACACTCCTGTGTGTGTGTGTGTGTGTGTGTGTGTGTGTGTGTGTGTGTGTGTGTGTGTGTGTGTGTGTGTGTGTGTGTGTGTGTGTGTGTGTGTGTGTGTGTGTGTCCGTTACTGTAGACGTGTATATGTGTGAGTTCCCTTGGGCCACGTGATAATCACTCAGTTATGAAACGTGCTGACTGATGACTCTGACCAATAACAGAGAGAGAGAGAGAGAGAGAGAGAGAGAGAGAGAGAGAGAGAGAGAGAGAGAGAGAGAGGAGGGGAAAGAGATAGAGAGAGGGGGGGAGGCGGAGCGAGAAAGAGAGGGGGGAAGAGAGAGAGCGCGAGAGAGGGTGTATGGGGGTGCAGGTGCATCAAAGGTTAGTCGGTTTGGTACCCTGGATGATGTTGTTTTGGCATCAGCGTGTTACGGTTGGGGTTTCAGGTAGACCCATAGTGGTGCTGTAATGCTGATGTAACCTATTTCTATTCATAGTTGCTGTGCCTTACTTGTTAATTAATCCCACATGATGGCTGACTCTCACCCCTTCCGAAAAGGTTTCCACGTATCGTTAGGGACTGATGGAGAATCGCGTCTCCCTCCAGCACGACCCATTCCAAGCGTATTTGATTCTTTGAAACACCAGTTAGCCAATAAACTATCATTAGTAAGGCTGGAGGGAAAGATGGATTTATGGCGATTTTAACGTTACAGCGTCTCCCCCTGAATTGTAATCCACAATAAGCAGATGCTGTGAAGGGGTTTGATGTGACGATTTCTATATGTCTGACTGTTTGAAGGTTTACCACGAGCTGCATACGCCTTTTTTAAGCGTTTGCAACACACCTTTTTTTTGTTGCTTTATACTACAGTTTTCACATTTTACTTCAGGTAAGAGGGTGGAGTCTTAAAAAAATCTTAGTATTGAATCGCAACATTTATAATATCATGACACCTGAGAAATCACAATATGTATAAAAACAGCGCCAAAACGCTGTAATATTGAATCAGTGAGTGTCTGGCTGATTCCCAGCCCTAATAACTGGCATACTGGCAGTTTATAACGATCCATCCAATAATCCAATTAGGATGGATGAAATTTGGGCAAACAAAATTGGATACAGACGTGAAGTAGGACTGTAATCGGAATTCATCATTTTAATGAAACGCACGTTCAGCGCGGGGCGCTCCGTGCCAAGCTGAGAATGAGGCAGTGTTACACTGACACCTAGTGACGGTATTGGGAAGTGCATATAAGAGCGCGCGTCACGAGGAGCGCTGGTCCATTTCCGTTCATCACCTTTACATCTTAAAACGCTTTAACTTCTATTGTTTCATTAACCGTCAACTTCTGATACCTGCTAACATTTAAAAATGACCCGTTCAGTTTGTCAAAGTATGTGTGTTTTTTTTAAATGTGTCACTTTTTTTTTCTTTTTTAAAGATGATCTGAAATCCCAGTTCATGTGGGGCTTTATTGTTGCTATATTGTTTAGAAGTCTCACTTGAAAACCTACAGAAAGACGATTTTATTATTTTTAAAAAAAAATTATTATTCTTTTAGTTGGAATGCCCTAATATAATTTTCCAAGCTCCTTCTCTTCGAATTGTCAAACTTAATTAAATTGCACAGCAACTGCTCCAATATAGTATATAAAAACCAAAACGGAGCAAAAAAAAAAAAAAAGAAAGGAAAAAAAGGTGAAATTATCAGTCTCTGAAATGTAAATGTAAATCTAAACGGTTGCCATTCACATCATTTGCAATCTTCACTTCCCTTTGCGACCACCTGGGCATCTCCAGACGTCACATGGAGACCCAGGTTTTCACATTTTCTAAAAGGAAATGCTATTTGATTTATTTTCCCTTATATTCTAAACACCCCCCGCCCCTTTGTATCTGTATTTGGGTGGGGGACAACTCAATAACATGTCAATGAGCCCCCTGACCGTTTGCAAGATTGGCCATCAAACTCCAAATATACACAGGGCTCATTTGACAACGCTGAATGTGAGCAACAGGAGCCGTTTTTGCACTGTTATTTTACAGGTTTATATAACCACCCTCGCTGCGGGGGGAGAGATAAGAGCGCAAACAGTTCACAACAGCCACCGCCACACGTTCCCTCTTTGTGCTGCCTTCTAAAGGATGATACAATCATGAAATTAAGTCTTTCTTCATGCTGTCAGCGCTCCACGGGGCCACCTCATAATACAGACTCCACTTTGGCACTCATGAAAACCCAATGAATTATGCAGCAGGGCAAATTAATCAGTCTATTAGCCCTGCTGATCCCAGCCTTCAGGACTCATAACAAAGGATATGGAATACAAAAACAACCTGTGTGAATACTTGGGGATGTAAGCGCCGTCTGATCAGAACACGGCCAATTACTCACAGCGATGGTAATTAAGAGCAACGAGTCCATTAATCTGCATTTGCTCTCTCTCCCTCTCTCCTTTGTCCCCCCCTTGCTCACATTACCCTCGCTCTTATCTTTCTAGATGGCTAAAGATAGCCCAGCCTGGGATTTCCCTCTCTCTTTCTCTGATGGGCCCACTGACGGATTCGGGGGGGGGCGGCACTGGTACCCCCATGTTCAAAAAATGGCTGCAAAAGTGCCCTCTTGGATGACACTATGGTGGATAAAACATGATAAAGTGCCCGCTAGGGTACACCAATGTGCAAGACAACGTGATATAGTGTCCTCTAGGGGTGCCCTTCCAGTGGGAAAAACGTGATAAAGCGCCTTCTAGGGTGCCCTTCCAGTGAAGAAAACGCGATAAAGTGTCCTCTAGGGGGCCACTCCAGTGGACAAACTGTGATATAGCGCCCTTTAGGGTGCCATTCTTGTGGAATTGCCCTAGACTGCCCTTCCAGTGGAGAAAACACTGTAAAATGCCCTGTAGGCTAAACTCAAGGTGTTCTACTCATCCTATGCTCTTCAAACCAACAATGTGCAAGCTATGCTAGGGTTAAAGTCAACGATGTGGCCATGGTTTCCCCCTACCCTGATCAAGCTCCTCAAAATTTATATATGCCACATTGCCAGTGACAACTGCTTCAGTAGAGCGGTCATTTTCTAAACTGAAACTGATCAATACCCAGCTCAGGGACAGATGTGGGGGAGGCAGGCTCTCAGATCCTCTGCTGCTATCCATTGAGAGGGACACCCCAGTTGACCCAAATGGGGGTCATTGATATATACAAACACATGGCCAAGAGAAGATTTCTACCCTGATTCCACCCCCCCTGACTATCCCCCTACCCTGGCTAAGCTCCTCAATATACAGCCCATTCTCACTGACATCATCACGTGTGTGTCTTGGTGAAATAAATGGTTAAATAGTGAATGTTCCCCATGGGTTTTACATAATAAAACAAGCTTAATCTTAACCAGGGTTTGTAGCTGTTTCACCATCACGACTTTGTGCGCGCTGGTGGCCCACCGCATACAACTGGTGCCCTTTTTATTTGTTTCGCCCCTGGCCCTCAAACAGCCTAGGTCCGCCACTGCAACTCACCCATTCTGTACCTGTCCTACAGTGTCTCTTCTTCTTTCTCTCTCCATCCCTTCCTCCCTATCTGTCTGTCCGTTAAAACTGTGGTGATAAAAACCCTTTTTACCTTTCATGAGTATCTTGCCAACGGAAAAGGTTAAACTGGCAGTTTGCTTATAACCTCCTAAACAGATGTCGCTGTGGTGCACAGAAAATTACTCACACCGTTACCATGCTGAGGGGCTGAGCAGCAGCTTTTATTTCAAAAACACCGAGTGGACTCTTGCAGCATGCCTACTTGCTAACGTCACCTGCAGGTATAGTAACAAAATTACCTGTTTAAAGATCAAACTATTTGTGAAAATAAATCAAGTTTGGAGGAGGTGGATATAAAATGATGTTTCGGAGAGCGCAGCAGAGGTGTGCACGCGCTCTTTTCTCTATCAAATAATCTCCTTTGACGTGGGAGATAAAGGCTTGGGCTAAGATCCTTTTTTTAACCCCCCCCCTTTTCTCGCCAATTGTATCCAGCCAATTACCCCACTTTTCCGAGCCGTCCTGTTCGCTGCTCCACCCCCTCTGCCGATCCGGGGAGGACTGTAGACTACCACGTGCCTCCTCCGACACATGTGGAGTCTCCAGCCGCTTCTTCTCACCTGACAGTGAGGAGTTTCACCAGGGGGACGTAGCGCGTGGGAGGATCACGCTATTCCCTCCAGTTCCCCCCTCGAACAGGTGCCCTGACCGACTAGAGGAGGCGCTAGTGCAGTGACCAGGACACATACCCACATCCGGCTTCCCACCCGCAGACACGGCCAATTGTGTCTGCAGGGACGCCCAACCAAGCTGGAGGTAACACGGGGATTCGAACCGGCGATCCCCGTGTTGGCAGGCAACGGAATAGACCGGACGCCCCCTGGACTAAGACTCTTGTGCAATGATCACTACTTACTAAAGACCCTTCAATGCCTAAGGACCCATACAGAAATGCCTGCAAAGCCCCTGATGAGCTTTAGAGATGAGAAGACTAACAGACTCTCAGTACTGAACAATGGACGATACTGCTAAAGTCTACAATGATGCCATCGTCACAAAATTGGCGCAGCTTATAGCCATACTTAACTCTGTTTTAACAATTTTTCATTTTCATATCAATAAAACATGAGTGCAGTGCATATGCCCTGTCGACCCTAGACATTATCATGTCTGCAGGCGCTACTGTGAAGGCCTGCTGTGCATACAGCCAGTAGTTTGAGAAAGAAAACAAAAAACAAGGTTTGAGTGATTTCTGAGAAAAGCATGTACAAAACACATGTTGTCAGAAGCGTGGAGGAGACATGGGAGGTCTGTATGGAGGAGAGAAAATGTTATTCTGAGTGTCTTCTCACACAACTACCAGTTTGTAACACAATCTCCTATGAACCACTGTAGTTCCTAACAGTTCATGCAGAACTGTTCATAGTAGAAACGTTGTGAACTTCTACTCGTCGTCACTGATGAAGTTTGATCAATTTTAAAAACTTAATTGTACATGGTTTAGAATGATCAATTCGCTCAGAGACCGGGACACAAATCAGAGCTTATCCCCCCCCCCTCAATTGTACTTGGCCAAATTGACCCACTCCTCCGAGGCGGCCCGGTCGCTGCTCCACCCCCTCTGCCGAGCCGGCCCGGGGAGGGCTGCAGACTACCACATGCCTCCTCCGATACACGTGGAGTCGCCAGCCGCTTCTTTTCACCTGACAGTGAGAGTTTCACCAGGGGGACGTAGCGCGTGGGAGGATCACGCCATTCCCCGAGCCCCCCCCCGAACAGGTGCCCTGACCGACCAGAGGAGGCACTGGTGCAATGACCAGGACGCATACCCACATCCGGCTTCCCACCCGCAGACACGGCCAGTTGTGTCTGTAGGGACGCCCGACCAAGCCGGAGGTAACACGGGGATTCGAACCGGCGATCCCCGTGTTGGCAGAAATCGGAGCTTATGATTTGAGGTTAAATCCGTGCTCGTGGAGCAGTGGAGAGATGGAGCAGGCAGGGTGGTCAGCCTCTCCAAACTGTGCTGGTTGGACGAGGAGTTTGTCTCTTGGCCCTTCGGTTCACATCTTTCTCTCTCACGGGATTTCAATCAATCAATCAAGTTGCATTTCATATGGCGCTTTTCTAGCTGATTTAACAGAAAAACAAACAACACTAAAACTAAAAGCACAGGTTTACTGTGGTCCTCTCAGAAAACAGCCCGAGTCATGGCGGTGTTGTTCCAAACCTTTATTGCAGCTCCCAGAACAGAACATTTACGGAGAACTGTGACGGTCCACATGTCCTCTACAGAGTCCATTTCATCATCATCATCCTCATTTCACAATAATTTAATCACTCGTCCGTTTCTACAGGATTACTTGGTCTGTAGACTTGGTTTCACGATACGTTGTCACTATTTTGAGGCAATGGTGATGGACAGCTTAAGACGTTTCTCATGATCAACAGCATTTTCGTTTTCCTACTTGATACCCACCAGTTTCTGCCTAATTAGACTTTGTTCCAATTAGTGCCGGATTTCGGATCTTACCCGCCATCACTTCCTTTGCCTGGAAATAACAACGTTGCACGTGTATGACAAACCCATTACAGCATGTAAACGTCTTCCGTTCAACGATGAACCTCGGTAATAAAAAAAAAAAAAATAAAATAAAAAAGGAAAACCTGTTTCGTCAGTTTGTTGTACTGTGGTTGTTCGAAATCCATTGCTTTTCCTGAATTTGCCCCTCACCCACTAAAACCCTGCCCATCAAGCACAGCATATGGCTTTATTAAACATCAGCTGTTTTCAGATTTAAAAAAAATTAACCCCCCCCCGCCCGCCACACACACACACACACACACACACGCACGCACGCACACAATTCTTTCTAAAAATCCAAAGATCTCTTGGTAAAGGTCATCTGTAGAATCAACGAAAGCCCTCAAAGTTCACATTGAATGACAAAAGTGGGAGTAGAAAAGACGTGTTAAGTGTTTTAGAAAAATACAGACATCCTTCTGATACTGCACATCACCGGAACGTGTCGACGCCGCGACGGCCAGCTGCTGGACCGAGACCGAGGTCAGTTCTCGTTAGTGGTTTGCCTTCGCTTCGGCCATTTGCATCCCGGAAGGAAGTCCCGCCTTCTGCCTCCCTCGGGAGGGACGCAAAATGGCCGCGGTAGCTGGGGGGAGAGGGGGGGGGGCTACGCCGCCGAGCGAAGGTGAAGGAACGGGGGAGGTTTTGGATTCTCCGCAGCATTCAAAAACTGACCGACCCTCGTTTTCGATAAAGGTTTACAGCATCCGAAAATACAGGGAGATCGCCGAGAATCCGCTACGTCCATCCTGAGCTAACTGCATTTCAACCAACACTAAATGCTAAATTAAACTGCAGGCGAATTGCTGTGTTTTGTGTCCCCTTAAAAATACCCTTGTGTTGCAATTGACCCCTGCAGTATCGCGTCTATCTTGTAGTCAACGGAGCTACGCTATACAGGGAGGAACATCCACTTTCCCCAAAAAACCATCTTGGTGCCAAGATCATCTTCTTTTTTTTTGCCTCATGCAAACGAAAGCACATGAACCGTCTTTAAAGCCGCTAGAGAAATCTGCAGCACAATCGTTTTCCTATGGGACAGCTTTCTTATACACGTGGCTTAGGGGGGGGGGGGTGATATTATCGATACTTAACATCGTATTGATAATATCGATACGACATTATCACGATACTTAAGTCACGATGCAATCCCCCCCAATGCAATAGGCTGAGTGTTGCAATACATATTGTTGCGATTTATTTCCTTTTTTCATCTGCAAATTATGCCCCTCAAAAGAAAACTTTGTTAACATCTAGTTTATCCAATAAGTTTTCAGTCTGTTCATCTCACTTCAATCTGTTTTATTGCAGCAAAATGGGATTGTCAAGACAGACAGACTGACCAACACTGTCATAAAAACCTGTCATATTATTCATATAATAAAAGGTCTGCGTATCAATACAATATTGCCAGGCAAATTATCATGATACTATGCTTTATTGATTTCCCCCCTCCTCTAATGTGGCTGTGCATGTGAGGGAAAACCTATTCTGGCAGCCACATCCTGTAGAAACATTCTGTAGTTTGCACCAACAGAAATCCAGGTCAAGATGATGTTTTGCACCAACATGTTTGCTTGGGGGGATGCAGGTGTTCTGCTACCATAGAGAGGTTAAAAACAAAAAATACACACATACATAACAGATAAAGTATCTCCACAGAGAGGAAACACAGACTAAAGCGTTTCCTTCAGAGAGAGAAAAAAACACGCCCATGTCTCTCTTATTTTGCAGAGGGGGCAAGGTGGGACAGCTACGCCTCTGACAATAAAACAAAAAACATCAACACTAAAAGAGTCAAAGTGAAAAGTCAGTTCAAGATGTAGTTGTGATTTTTGTTTAAAAAAAAAGAAAGTTATTATTGCGGTTCCCTTTTGTTCAGGCAGCTAAAGGGACAGCTGGTTATGGTGGGACTTCCACCGAAACACAACATCTGATCTGTTTAAACCCAGTGTGACCCACAGACTGCTGGGTCCGCCATCTTAGAACCAGGACAATATAAGATCACATGCGGTTCACACGGGGTTGAAGAGCGGATTAACTGCTCATATAAAACATTCGCCTTCGATCGGAAGGCGTCCGCCAGCCGGTTGGGGCTTGCTTTTTACTGACAAGAAGTATTGCTGCTAAGGTTGAAAGGTGGGCTTTAAAAACTAGTTGGAAAAGTAGTGCCCCGTCAGTGTAGTCTCATTTACATCACAGTACAAGTTTAGAAAAATTACACGACTTCCAAAAGCTCAAGTAAAATGTGTAGAGGTGAAACTTGACAATAGAAACTTTGAATGAGCTCCATCTTATGTAGTTTTACGTGGTCCCGATCAGCGTTATTAGAAATATAAACAAGGAAAAAAAATTATAATGGAAAATCTAGTTTTCTACACAACACGCAAATAGAGGTTTCTGGAAAAGAACAGAGAGGTTCTATAGAACTATGTCAGATGAGAGAGAGATAGAGAGAGGTATTAGTTTGAAATAACACATTCAAGAAAAAGATAAACAGGTTGTGTTTCCAAAGGTTCAAAAACTGACTTCTACCACTCACAGTGGGGATTGTTTAGCAGGAGAGATATGTCAACGTACAAACACACTCTTCTCTGGGTACATACAGATTAAAACAAACAAATGACATATGCCATGTTTAAGAACACACATGCACACATGCACGCGCGCACACGCACACACATGCACACACACACACACACACACACACACACACACACACACACACACACACACACACACACACACACACACACGCATACATTGCATTCACATGCTAGCATATGGCTCATCCTGGTGTTACTGAGTGGTAAATAGCTGTATGAGCGAGGGGGTGGAGAGAAGTAGACACAACTCTGATTAACATCCTCGACACTCGGACCAGAACCCAGCAGAACAGGGCAAGGGGTTGTGAGCGCATCTCACCACCTTATCAGTGTGTTGTCTGTATTCAACACAGCAGTTGTGGTCTGACAATTTCTCTTGTATGATGACTTCATACTTAGAGCCTATATCTCATCTCATAACTTGCCACAAAAAAGTTATTTCATCGTCTAGTCGATTTTGAAAACCTCAGCAGTGGGTGGAACCATTTCTTGAGTTCTGTCAATTTCTGCTTTTGTAATCAAAGCCCAAGTCAAGTTCTGATTCTAGGTCCATACTTGACATAATGTTATGTCAACCTGCAAAGTAACATTATAGACCAGGGTGGACAAAGACGGAACAAATTAATCTCTTTGTATCTCAAAGAACTGTTACTGAACTACCCAATAACTTTTCCATGTATAGACATATAGCATGGCAACAAAATAAATTTCCATTCTGTAAGCAACCAATGACGTCGCTTACCGGAGGCTTTAAAAAAGAAGAGATTCCCAGAACTGCCTCATTTTGAATCTCTTTCAGATAAAAGATTCTGAAATTGACCATAGTAGTACGGCACCTAGAATAGCCATGGCCTGTATATCGGTTTACAGACAAAAAAGAAGTAGACCACCAAAACAAAATGCACAGGAAAAGAATGCGAATGAATATTAATTTTCAAAACAACTAAAAAGAAATCAAATAAAAAAGAGCTAACAAATAATGGACAATCTAAAAGTGTTGAGAGGGGAAAAAAGGGTATATCATTAGTCAAAAAGCAGATTTAAGCTAACAGAGTAAAAGAAGCTATTTTACAGACAGAGCAAGTGGGAACACGGACAGAGAGGGAGGGAGAGAGAGAGAAAGAGAGAGACCGAGAGAGAGAGAGAGGGAGAGAGAGAGAGAGGGAGAGAGATGAGTCATCACAATGACTCCATCGTTTCTCTGGAGGTGAAGAGATGCGTTGCTCTGTGCACGCTGAGAGGGCAATGATGCAACGCCAGCGGGTCCTTGCTCCGTCGCCGCATGGACCGCAGACTCTACGTTTCTGTGCAAAAAGACAAGAAACAGGACACTGATTACACCGGTACATCATCCACAGATCAGGCTTTATGTAAAGGATACCAAAAAGGGCATACATTTTACGTGGGCATTTCCTTTTGGGGTTCAGGTGATTCATGGTCCAAGTCCTTGAAAATAGAGCCCCAGTAAAGTCCCCCCCCCCCTAAATAACTTTTCCATCTAGTAGAGACATGCAGTCTGGCAATACAATTAATTTTGCAGTCAATAACAGTAATTATCAATTATTAATGCTATTGGATATTTCATTGAGAGGGATAGATCAGAGTTAGAGGGAAATTAATATTGTTTTTGGGCTTCACGACAGATAGTCATCACTGAACAGTGTGATCAGGTTACATAACCCCAACTGGCGGAGGCCTTTCATTTTTAGTGACAGCCATTTTATGAGTTTTGCTTTCTAAATGAACCACTAGAGGGCGCTGACCAACCCTCCATTACATTCAGGATGAGCTTGTGTTTGTAAACCGTTCACCCATACGCTGGCATTTCCATGGATTTTATAGAGCCGATCGTAGGGTGGGCCACGGCCGGAACACCAGGAAGGCACATGTACCAAAAGCAATGAAAGGAGGCTCAATCGTATTTTCGACAGGGGACATGCCTCTAAAGCGTGACGTAAACTTCAAACCCATGTAAGGGATTCCGGATTAAATCCCGTTTCAGTCCCATGTAAACTTCCATGGTAGCGTAAAATAATTGCTTTCAACTACGTCTGGTACTAAAAAAGACTCTTCGTTTTTGAGGATTGTCGTCGTGTGCATTTATTATTATTTATAGACTGGATGAGGTAGCTTTTTTTTTTTTTAATCGGTTCCGAGGCCGCATAAAGTAGTCGCTAGCATCAAAGCGCGTTCGACCCTACCCCCCCCCCGACCATACTTCCGGTGACGCAACATCCGCTCCTTGGTTAATAAAATGATTCTTCAAAATTAATTGACTTTAAAATGTGTAATAACATATTCATGCCATTTCTACTTATATTGCGCGATATAATTTCACGGCAGAATTTCTGGCAAACAGAATTAAAAAAAAAAGTCATATACGCCATGAATGAAAATGAAAGGGGACTGGATATAATCTAGGAGCCCCGACAGCAGCCTTTTCGAGGTCCATTTAAAAATAGCGGCGAAAACAAAAGTCTACATTTACACTGCAACCTCAAATGAGTTGTTTTTACCCACTCGTGCATTTTATTCAGCTAATCAGAACCTTTCGTTGTCTGTCAAATTAAGCCTAAAATCGAAAAGGCCAGAAAAACATCCAGAACTGTATCTAGACAGTTGATTTTGGCTTTCACGACTACCCACAATGCGTACATTGCCCTGACCAAACTATGTCAGAGGTTTTGGTACTACTTTTAATGTTGGGAAGTACTATCATGAAGAGAAAAAAAAAAACAAAAAAAAAAAACAAAAAACAGCACTCGGTAGGAATTCTGACTGCTAGAAAACCCCACACAATAAAATAACATCTTTACATGAAGTTTTATCCCGCTCTACCAGTGGGATGGGGTAACAGACAAACGAACTCAGCCATTTGTGCTTTGCTCTGTATTATTGAAGGCACACTTGACTTATGCCACATCCTTTAGCCCACACATTACAAACCAAACGACTTCAAGAATACCCTTTTTGTTTTTTCAAGCAGGACACAAATATTTTTCTCATTTTTATCTTAGTGTATGATAGTATGTAATAATGGTCCACCAGGTATAAATATAGATGTTGTGTGGTAGGAACGTGTTAAGATAGTCAAGAGGTCAGGCAGCTGCCAGCAGTTTCAAAGGTTTGTACGCCTCGTAAGAGGCGGCTGTTATGGCTGACGGCATGTTGGAAAGAATATAGCTGAATTCACTAGGGAACTGAAACGTATTTGCCACAGATCCCAAGATATTATGGTTGCATAAATTTTTACAAACACAAGCAAATTGCCCCTGTTTATACAGACTTAACGAGACTGAATGGATGAAAACAAGAAGCTGTTACTCTGTTGCTGTGTAAATGTCAAAGTGCTGCTTACAAAAAGTGCCATATTGAGTTAGCTATGGGACAATGCAAAATGCTGTACTGTAGTGATGAAATATTATGTAATATATATGGCAAATGCAGCTTTTTTCAAGAAGTTGGAAGTCAAAGGAGGTTCATCGTATGATTTATACTGGCTCAGATAAACAGTACGACTTTGAATGCCAACATTTCACAAAAGACTAGTAACGGCATTGTCGGTGTATATGCTTAACAGGATCGTGTGCGGTGAGATATCTTGAATTAAAACAGAAGGCCAGCTGTCTTAACTTTGTAATAGTCCAGGTGACATGTGAAAATGATGTTCACTTTTTCATAAAAGCATGAAACTTGGTACACTTGCACAGTTTGGGGCCCTGAACATTTTCAGAAATGGAGCCATCACAAAAACACCTTGTGGTGGCCATTTTACTTTCCGCCATAACCAAATTATGTATTTTGCATCTTATCTCCTGAACGAAACATGGTAACACAGAAAAGGTGACGTCTACACCGTTGATGGTCAATAATTACAATGATACTGTATACAACATCATAAACAGTTCAGGTGAATAGTTAATGGTGAATTCTGTGACGTTGTGAGAAGGAACTCAGTATCCGAGAACCTAGGCTGGACTTATTATTATCATATCTGTTGCATGCATGTTGTGTAGAGTTTTAAAAGCTTAATAATTTTGTTCATTAACCCTGACAATACAGTGACTGTAAGGAGTAGTACAATATGCAATATGACCTTAGCAACTTAGCTTAAAAAGAATGGGTCAGACACAAAGATTTACTTCAAAATGATGTTGTCTCTCCCAGGTTTCCAAGCTGGAACAATGGTATAAATCCAGCTTCCTGCTAAGCAATGCTAGAAAAACGAAGGAGCTTTTTCTAAACCATGCAGACCCACCCCCACTGCTTACACGTTGTGACCAATCTGTGGAAATTGTCAGTATCTAGGAACACACATGGAGGACAAATTGAGTTTCACGGGCCCCAAACTGTACAAGTGTAACAAGTTTAATGCTTTCATGAAAAAGTGAACATGTCATCTCAAATATGGCACATATCACCTGGACTATAAGCCATTATTAACACTGAAAATGCTTACCTGTGGGCTCATCCTGAATCTGTTCCTCTGCCTCGTCAAATTCTGCTGTCGACAACGACACGTACACAGAAATAAAATAAACACAATCAGCATAAAAACCCAATATTTTCAATGAATTCCATCACAACCCTATTACTATATTAAACTTGAAACGAAAGACACAATTAGAGAGATTAGAAATTAATTACAGTTATATACCAGGCCGATTTGGTTTAGTTTACCCTATGAACCGAGGAACTGTAAGGATGAACTGAGAACGTAGTTGAACCTTCAGACAGTGTGAGTGAAATCAGTCTCATCCTGAACTCGGATCATTAAAACATTTGTCATGTGGGGACCTTATCCTGCACTCTACTTAGTAACCAACCATTGGGTAGTTTAGTGGAGGCCTCAGGAGTGTGAAAATAGTGAGTTTGTATCGGATTTTCTTAAAATGTGTTTAGCAAATTAGGTCCTTATGATAAAAAAAAAACCCAAAATGTTGATTTGGATTAGATTTAACCAAATCTGGTGCAGGCTTATCTTGTTACTGGTGAACAAAAACACCCAAAATGTGTGTTTATGAATGTCTATGTAAACATGTGTGTGTGTGTGTGTGTGTGTGTGTGTGTGTGTGTGTGTGTGTGTGTGTGTGTGTGTGTGTGTGTGTGTGTGTGTGTGTGTGTGTGTGTGTGTACCCACCTGCTTCTGATGCTGCCTCTACCTCTGTGGCTACTTCTTCCGTCTCCACTATGAATTTAGGAAAAACAAACCACAGGTCAGTTGGAACAGCTGGCGTGTTGCGGTGCACACAGACTGATGGACATAAACACAGCCAGTCCATCCAGAGACGCGGTCTGCTGGGATGAATACTAAATTAAACCCTGTGCCATGTATGTCTCAAACATCACTATTTTTTTTTTTGGATAATATTCATCACTCACTCAATCTTAGTTTTCCCCTTATAATAAAAATCATAACACTTTACAAGCAGCCATGAACAGTGATTATTAAAAGAGCAGTACGGCATTAATAAGCTGATAAAACGCACTTGTTAACATTAGCAGAGGGCTTTAAATTATTGATAACCACCTTATCAATATGACTTGGGATGTTGCATCTACTGTCTTCTTCCTTTTTTAAAGAAAAGCTAAACTTAACCTCTTCCTGGTAACAGTCGCTATTTGCCCTCTCCTCAAATATTTAGGACTTTGTGCCTAAATTTAACCACCTGGTTCAGAAATGTCAGGGTTGAATTCTCATTTGATTCTGTTTTTAAGTATTCTGGTGTTTTTCTTAAAATTTTATTAAAAATTATTAAAAATAAGTTATTCATATTTTAAGCCACCTGCTAATGTTAGTGTAAGCGCTTATAATTTTGCTATTACTCATTTATTAAGCACTATTTACTACTTATAAAGCACAACAGTAGTAGTAGTAATAATGGTAATCACTTGTTTTTTGCATTTATTGATGCTAGTTCCTCTGTAACGGAAAAACTGACAGTTTTTGAATGTGATACAAACTGTTTTTCCTACCATGAACTTTACCCAGGTGCTGTGTATCTATCAGTGCTGTGTTATGAGAGGCTTGTAAAGTCCTTCTTACCCACTCTGAGAAACTATATCTAGCAATGAAACGATTAGATAAGAGCAAAAGCTGACCTGTTTTGAGAAGATTTATTTTATTTTGAGATACTTTATTGATCCCTGTGGGGAAATTACGCTCTGCATTTAACCCATCCTAGCTGTGTAGCTAGGAGCAGTGGGCAGCCACCGTGCACCAACTCCAGTTCGTCTTGCCATGCCTCGGTCAGGGGCACAGGCAGGAGTACTAACCCTAACATGCATGTCTTTTTTGAAGAACTAAAGAAAATGACTTCTTAGCAAATATTTTTTCAGCATCTTGGCAACTGTAGTGACATATTTATCTGTTCTCATCCTAAACACTAGAAAGAGGAGTTTACAACTTAAAGGCAAGATTGGTGTCTTCTTTTACCAAGTCCCTTTTTACTCCTTACCCTCTGTTGCTGACTCAGCTTCCTCCTCCACATCCTCTTCTAAAGGAGCATACTCCTCAACAACCTCCTCCTCTGTCGTGGGCTCCTCAAATGCCTCCTCTACTACCTCTTCAAATGGCTCTTCAACAGCCTCCTCCTCTGCAGGCAGTTCCTCCTCTGCAGGCAATTCCTCCTCTACAGGCTCCTCTACAATCTCCTCCTCTGTCACAGTCTGCTCAGCCTCCTCCTCTGCTACTGGTTCCTCCACAGCCTCCTCCTCTGCTACCGGTTCCTCCACAGCCTCCTCCTCTGCTACCGGTTCCTCCACAGCCTCCTCCTCTGCTACCGGTTCCTCCACAGCCTCTTCCTCTGCTACCGGCTCCTCCACAGCCTCTTCCTCTGCTACCGGCTCCTCCACAGCCTCTTCCTCTGCTACCGGCTCCTCCACAGCCTCTTCCTCTACTACCGGCTCCTCCACAGCCTCTTCCTCAGCTACCGGCTCCTCCACAGTCTCCTCTACTGCAGCTGGCTCCTCCACAATCTCCTCCACTGCTACCGGCTCTTCCATGGCCTCCTCCACCGCAGCTGGCTCCTCTACTGCAGCCAGCTCCTCCATGTCCTCTTCTACGGCTACTGGCTCCTCCATCGCTACCGGCTCCTCCATGGCCTCCTCCTCTGCTACCGGCTCCTCGACAGCCTCCTCCTCTGCTACTGGCTCTTCTACAGCCCACTCCTCTGATACTGGCTCCTCCACAACCTCCTCTTCTAATACTGGCTCCTCCACAGCCTCCTCGACCTCTTCTTCTGCTACTGGCTCCTCCTTAAGGGCCTGAAACAATCAATGTTGGAGGCACCAAGTTCATGAGAGAAGATATGGCCACTGCACACTTCCTTTGCCATTAAAGCTGCCATGGACAGGTTTACCTTATTGTGTAAAAGTGATTATAACTTAATGTTCCAGGTAAGTATTTTTTATCATTCTCAGGAGAGTCCCTTCTCACATCAACCACTTAAATTAGCAACTACAAAAATACTGTTAATGGTGTGTTTATTCACAGATAAGATTATAGCCTTAAATACCAAAAAGATGCAAATACACTTGAGTATTGTGATACTACCTTTCACAATATTGTATCTGCTTTCAAAACACTGCATTGATTCTTTAGATGACACACAAGTCGTGGCAACTAAGTTGTTGTTGCTGCACTACCTCACCATGTAGTTTACATCTCTGACCACTAGGTGGCATGTGAAGTATTGCACCAGGGCTGAACAGAACCAAAACAGCCACAGACGTGCCACACTAGCTATGACTCTGATTTTATGCATACTTAGTCATTTTCTTTGACAATTCTCTAAAATTTTGACACAGTATTGTAATATATCGCAGTGATTATAGTTGAATAATATATTGAATCATGACACTTGTGATGTAATATGAATCGTATTGCCAAAACGTACATTAGTTTGCAAGTAAATCTTCAGGGCTGTAACTTTGAAATGATAAACATTAAATGCTAAAAACAAACTACAAAAACAGGTGAGGACAGTGAAGAAATAATAAGAAGCCATGTAACTGCAAAATACCCAGAACCACACACCTCTTCAATGGCGTCTACCTCAGCAGGAACCTCAGACTCGACTTCTTCCTCCTCTGCAACAGGGGCCGTCTCCTCCTCTAGCACCTCTGGCTCTTCCTCAAACACCTCGTCATACTCCTGAAGAGGTTAGAAATAAATATGAGAAGGGGAGGGAGCTCTTTCACCTTTGACCTCATGTCCAGTATTGAGTGGCTTTTCTTTCTAATCTGGTCATTTCATAGCTGTGATGTTGAATTAGAAGTCTTGAATGTGAACATATTAGTTCTTGAAGCATAAATCAAGTCTCTTCACCTCCTCTGGTTCAGGTTCTGGCTCAGGCTCAGGTTCTGGCTCAGCCTTGGTTTCGGCCTCAACTGCGACCTCTTCAGGCTCCAATTCTGGTTCGGGTTCTAGAGAGATACAGAGTTAGACACCAACTCCAAGTCTACATTGGTTATGTTGTGGTTGCATGTCTATGTAGGTAGATTTAGCAGCACACCTGTATGCACAAAATTACAATACATGAACAGATACTAGCCAACATGGCGATACACATTTTTTTCATATGAAATACTAATGTCCCTTAAAATAATGACCAGACTGCGAGGACCTAGCAACTGTATGTCTACAGACATGTCTGCTATCCTCGTGACAACTCTATCATATTTAGTCATAATGAAATATATTGATGAAAATTCACTGTGTATATCCTATTGAATACAGATTTTACAGTACATATTGGGAGGAAACTGAAAAAATGCTGCCATACCAGTTGTTTGAAAGCCTATGTAATGACATTCAGCTATGCCTGTATATGTACGTATCAAAAAACAGTTTTGAAATGTAAGACGATATTTTAGTGGTGCATGAGATGTAGCTGAGATGCATTGATTAGAATGAAAGCATTTCTGTTTTAAGACTGACAGCTGAAAGACTTAAAAGCAGCTTGATACAGGGGTAACATGAAACTTAGACCTACAAGACGCCGCTTGTGTCTTGTGTGTGTTGGATCAGTTGTTTAAAATTTGACACGAGAGCCAGGTCTTAACATGGCATTCAGTGAACAACTGGAGGATGCAACTTGACTAGGTTTTGACCTGCAATAAATATCCAAGTCTGTTGACATTTTGGACACCATAAGGCTTTTTCCAGACCTTGATGAGATCACGAGTCCCACTGTACAAAGACAAATACAAACACAGATGAACTTTAACACACAGACACACTTACCAGGTGGGGGTGCAGCAGCCTCCTCTGCTAGAGTGGCTTCAATCACTTCCTCAACAACCACTGGGTCAGGCTCAATAATAGCTAAAGAGAGGGGGACAGGAAGTGGTTTGATAAAATGATGAATTATTATGACCCCTAGTTTTACTGTGGTGTGAAGGAGGCTTTATATCCATGATTATGCAGATGCATGTGTACGCTGTTTGCATCTAAAATCAAGACAAAAATGTTTCCATCTAATGGCCACAATGAGTAATGGATCCTAAAGTTACGAGCCAACCAAGTTGGCTTGAAGCGCAAAAGTGCTCCCCAATACTGGCTTCTAGCCCAACTGTAGTAGAGACCGCAATCTTAAAAGGAGCCACAGAAAACGAGCTAATAGGTCTCCCAATATTTGTCTAGTGACTGATATCTCCCGGTGTGCATAATGTGTGTTATTAGGCTATGTGGTTACCCCACATCAATCACATTTCATGGTGAAACATGTCACGGTGAATTCTTACACCAGCAGATATGCATTCTTCACGGAAAATTACTTGAGATCGTCCAAGTCCTCAAGGAAAACTAGTATTCATACAATACCGGGTGTGTCATACACTCTAAATAGGATGTTATCTTTGAAACTGATTTGTACTTAATTGCTCTTCTTGGTATATTTGGGGGAAAAAATCATTTATTCTGCACATATGTATGTATGACCTTCTGCAAATGGGTGAATAGAGGACTAACAATGTTGACATGTACTGATCGTGGTTCTCTGTGTAGACGACATTGCACAGGAGTAATGATATACATTTTACACGTCCCATATAAATGCAGTCAAAATTTTATCTTATCCAAACATTTTGACCTATGTGTCAAATAATGTACATTTCCATACTTATTTTGCATTTGTGATATATTTTCAAGGCATACACTATATTTTCCATCTTCATTTTTGTCTTTCACAGGTATCCTGCAAACACACCCCTTTTGTATGTGCTTTTAGGAATCCCCCCCATTTATACATATAATTCCACTTAAAAATGCTCTAGTGTTTGATTCTTTATGTTTAATACCCAGCATCCTCTCTTCTTACGACACCCCTTTGCTGTATGCCATTTCCCACTGCTGCAGTGAACCTATTTTATCACAGGATTAGGTTTAGCTAGTTATCCGATTCAAAAATAAAAGCAGCTAGTATGATACTGCAGCGTAGGAGGACTGGGAAGCCATTCTTTGCATGCACCTCTTCGGAGACTTGTGGTTCGCTGGCAAAAAATAATGAAAATAATAATGCAGGAAAACAGGAAATCGCTGGTGTGTGCTATCGTTACTTTAAAGCTGATCATAGGAGGTGTAGCTGGCATACAGCTGATGGCGAAGATACTGAGGTACATCTTGAGGCCCCAACAGTCCCACCATACATCTGTGATCTATGAGTGTGTGGGTAAACCTCATTACAGTAAACTAATTCCTATTGCATCACTGGGGAGGGCCTAAAGGCTATGTGAGTATTATGTTTATTTTTGGTGTGTCTGTGTGTGTGTGTGTGTGTGTGTGTGTGTGTGTGTGTGTGTGTGTGTGTGTGTGTGTGTGTGTGTGTGTGTGTGTGTGTGTTACCTTCTTCTACAGGGCCGGGAGCTTCCAGGGGTGTGGCGGCCTCTTCCTCTTTGGTGAGGGGGACAACTGTCAATTTCTCTTTCAGTCCTACATGGGACGCGCACATGTTTGTTGTAATGACATTGTAGAATAACAAAGAAACAATAACACTACCTCGGTGTGAACAAAGCACCATGGGACCGAACCTTGGGACCATTATGCTGGCTAGTAAACACACAGCGTATAGAACTACCCATCAATACGTATACTGTGTATACTGTTCTATACTAGTACTGCACTATCATTAGTATTATATTAGTATCATCCCCCCCCCTTTTCTCCCCAACTGTATCCGGCCAATTACCCCACTCCTCTGAGCTGTCCCGGTCACTGCTCCATCTTCTCCGTCAATCCAGGGAGGGCTGCAGACTACCACGTGCCTCCTCTGATACATGTGGAGTTGCCAGCCACTTCTTTTCACCTGACAGTGAGGAGTTTCACCAGGGGGACGTAGCACGTGGGAGGATCACGCTATTCCCTCCAGTTCCCCCTCTCCCTGAGCAGGTGTCCCGACCTACCAGAGGAGGCGCTAGTGCAGCGACCAGGACACATACCCACATCTGGCTTCCCATCTGCAGACACGGCCAATTGTGTCTGTTGGGACACCCGACCAAGCCAGACGTAACACGGGGATTCGAACCAGAGATCCCCGTGTTGGTGGGCAACGGAATAGATTGTCACGCCACCCGGATGCCCATTATATTAATGTCTTAATCTGTATAGCTTATTTTTGTACTGTATGCCCTACAATGCATAACCCCACCGTTGCTTTGCATGTGTGCTTTTTAATTTTTTTTGCCTGCATTGTGTCATTTGCTAATTGTACTACTGCACATGCCTTTGCAATTGCCCCTCGGGGACAAATAAAGTGATTTGAATTGAACTAAACAGAATTAAGCGACACACTTTGGCAATACTAGCAAACTCCTGTATACATAACACAAGCTAAAGTTTAAGGAGCTGTAGTATTCTGAGCAGGTGGAGTGTTGATGAGAAACTGAAACAGAGGAGTTTTGGGAGTGCTGTGTGCAACAGGAACGTGACCATGAAGGTGTGTGAAAACTCAGCGTTTCAAATTTGACTATCTTCATCACATATGTAAACACATTTTCACATTGATGACAAAAGACCTAAACAAACAACTACAAAACAAAAGAAAAAAAGCCTTGGGTTTCCTTTTGCTGCTGACTCTTCCAGGCATTTTGGTTTCATATCATTGAATTAAAAATGGTTTTGAAAATGGACAAAAAACCTGAAGTTTTAAACCTTTTGTTTAATCCTCGTTTTTTTTTGACGCCCCAGTGATGTGTTGCACAGTCTGTGACAGGACAGACAAACAGTATAGAGACGAGGAATGAAGGACAGACTGGTGGGGTAGACAACTGAATGGAGAACAGATACCAGTTTGATTTTCTTTTAATAACCGCCCCCCCCCAAAAAAATCCCTTTCTGTCTGTTTGAGCTGCATGTGGTGTGGATATTTACATGCATATTGCAGGAGGGCACTGGTTCATGTAAAGTCACACACAGAGAAGGTTAAGAGTATTTATTTGACCTGACAAAGATCTGCGTAGGATCAAAACGTTGTCTGCGTAATAACCTAAATGAACTGCATGTGGTGACACACTTATCAGGACAAATGGGTTTGAATGCAAATGTCCCGCACAATATGGAAATATAAAACCAAGCTCACATATTAATAACAGTCCCAGAGACAGGTACTACCTCACACACTGAAATGGGGAGCCTACACGGATATAGAAACTTTATTGATAAAGAAGAAAACAACACACAACTTACGATGCTGAACCCAGTTTGTTTGGTTTCCCCACAGACATAATGTGAATGCCATCTGTCCTAAATGTCAGGACAGATCTACTTAAAACCACCAAGTCTGGGTGAAGCATTAATAAGAGCTGTGGGGCAACTGACTATAACCTTGCCAAGTCTGATTACCGATATCAAAAATTCATAAAATCTGAAATAAACCAACCTTTATCCCCTCTCTAACCCCTCTTCCTGCTCCTTCTTTTTTCTCTTCAACCCTGGCCTCTCCTCTCCTCCAGTCGCTCCCTTCCATGTTGAACATTTTTAGAGGACAAATTCAGTTAACTCTTAGCTAACTAGTTAACTCTTAGCTAACTCTTACTTTTATTCATTTTATTTTATTACTTTATCCCTGTGGGGAAATTCGTCCTCTGCATTTAACCCATCCTAGCTGTGTAGCTAGGAGCTTAGCTAACTAGTTAACTTTTAGCTAACTCTTAGCTAACTAAGTTAACTCTTAGCTAACTAAGTTAACTCTTGGCTAACTAAGTTAACTCTTGGCTAACTAAGTTAACTCTTAGCCAACCTGGGTACATTTACATTTGTTTCAAATGTTGATTAATGTACATTGCCCCTTCCCAAATAAATGTTTAAATGTAAATGTAAAAAGTTTTGTGTGAAAGCAGAGGATGGCCACAGTGCTAAGGGATTTTTATACATTAGCTGAATGTGGCCATCTCTTTTAGAGTATGTCCACGTTAACACATGAATTTGAAAATGCATCTTTTTCTCTCCGTTCTGGCCTTCCATCCACACTAAGCCGGTGTTTATCGACCACCAAAAATAAATGTATCTGAAATTTATCCATGGTGAATAAATGTGAAAATGCCATTAGTGTACATGGCAGAAACAGGGCTTAAAAAAACTGATGGATGAGGGTCATATGATCAGCACATACCCAATAGAAGAGACCTCGGCAGTTTTTCTATCGTTGCGGCATTTCGATGTGGATGGTGAACTAGTCGAAAACAATCAGAAAAACAATACTGTGGATGGAAAACCTTACCAGTTTTCATCATGAAAACGTTTTCAAATTTCTCCACCTTAGCATGGACGTACTCTCAGTCTCTATTAGAAAGGCTTTCCAGCTCATAGCTTGGTGTGGTTCACTACACACCTCTCTTTAAAGAGGACTCCTATCTGATCTTTTATTTCACTGGTTTGACCCTGTGACCTCATTTCCTTCCCGCTTTGCCTTTTTTACCCCTTTCTTTGGTTGATTCTTTCTCTTTCCCTTTCCCCTCTTCCTCCGCTTTCTTTCCCTCCCCCTCTTTCTCTTTCTTCTCTTCTTTCCCTCCCTCTTTCTTTGACTTCTTCCCTCCCCCCTCCCTCTCATCCTCCTTCTCCTCTTCCCTTTTCTCGTCTCGTTTGTCCTTCTCCCGGCTCGGTTGCCCCAGGGCTTTCTCCATCTCCTCTCTCTCTATTTTCTCCTCTTCCCCCTTCAGCCTGGCGGAGACTCTCTCCCTGGCTCTGGCTGCCAGCTCCTCCTTCCTCAGGCCCAACAACATCTCCTCCTCCTCCTTGGCAATGATCTGCCTGACCTCAGCCAGTGCCAGCTTGGCTATCTTCTTGGCCTCCACGCGTTCATGGATGATGGCCAGCTGCTGCTTCAGAGCTTCCCGCAGCTTCCAGCCCACATCTTTGGTCAGAGGGTTTTCTGGGTTGGACGTACGATAACACCGCTTGGTTTTAGACTAGTTTTAAACTGGCAGAGTTAAGTAGTAAACAGCAAGAGGGCCATGCTGAATTCGAAAAGCAAGTCTGTTACTGTTGTCAGTGGCTTATTAAACTGTAGTCCAAATATTTTCATTGGCACATCTGTAGAGCAGTTCAGCACTGCATTATCAAGTTTGAAATCAGATGAAGGGCCGTGCTATTCTGGGCTTTAACCAGAGCACAGCCTTGGTACACAGCCGAGATGGTTGATGTTAAGTTAGACAGGTAAGACAGGTCTAGACAGGCCATTCACAGACCAGCCTAAGCCAGTTAGGAACAAGTTGTTTGGACCAGTTTCTATAGCGGTGAGTCATGCTACTATGGGCATCGAGCTGCAATTGAAGGTAAACTATAGCAGCTCACCACAACAACCACAACAGGGGCAGTACAGACTGAATTACCCCCCCCCCCATTAAGGAAAGCTAACCTCTTAATTAGGGCTGTGCGATATGCCGACATATCGTATGATGGTAGAAAAATGTATTGGTTCATATTATGCGCTATCGTTTATTTCATTATGTCACAGATCACACTCTTTATGGCAAAAATTTCCGTCATTTGGAGTCCGTCCATCTTTTGCGCAGATTACATCAATAAATGACTCGTTGGCTTTTTACTCGCAAAGCTTTTATTGCACTTACAGTAACGTAACTAGTGTAGGTGTCAACTCTCCAACTCTGTCCGTCTCTCCTCCGCTCTGCTTAGCTCCGTGTGTGGCGGCCTGAGTCCCGCCCGCGGTGAAACATGGAGCAGAGGAGAGGACACGAGACAGCAAAACGCAATAGAGACTATGTTGATTGTTATTTGCCTAATTTATGTGCACTCGTTTCATTTCAGCTCAGTGCAAGTTTCTACTGCGTTTTGCTATCATTTAGGGTCGCGCTACTCCCCTCTGCTCTCTGTGGCTCAGCGAGGGCGGTGCTCCCCCCATCCCCCCACACACAGTGTGTGAGCATGTTGTTTTGGGGGGGGGGGGGGATTGACCAGAAACTATCTATTCATTGAATTTACAGAAAATGTGCTATGTCGGGATATAAAATTTTAGTCATATCGCACAGCCCTACTCTGAATATACACACACGCACACGCCTTAAAAGGGAAACGATCACAATTTTCAACACTATCTCCGTCTCTGTGTAGCTGTTGTGGGGATAACCATCCATTAGAAGCCATTGGTTATCTGTGTGCCTTTGAAATGCAGCCAAAATTGTGTGGAAAAGCGTCAATCCATTAATGTGAAAATGTCTTCCTGGTTTGATGATGGCTGCATTGTATAAGAAGAATATCAACACTACATGCAGCGGTATAAGAAAATATGAACAACAATGTGACAAACAGATATATTATGGAGTTATTCAGTTTCTCATAAAATGTAGCCCATCGGCAAACAGGAAGTAAGCTTTCTTGTTTATGTGAGAGAGAGAGAGACAGACAGATAATATTGAAAATCATGATCGTTTTCCATTAATAGATGCACGAGAAGCAGTAAAGCAGTACCAAAGCAGGGAAGACGTGCTTGTACTCCTGTTCTGGAAAAGCTGTTTAATAAGACCAAAATGATTAGCCCTATGGTACCCAACCATATGCCATGGAAAACCATATGAATACAAGTTCTTTACGTCCAAAGACTACACCATCGAGTTTCACTAATAAGTACATCTTCAACCAGACAGGGCAGATGTTATTAGGGAAATAAGATGGTGTTCTAATAATTATAATAATAAGATAGGAATGAAAACCAATATAAACATGGCTCCCCATGGCACATGAGGGAGTACCACTGACTTGGCTCTAAAAGGAGAATGTATGTTATAAAAAGCAGCCGTCTTCAACCACGTGCCATTGTGGTCAAGTTAATACACGTTCTCTTTTCCACCAAATACAACTGATTTCACCAATTACCATACTTTTAATGAGGTTTGGGGAACTAATGAGAGACGTCAGCAGGTGAAGTGATGGATTGACAACCTGTTTGAGGATGTCTGACTTGACCGCACATTCAACCAACTGATGGTATATATAGCTATTGCGGGAAGACATTTCTCGGTCTATGAGGACGCAGCCTTTTCAGACAAGGTGAATAAGCATGCAAACCATGTTTCAGTCCACAGTCTCCGCTTCCCCTGCATCTCTCAATAGACAGATTGCAGGGTTACGTGGGTGCAGGTGTGCCTTGGTCTTGCTGGGCTCTCACCACCATCTCTCAATCACCGGTCCTCTGGCTACACGTCTGCGTTAGGTGCCGTCACATACACAGCCATGGTTATTCAAATGGACAGTACACTTAACAAAAGATCACGCAAACCAAACCCAGTTCCCGCGTTCCATGCTATTAGGATGCATACGATAAAAGGCACAACAGATCCAAAAAGCATGACTTACTGCCAAGCATTTTATCCTCTCTTCAAACCAGTCTCATTCAGGGTATTAATAACCCAGTCCCATTAGTTTGCACAACACAGTAAACCACTAAAAATCACAACGGGTCTATCTAACCGACATGGATTAACTCGCCATACATGAAAACTTTTTCAAGTATTCGCTGGTCAGGTTTGATCCATGTCAGTTAGATAAAGCTCTTCGATCACATCACGCTCAGGTTAAATTCTACGAGTCGAGTCCACAGTGTAGCACAGCAGCGCTCCATGCGTTACGCTGGGAGGACGATACCTTTCTTAGCTCCTCTCCTGGTCACATCTGGTTTCTCATCTGATATCACAGACAAAACAAAACACAGTTACAACACTGGGATTGGAATGGCAAAAGTGGTATTGCCATGCTACTGCGCTTAGTATCCATCCATCCATTTATACATTTGTGTAGCTATCATCATCCGTTCCAATAAGAGTCCACGGGGTCATTACACCTGATGCACAGGGCAAAGCTGCTGAAGCAGCTTAATACACTACTTATCCCATCTGAGTAAGACCCACGAAGCTAGCTCCAGCCTGAAGCCAAAAGGACAACCATCAAAGCTGCTTGCAAAACTGACCACAACTCCACAAGAAATCTCTGTGCAAGCTTGAACACGGATGTCCATAGTTTAGTAATTGTTGTGTCCGGAGTAAGATTAAATTCAGCAATGGATAGTTTCTCTGAATTTGAAGCTTTTGCTCAGCTTTTTTTTTTCTTCTGTGTTGATCACCGCAGAAGAAATGTTTTGTCTGCTAAATCTCTCCTCCAGCCAAGACATGCGAAGCAACTTCTCGTAATGTTAAAAATAGCTCCAAATACAGACAAACTGTAGGACAGCAAAAATTGAGCTTCCCCCCTACCCCCCAACAAATGCATGGCTATTTTGAAGTAGCTGATTTGTTCTCTGTCAGGTAAACATTTGATTTAATTCATTTAGGGATGCAAAATGGCACAAGGTAAAGCCACTTAGAGCTCACAGCTAACACAGCAAAGCCAGCAGCCCACCTAGACCAAGACATGCTGCTCTCATCTCTGCCAGGTACCTGGTACCTCTGGTCCCCATCTTCTGTCTCTCTCTCCTCCTGAATCTAGGGACCGGGCGCTCTGAGTGGACTATGCATACATACAACAGTATACTGAACAGTCAGTGTCAGCCATCTTATCTTGAAAAAAAAAGTAATTAATTTGAGGATTTATCCAGAGTTGTAATGTGAAATGGCTGATTTAAGGTGATGAGAAGCTTTTCTTGGGGATGCAAAATCAATTTCCAGCACGACAAGTCACATAACCTCACTAGCCTTGCTAAAAGAAAAAGCAGGGCTACCTTGAAAGGTGCTTTGGTTTCACATAGGAATTCAACCGAATTTCAATCAGTTGCATCAAACTATGTCCACCATTAATGACTTTTAAATAGAAAAAACCCCACCATCAATGGAACAGTACCTAATATTAGCTGGCTTTCCCTCAAAAGAGAGATCACTGAACCCAACTTTTATCAAGAATGGACCTTTTCCTGTCCATCTATGCCGCTGCAAATTAACCTGATACAGGCACATTTAGACCTGGATACAACCATAGATTTTGACTGGAATGTCGGGTTTCAATCCAGATACAGTTTAGAAACTGAGAAGCGGCAGCAATAAACGTCCAATGCTCTCCACTCCCCCAATAGCTGCTATTGCTGAGGTATGCAGGGCATTCAGCACAACCACGTGTAAGCTAGATTAGCATGACATTCATTACCCCAGTATGAAAGAAAGAAAGAAAAACATTTTATTTTGTCATTGTACAGGTTACAATGAAATTTGTTCTCTGCATTTAACCCATCCTATTGTATAGGAGCAGTGGGCAGCTGCAGCGCCCAGGGACCAACTCCAGTTCTTCTTTCCATTGCCTTGCTCAGGGGCACAGGCAGGAGTATTAACCCTAACATGCATGTCTTTTTGATGGTGGGAGGAAACTGGGGCACCCGGAGGAAACCCACGCAGACACGGGGAGAACATGCAAACTCCACACAGAAAGGACCTGGGACGGCCTGGGGTTCGAACCCAGGACCTTCTTGCCGTGAGGCAACAGTGCTAACCACTGGGCCACTGTGCCCCCCCTATCTTATACTTTCTTCATGCTGTACAACCTGTTCATCTGATGCTTGTATCACACATACACCCCCCCCCCCCACCACACACGCATGCACCAAAAGGCATACTGGGTTGAAGACATGAGATGGAAATGGTTGGTGGACCAAAAAAAAAAAAAAAAAAAAAAACTAGTGCCATGTTTCGCTTTTAATTTTAGCTCATATTATTTTCATCTTTTTTTTCCATTTGCCTTTTTTTGCTGCATTTCTATTGTAACACAGCGTTCTAGTTTATTTGAATCCATAATTGCAAACGTCGAGACCCAACTCGATTTTAAAGTCATTATTGAAGTTATCAGTTTCAGAATGACTATCAAACATGCATCTAGCTAATTAATGACAAACCCTCTGACAATAAGTCTTCTGCTGTCCACCTGACCTCCCTAGCATCTACGATTCGAAAGGATCTTATACTTGATGCGTGTGTGTGTGTATGACCTTATAGAAAGGAATAGAAAGCAACAGAAACCCCTCTGCCTAAAAATTACACTTTATGGATTATGGCTCTATACTGGGACAGACAAGATCAGACATATCCCGAGCGGTTTCATCTCTACTAACCGTGAGAAGATCATATCAGAGTCACCAAGTGTTAAAAATCGGCTCATTTGAGCGTGTGTAAACACAACTGCACGTTCAGTGGCCAATACAGATGATGTACCGTGCTTGATAGAACGCTATACTGGAGGCTCAGTGACTTAAAACAGACATCTGTTCATTTCACAATGACCTGGGAGAGAGTGAAGGTGAAAAACAGAGAGACAGAGTGGTCTCACCAGTCTAACCAGTCCACCTGCGACAGATTCCAGTCAGTATTGAGCACTTTTACCCCCGCCGATATTCCCACTTGGGATAGATTAAAAGCCAAAGTGAAATTGGAATTTGCTCCACCTTAAAAGCAGGCCCAACCAGTTCGTAGTGTCAGTTATGTGCGGTCCTTGTCTCCATCTAAAGCCATTAAACTCAATTTTCTGCTCAAACAACCCGAGCACGATCACACACACGCACACAAAGACACCATGAACACACTTTCTCAAGTCCTGTTGTACGCCAGCTGACTTACACACAGCTCCTTTTCTAAACTAGTGGAGACTCTCCTCAATTCATCTTCTCTGCCGTGATCTGGTTTCTGTCTGGCACTGGTACAAATTACTGTCCAGTCTAAGTGTTTTATATCAGGATCAGTATGATAGGTGTCCCGCTCTGGGCAGCTTAGATTTGAATGCAGTCCCTCCAAGGGCTCCCTGGCACTGAGCCAACCTACACAGGGGAACTGTTAGGGTGCCGTCTCAGCAGTCTGGGGCATTTCATAGCCCTATGATCATTCACTCGATGATCAATGGCACAACCCCCCCCCTTCCCCCCAGTTGTACTTGGCCAATTACTCCACTCTTCCAGCCCATCCCGGTCGCTGCTCCACCCCCTCTGCCGATCCGGGGAGGGCTGCAGACTACCACATGCCTCCTCCGACACATGTGGAGTCGCCAGCCACTTCTGCCAGGTGAGGAGTTTCACCAGGGGGGATGTAGCGCGTGGGAGGATCACACTATTCCCCCCAGTTCTCTCTCCCCCCTGAACAGGCGCCCTGACCGACCAGAAGAGGCGCTAGGCAGCGACCAGGACACATACCCACATCCAGCTTCCCACCTGCAGACATGGCCAATTGTGTCTATAGGGACGCCTGACCAAGCTGGAGGTAACAGGTATTCAAACCGGCGATCCCCGTGTTGGTAGGCAACAGAATAGACCGCTGCATTACCCGGACAGCCCAGAGCTTCATTGTCTTGTTTCAGGACACCTCTGAAAGGGACGGACCAAGCCCTCAGATTTATTAAACAGTTGCCTGTAATAATTCTGACAATAACCACAAAGAAATCGATTTTTTTTTTGTGTTGTTGTCATTAGTAGTCAGCTACGACTGGAAATTGTTTGTGGCAGATCTAGCACCCAATCAAGTTACAGCCTGTGTATCTAAGACATCATTAGAGAATAAGAGATTAATTCGTTATGGTTGACGACTGGGTAAGAGATGGTCAATTTTATTCTGTTTCAAGGCTGGGTGAAGAGGGTGGAGAAATTACGATAGAATAAAAAGTAAAACGTTCAGCTGAGGAAAAGTATATAAAAAAAACAACTGGAAGTACAGAATTCTGGTTTTCCATCTTAAGATAGAATGAACCAACTCATTAAAATAAAACCAAAGTACATCTTAACTATGACTAAAGAGCATCTGAAGGTATGTTAATGTTAATTCAACTATGAATTAAAGATGAACTCAAGAGGCATCAGCTTGACAGTTTGAAAAAAAAAGTACAAGTGCACGTTGCCAATGCTTCTCGCTTAAGGTGTAAATATGTTCTCTAGCTTGCAGCAAAAGAAGAAAACGGAGAGGAGGGAAAACTGGTCCAGTGGTCTTTGCATGACATCGTTCATTGTGTCGTCGGCTCCAGCCAACAGCTTTGTGCAGAGAAAAATCTATTATTCAAATCTAGAAGAGAAGTACTCCTGAGTTAAATGTCCCCATTTTATCAAAGCGAAAGAATATTTCCAAAACCCCTTCAAGATTTGGTTGATTTCGCCTGAGGATTGGGGATTCCACTTCCTGTTTCCTTACTCAAGAAGGAATCATGTTTTGTTTTTGTTTTTTTTAGCATGCTAGGCTATGGAACAATAAGAAGTGACGCTGTGTTAATTTGCTCCTGGCTAATATCTCCATTAACAGTGTTTTTCAAGCACTATGATGCATCCCAAAAGGGGGATACGGGACCTATAAAATGGCTCCATAATTTCTGAAAAGGAGAGGGGAAAAAAAACCATTCAAATCTAATAGCTAGGTCATATGCAAAACCCTGGTTACATGCCAGGAAACTGAGTAAACATGGTAGGCACTAGCCAACCAGAGGTGGCATTAAAATATTAAGGTTTGTTAAAGTTGCCTGCACATTAGCTTAAGGTATTGATATACGTTCTTATTTTTTTAAAAGTGGGTTCTTGTAAAAAAGTTGAAAAACCAGTGCATTAGTGGATTATTGGGCTGTTGCATTGGACAGACACTAGCAGACTGGAGTCTATTGGTTATGGAGCCCTACAATGACAATCCTTTGCCCCTGAGTTCCATCATCTTTTTCTCTTCTCCTCCTGACTCCCTCTTCCTCATCCTCATCCTCCTCCTCCCGCTCCTTGATGGCTCCTGAAGTACTGTGCTCCTCCTCCAGGGGCTCCAGTGGGTTAATTAGACCATACAGGAAAGTGAAGAAGCCGTTTAGCCAATCAGAGCTGCCCTCCTCCACCTCCGCTAACCAATCCAGAACCTCGGATTCACCCTGACCACCGCCCTCACTGGTCAGGCCTACGCAAGCAAGAGGGAGGGATGGAGCATGAATGGAGAAGAGGGGAGGAGAATATATGCTAACAAAAATAAAAAGGGGGGGCGTAATGAGGAACCAGGTCATGGGAGAAAGAAGGAATGATAAATCAAAGAGAAACGTTTGATGAAGGATTGAAAAGGTGGTAAAGAGCAGAGGGGAGGGGAAAAAAGGGAAAGAAACGAGAGGAAAAGGTAGAGAAGTTTTAAACGAAGGTTAAGAGGCAAGGGAACTACTAAAGTTCTAGACCAAGCAGTTAAGAGTTAAAGGCAGGCAGAGATAGTGAGAGTAAGACAATAAAAAGAGAGAAGACAGAGAGTCGTAGTTCAATCCAGATGTTTAGCAAGTTTACAGCAAACTTTTGAAAGTTGTTTCCATTGAATGGTTTTAGTTATTAGGCACGCTTCCTGAGTGCAGTTCAACATTCATGAGAAAGTCAGGACTGAGAAGAATTTGAGAATTTTGAAAAGTCTATTCCCACCGTGAAAGATGATCTGCATAATTTTTGGCCACTAGTAGCGCTACTGAGCAGAGTAGGCTCCTGTTGCACAACCAACACACTACTTCTCTCCCAGCCACTGCAGCGAAATCTGGATGTAAACACTGGAGCCTTCTAAATCTCAAAAATAAAGAACTTCTGAACATCTTTGAAAATAACGACTTAACATAGTCAAGATGATCTTTTTTTTGTTGTTGTTTTGAATCCCCCCCCTTTTTTTTCTCCCCATATGTATCTGGCCAATTACCCCAATCTTCCGAGCCACCCCAGTCGCTGCTCCACCCCCTCCGCTGATCCGGGGAGGGCTGCAGACTACCACATAACTCCTCCGATACATGTGGAGTCGCCAGCCGCTTCTTTTCACCTGACAGTGAAGAGTTTCACCAGGGGGACTTAGCAAGTGGGAGGATTACACCATTACCCCTAGTTCCCCTACCTGCTGAACAGACGCCCCGATCGACCAGACGAGGCGCTAGTGCAGCGACCAGGACACATACCCACACCTGGCTTCCCACCCACAGACACGGCCAATTGTGCCTATAGGGACTCCCAACCAAGCCTGAGGTAACACGGAGATTCGAACTGACGATCCCCATGTTGGTAGGCAACGGAATAGACCGCCATGCTACCCGGACGCCCAAGTCAAGGGGCTCTAACAACATACCGCGTGTCTGCATGAGTGAAATTAGGAATGGAAACAAACCTGTGTTTGTTTGAAAAAGTCCACAGTTTAGCTTTAATGGAATTATCCAGTTATCACATTAACTTTTCCACCTTAAGCGAGCACATTTCATTGGCAGGAGTCTTTCTTTTTTCTTTCAAATTTGGTACTTCCACTAGCTTTTCTAATTTGCAACTTCAAAATTTGCATAAACAGTCTGATGGAAGCCTAGTTAGATGCAAGAGAGGGAAAAGCACAGAGCTGCAGACCAACAGACAAGAGATGAAAATGACAGAATCAGAAAGACGGAGTGTGGAAGTGACAGATAACAGCCTCGACAAGAAACATGCACAGGGAGACTCACTAAGGGAGTGCAGAGCTCAGAATGAGCCGTACTATCAGTTCCCAAACAGCAAATTAACATTTCAATTTCATCAAGTCAAACTTCTGTCATGTTGAAAACACAGCAGGGAAACAAGGAGGCAGGGGTAGGTTGTCTCAAAGACACAGACAGAAGACTGACAGATGAATATAGATGGAAAGACAGACAGGCTGAAAGATGACTACACCTCTTGAGAGAGAGAGAGAGAGAGAGAGAGAGAGAGAAGCCTCAGTTTAAGACTGAATTTCCCTTTGTTTAGTTTTGGTGGAGCCTGGATTAACTGGGGCACTGCAGCACAACATTACTATTTTGGAAGAAGAAACTGAGTAAAAAGGCCGACTAGAAACAGTTTGATGTAAAATTTGTTTTCAATTTGCATTTGCCATCAAGAGAATAACCTTGACTGAAAAGAACTGGACCAAAATAGGCTTTTGGTTTAGGACCTTACACCATGTCAACACTGTCACACCAGTAAAAGACCATCTTAAAATGTGTGTTTCATGGTTGAGAGCTATTAAAGGCAGAGAACTCTTTCCATTTCCAAAATACAAATTGGCTCATCTCAGATTATTCCAAGTGATGTGCAAAACCTCTGGCAACTCAGTTCTCCAAAACTCGGGTCCCTCTGTTGGCACTTAGCCATTTGCACCGTACGGCTGAGATAAAAGTCAAATGTACCACTCATGTGACACAACCAACCTCGGACAAAGACTAAAAAAACAAAAGAAGAAGAAGAAGAAGAAAGATCCTGATCATGTATCCGAACCATGCAACATGCAAAACACCTCACAAAAGGACAACGGGTGCTGGGAAATTTACAGCCTCCGAGAGGGAAAACCCCACCTCTTAAGGTCGGAAAGTTCCCGTTTGTTGCAAATACTTTACGAGAAACACAGAGAGAGATGCCCCAAAAACTCTACAGTTGAAAAATAATACATCAGTGATATGACTGAACACACACACACACACACACACACACACACGCGCAACATACACCCATTAGAGCAGAGCATGGTAGTAACCGCAAAAAAAGACCTACGACCCCAGTTACCTGCATTGGGAACACAAGTTGTTTTGGGGTGAATGAAGTAGATTCTGAGTTTGCAGGCATAAAATACACACACTTCTCTTTTAATATGTAATATTAATATGTCCATGCATTTTCAATAACGATTTATAATTTTCCACACAATTTAATGTGTGCAGGTTAAGAGCACTTGATTTAAATCTCAAGATTGATTTTAGCCAATGTCAGTAACCTGATTTGAGTCATATAGTTTATTTGGCCTGATATTTAGCTGAATACAGTATTATGCAATTAAATCAGGCCTTTTGCTAAACCTTGTTGGTTTTCCCTCTTTTTCTCCCCAATTGTATCTGGCCACCCCCTCTGCTGACCCGGGGAGAGCTGCAGACTACCACATGTCTCCTCCGACATATGTTAAATCGCCAGCCACTTCGTTTCACCTGACAGTGAGGAGTTTCGTCAGGAGGACGTAGCGCGTGGGAGGATCACGATATTCCCCCCAGTTCCCCCTCCCCCCCAAACAGGTGCCCCAACCGACCAGAGGAGGTGCTAGTGCACTGCACTACTGTGACCAGGACACATACCCACATCTGGCTTTCCACCCAAAGACACGGCCAGTTGTGTCTGTAAGGACGCCCGACCAAGCCGGAGGTAACGTGAGGATTCAAACCATGCTAACTAAACCTTGTTTACTTCAGTCTGAGGACATCAAGAAACTGCCAACTCGCGATATAAGCCATCGCTGTTGGCAAGAAACCAAGTTAAGGATATCCAGAGTCATTATTATTATTATCATTAGAGTATATCATGATCATAAATGTGAAAATATATTGACTTCAGCAATGTTATTGACTTTGCATCTGTCCATCATCTGCAATGAGATGTATTGGTTTAAAATTTAGAGCAGGTGAAAAAGGCACTTTGCTTTCAGGCTTCAAATGAAACTCGAGTTGCAAGATTTACATGGTGTGAACAAATATTTATAAAACATGTCCGCAAACTGACATTATCGGAACAAAGTACAATAACACCACAAGACACCAACTACATGGCTACATAAATTAAGAGACTAATCAAATATAGCAGTCAAAATGAGGTTGAGTGCAATCTGCCTTCTGACTGACATCATGATAAATGATCCCGCCTCTGGCCCTAAAGCCCCCGTTACCACAAAAAACAAAAACAAACAAAAAAAACAAAACATTCCCATCCTTGAATAATAGTTTTGTTCACATACCCAATAGGTTTTAACAGCATTACTGCAAAGATATTTTAACTTGTTTGTGGGTAAAGACCCAAATTGGGTTTCTCACTCTGGGGCACATTTAATGTACAACAACACTTTTATCTCATGGGGACCGTGAAAAACAACTGACACCATCAGCGAGCAACGCAAACCAATGAAGTCTGTCATGTTCTGAGGTTTTTGGGGAGCTCAACTCTGCTTTGTTCATTTTGCAGCGAGTTGAAATTATAATTTCTCTCTGGCTGATGTCAGCAATACAAGAGTCAGTCATGCAAAAGAAACCCAAATTAAAGCTTTTTTGTTTTTTAATAAACACACAGGAGACACATAGTGTATCAGTGGCCGGCAGAATCCAACAAATTCGGGTGTTTTAGTTTTTCGATCTTATTGCTCACATGACCAAAGTGTTTCATGACACTGGGGGAAAACCACATTGCAGACTCTGCAACACAGGAAATATCGTTTTTTAAGCAAAATTTTTTTTTCATTTTTAATTCCGACTAGTAAATTTCTCTTCCTTCTGTAGGCCACTGACAAAAGAAGAGACATTATTAGTGGTAAAAATTGGATAACTTGCCTAGCAGGACTTTAGCATCTTCAACATCAAAATCGCCATCGCCATCTGTGTCGTATGCCACCAGTTTACCTACGGCAGGGTAACAGGTACAGATAAATAGAGTTTTAACAATGACCACTTCAAATGACTTTTAAAATACTGTAGTCTCACTAATGCAAAACTTTAGTTTTGTGGTTTCAAGGAACACTCAAAGGCTTGGCGTGATGGGGCATACAGACAGACTCTGTGGGATGAGATGGGAAATGACAGTGTTGTAAGGCTCCAGTAAAGTACTCATGAACAATACAGTTTATGTACTATAACAAGTGTCACTAAAGGGGGCATTAGGATACCTTGACATACTGAATTTTTAGTCAGTTGATCTGAATTTGGCACAACAACGGCAATATAACCCAAGCGTGTGCATTTAGGGGAAGGAAGACTGATCAACATTGTCATCCGACATGGGGATATTGAGCAACCTAATTAAATGTTAGATAATTTTCATCTTTGTATTTTTAAATTTATTTCTTTTCATTCCACATTCTACACGCCAAGTTCCTCCTTCATCTTCTGCTCTTCTTTTTGTGGCAGACGAAGCATTTCCTGTGCGGGTGCCATTACCATTGAATAGCTGGCTGCAAGCACCGATGAAAACAAGGAACGATTACAGAACGCCAATACATCGAATGGCTGTGGCTATGACGATGCCAGTGGAAAACATATCAAATACGGCATTTTTAAATGTGAAAAAATTACGGATAACCAAGTTTAATTAAGTACAGGGAGAATTTTGTTTCCTGTTCTCAATGATTTGCAAGGGGGGGGACCAAAATTCAAAATGTTAAGATATCCCATTGATGAGTATCTAGTGGATGGAGCTGGTTTGTTATCCTTGTATCCAAGGATGTGAAATGGCTGTCGGACAAATGTTTATCTTAAGGGTACCAGGCACACTGACCATTAAGTGACACTATGGGACAAGGCTATAGCTGGTGAACTACTCTTCTCCGTGTTCCCGTCACAACACTGCATCTGCATTAAGTCTGGTCGTTATTTGTCTTTATAGACAGGCCTACATAATAGCTTTTACATTGCTGCTCTATATAATGCAAAATAATTGACAGCTTGTTGGCACTGACAGCACTCCTAAACTAATTTTCTCAGTTACAGTTGGTTCTGCAGCTAATTTACAATGCCGTTTTCAGTGTAATTCATATCTCATATCAATAACATTCACCACTGCTGTCACGTGTGCCTGGCCAAAACTGGCTAAAACTCAAAATGTATAAAGACATGTTTGACATAGGGTCATATGGGAGTGTAATGACAGGTAACCTGAAGAAATCAGGGACAGTAAGACTTTTTAAATGTGGTTGATAACAAAAGTTCAGAGGAGAATGCAAAACAGTGTTGTGAAATGGGATAAACATCTCTGAATAACAGCGTGGTGCCGGAAGATAAAACACACTTCTTAGTAAGGACGGATGAGGAAGAAGGGATATTCTCACTCGCTTTTATGTCAAGAGAAAATACTCATACTTTTTATCCCCATTAATCTTCTGCTTGTATACGCTTAAAAATACATTTGGGATCATTTAGACAAGCTATAAAACATTTCATATGGTCCTGGTGAGAATAAATGGATTCTATCACTGTTTGAGTCAACACTTTCCATATGTACGGTGTTCTCATTTAGCTTTTGTTTTTGCCAGTAAAGTGGAAAAACATGTGACGCTCCCATATCTAGCTTAGGGGGGCTGTTTAGTGTAGTATATTGGCTTTTTTTTGAGGGGGTGGGTGGGGAATGTCACCAGGGGGATGTAGCGCGTAGGATGATCATGCTATTCCCCCCAGTTCCCCCGACCGACCAGAGGAGGCACTAGTGCAGTGTCCAGGACACATACCCACATCCGGCCCCCCATCCGCAGACACGGCCAATTGTGTTTGTAGGGACGCCCTACCAAGCCGGAGGAAACACGGGGATTCGAACTGGCGATCCCCGTGTTGGTAGGTAACGAACTAGACCGCTACGCTATCCGGACACTTGCAGTATGCTGGTTTCTGACTAGCATCACCCTCTTTGCTAGGCTAAACTACATAAGATTTACTTTCAGTGCAGGTTTTAATATCTCATTTTAGCATGACTGTCATAAGAAAAAAAAAATCGAGCGCTTTTAACCATTTGAAGTTGTGAATGGGGGGCCTTTCTATCAAATCCCTGCAGCATGTTAACAGACACCTATTAAATCTAATATGCGGGTCCTTGCTCTTAGGTGTTCCCTTGAAACCCGGTTGCACCTGCTGCACAAAAATCAAACCACAGTCATGAGATGAGACACCATTCAAACAAGAGCCCTGGATTTAAAAAGAAAAAAAGGTTAAGACTGGTAATGCCTGCTTTTTCCATTCTCAAGTGGTGACTGTACAACTAATTGTGTAGCTGAACAACCACAGAGAAATAGGCATATCGTATGTAAGCAACTGAGGCCGACTGGACTGGCTTACACGGAGCCAGCCATCAAAAAACAATGAGCACTGTGTTAAAAGGAGATGCAAAAAGCATGTGTGTAGCCTGCTACCAAAATGGCAACAAAAAAAAAAAAACACTGACCAGAAATAACTTACTTTCCCCCAGACTACACAGTGCTTTTTGTCCCAACTGTCAGCCCATATTGCTGTAATATCTGTGTTTACACAGCCTAATTATTTTAAATTCAGGGCTCGATGAGGGGCGGCTGAAGGGGCACATCCATCAAACACAACAAGGATGACGGCAACAGTGAAGGGTCTACTTATGGTGGTGTTTGAGAAATATGTTCCTCAAGGCCTTTACCTTGCAAAGCCTCGGACAGGTTAATTTGCAAGTCCTTAGCCTTGTCTGCATGCAGCATTGAGAAATTGAGAGAAATCACAAGACACATATTAACAAATCAATAAAGAAAACAGATCAACGTTGCACATCTCACTAGTACAACTAAATGAATAAACCATCTCAAATTCATCATTCATCAGGAGTGTTGGGTTAATAGAGGTGTCGGTTAGTTAGACTGGACATATCGTGGTCCATAAAGGAGTCGCGAGTCGACAAAAGTCACATGCACTGGACATGCAAGACAGATAAGATACTGAGGTGGTAAACTGGGTTAATAAGAAACTAAGCTGAAGTAAATGACACTAATAAAAATGGTAATTTGACAAAAATCCTTGACCGCAATATCATTACCTGGTTATCAAGCAAATCTAGCAAAATGCATTATTTAGTAAGTTATAGATTACATACATCTATGGGTTATTAAGCGTTTTGTGAGGGTCAGAAACACAATATGCGGAGACAAGTGGCCATCTCATTTCTATATGGGCTAGTCACTAGGATGAGAACTAGGACGCACAGATAGATGAAATGCATTCTCTGACTGAAATAATAATAACTTTGTTAAGCACCCTCACTTGATGTTAATAATCTGTTAAAAGCCATCATGGTGTTTTCCATTGCACCTGATATAAAAAGGCTCTTTATCTCTACCTCTAAATACTGGGCTCAAATCAAAATGTAACACAAGTAGAAAGAACAGAGAGCCAAATTGTGTGGGGACAGTCCTCGGGGCATTTAAACACTGTGGAGTAAAGCTGGCATTACGTCGCACATAAAGGTTATAGTCTGCTGAGGCTGATCCTGAACTGGGGCTTAGTTCAAACCCAGGAAAAGATGATATTTGTGTGTGTTTTGATGCCATCTTTTGAGTTGCTTTTTTAGTTCCCTTGAAGAATTAGCCACATGTGTGTAATGTGCCTTTCTGCTTACTGACATTATTAGTACAGTGGAGTATTTGTCTGGGCTCATCCATGCCTGGTCATATGTGGCTGCAAACCTATTCATGTATGGTATATATACACACACATTTCAATCTCAAAAACTTTAGGTGTATTCATGAGTGAGTATGTATTCTCCACTCACCGAGGACTCCCTGGTAGTCGACAAGGTCGAAATAGACCACGGCTACAGACGTCCAAACCCCCAGCAGGGCCAAGACCATGAACCAGGTGAAGAAGCTGCTGCCACTGGAGCCAGACTCTGCCTTCTTTCCATTCTTACTGGCCATCTGGGACTTGGCACCATCTGTTAGAAACAAAGGTAGGAACTGTTATTTGGTTTATACTGTTGTGTATATTCCATCTGTGCCAATATTATATCAAGTGAAAGAATATCATTAGTCCAATGGTGCACATTTAATTGCATTATTCCAAGTGTTTGTACAGTTATGTTGTACCAAAGGTGCTATACACACAAATGATATTCAGCACCAGCATTTCAGACCAAACCAACCCCCTCGCGTTCTTGGCTATTATTTAATTCGGTTTGGTTCAGTTGGAATATTGATTTTTTATTTATTTTAGAGTTATTTTATTAACGTTAGCAAAATATTCAGCTTGGTAAGGAGCCATTTCTTTGATCTGCCGAGTGACCTTAATCCGTGTAACATAAATACTAGCCTGCTAGCTACCTTGCTAATGCTAACATGCACTAATTAGCACACGTGGCCGGACCGGCTTCCAAAACAAAGAACAGAGAAACTCTGATTACATCAGACACACAAAGGGAGTGTGGCTTCATTCTCTGCTCAGGACGCCATTACTCCACTATCTGTTTACACAGAATATAGTTTGTTGCTGCTATATTGATGTTCGAAATCTCGTATATTGCCGCACCTTTAATAGTGCCAACCAGATACGAGCAGGTAGTAAGTGTCTGACAGTTATACCAGATTTCAAGGCTTTATTAGCACGTTACAAAAAAAAAATCTTTCTTAAACTGCCACTTCAAAAAAAAAAAGAAAAAAAAAGTCTGCCACTCTTTCCCAGTGTACTCTCCCTTGTTTTAGAAAACTTCAAAAAAACCCAGCTGCGCTAACTGGACTTTGTTAAAAGCAGTAAAGTGTGCCACGCCCGTGCCTGTGATCTGAGTAAACCATCCATCTTTCTCTTCCTGTGTCTTACTTGGCTCCGGGGAGGCAAGGCCGGTGGTGGAAAAAGACAGAAAATAAACAACGCTGAAAAGAGCGATGGGTGAAGGTTTATTCCGGGCACTGTGACACTTCTCAGTGCATTGTGGGGAGAAATAGTGGAAGAGAAAATGAACAGGTGCTGGACTAGTCCCCTGCATGGTGCTAGGTCATACACACACACACACACACACACACAAGTTGAACCTGCAGCAGATATAAGAATATGAAGCTCGCGTTAATCATATTCTCATGTTTCACTCAGAGCGTAAATGCCGACTTTCATTTAAAACATCATGGGTAAAGTTCACAGCGTCACAGTGAAGTCTCACACTGCATGTTAGCTACTGAGAACCAACAATAGTAAGTTCACAAGGGTTATCCCCACGATCCATCCCCGCCAGTAAAAAAACAAACAAACTAGATCTCTTGTTCCAAGGCCATACAGCTAAGGCATCACCCTCACAAACTGTTGCATTATGCCAGCCAGTTTCAACAACAACCACTGAAAATGAATTACCGGTGTGCTGAAAACTGGCAAAAAAAAATTCAATTAAAAAAGAAAAACTGGAACCAGAGAAGTCTTTGATTGGAACCAAACAACCCACTCCAATATGGTGACGTCTTCCATGATGACCATTTGTCCACAGGAAACCTTTCTAAAAAAAACAAAAAGCAGTGTCCTCACCTTGGGCCTCTGCGGTAATCACGGTTGGGATCAGCGTAGCAGCAGGAGAGGCGGTGGATTCGACCACAGTCACCGGATCACCCATTCCCACTGACTGTACATTCAAAAGAACACCCGGCTTACTGACTGACTGACCTGCTGGTTGACTGACCACAAGGACACTGGCCGTCCCAGCTGAAGGAGGGCCCCCCCCACGTCCTTTACATCTGTCTGTCTCTCGCTGGTATGCCCACCCATCTGTCAGTCACCCTTTCTCTGCCTCCCTCTGTTTCTCACTTTGTCTCTCTCTTTCTCTGTCTGCCTGATATGGCCTTGGAAGTCCATTAAAACTATTTATAGTACCGCCAGGCCAGCTGGCCCTGACAGCAAGAGAGTCCAGGGCCCCAAGGTAATACCACAATAACAACAGTTCAGTTTCGAGAGAACTGCCCCCGTCCCTCTGCCTCGTCTACGAGACTTGTCCCGTTTCCTGTGGCATGGCTCCTCTCTTAGAGGCGAAATAAACTCGGGTGACTTATTGGTTAACTTCACAATGGGAAATGCAGCAGAAAACCAGGAGGACAAATTCGTTTCTACTCTTCCATGCTACGAAGCCGCAGTTCAATGCATCTCATGTGCTACATCGCTACCTCTATCTCAGTTATGTCAGCCATTTTGACAATCCCCTCTTTGGCCCGAGGGATTCGCAGCTCCAACGAGAGCCAGTAAGAGAGACGGCAAGAGGGAAAAAAAACAAGGCAGTGTGAAAGTTTACAGGCTTTGTCAAGTCTCACTTTCTTGCACCCTTGTTATTCTCTCTGTCTCTGCCGCACACACTGGTTTAAACTCATTCCATAAAATTTGCACTTGCAGAATATTCTGGTTTTTTTTAAGCATGCCCTGAGAACATCTACAGCTGTTCGGGGAAATCACATTGAAATCACCTTGCGGGTGAAACTATTAAAAATACTTTTGACTGCATCTCCCTCACATGATGCTGCAGCCTTCCTGTGACAATAGCTGGGCACTGAATGGGTTTTCCTTCTTCGAAATAGGACATATCCTCGTTTCTTCTGGATCACCACTTGATGAGAAGAAAGTTTTAATGAGACAAGGACTGCCGTTTTGAAATCACAAGCAGGGTGTGATTTAGCATAGAAAAGACAGGCGCAGGTTTCTGATCAGTTAAAAAATTAAAAAAAGTGCAGGCACCAAGGTTGTACTGCATTACAGGTACAGTTTTTCCACTTCCAGCATAGCCCAGGGGTGTCCTCGGGTATCCGTCATTAAACAATCCCTTTATTGTGGCATGTGTCTGACACAACACGAAAAACGGGTATACTGACACATTCGTGGTTTGTTATCATTTGTACTGGAATTCAAGCAGGATGAACAGAGACAACTGCACTGCAAGCAGTCTTTAGAGACACTGGGAATTTCACCGGATCTACAGCAGCCCCTTTCAGGTCTTATATGAACGAACTGGACCAATCCAGTTTTAAAATGCTGCAAATCTCATCAAGAAGTGACATCAACCTCAGTTCAGTAACAAAGAAAGTACAACTATGGTGCATCATCAGTATTTGCAAAACCAAATCCACCGCCTTGGTATTTCTAATTCCTACCGCTACTGTTAAAGTACGCAGTAAAAAGCCTAATGCTTCTTAGCTCTTCCTCTCCTGAACCATCTCTAGAGAACACCAGAGTCAAATGTTATCATGCAATGACCACAAACAAATGCAAACATACAACAGCAATATTTTGCTGCTATAAAGACTTTGCAGAGCACTGAGTCAATGCAGAGAAGCAAGCTGTTTCGAGCGTCTCACACACAAGGCCTGGAAAAAAAAATTGTTGGAATCCGTGTAGCACACTCCCAACAGGGCCACAAAATAATGGAAAACACATACCGTTTCTTTCAGATGTACGGTGCATGCTCCCCAGGTGGTACACAAACAGACACGTCTATAGCAAAGCTAAAACTCTTTCAAAACCTTTACTTTCAGACACTCAGTACATATTGTTCAGAGAAGCTTTAGTTAGTCTTATGTAAGGGCTGATGTGAAACGCCTCCTGCTGTGCCAGACTCAGATTCACTACTCTCCCCTCTGGCTTTTAACACACACACACACACACACACACATCTCTCAAGGTCTTATAAACGTCACAACCTCCAGTCAAATTTTTTTTTAGATTATTCAAAACAAAACAAGATTAAGGTGAAGACACGCTGCTGAACTTGATTTGAATTGCTTTTGGGTTCTTACGTTTACATATTACCCTGAATGCCTGAGCTCTGCCGAATGCAGCCAATACCAAAGTCTCATAGCTCACTGTGGAAACTATTTGCCAGAGGCTACAAGGGCTAGAAGATTATCCACCATTTGGTATTCCCATTCAACGAGGGAAGAAAAAAAAAGAGTTTACTGTGCAACTTTCAAAAATAAACTTTGCTTTGAAAACTGTATGATGCAACACCAAGGCTACACCCAACCCCCCATAACACCACAACTCAGCACTTCCATGCAAGGCCAAGTTAGGAAGAAAAAAACCCCAACAAAAAACAAAACAAACAAACACGCAAAATCAAACAAACAAAACAGGAAAAGCAGTCTCGGTGCAGAACAGACGAGGATATTACCCCTTCAGATTTGTGGACTTCCACAAGTGAGGAAGAGGAGGAAGCACAGGAGGAAACAGAGAGGAAGAGGAGGCCTGGTGAAGTAAAACAACACAGTGTAGAGAAAGAAAGAAAAATAAAGTTACAAAAACTTTGAGACAACAATCAATAGACATTATATTTTGCACAAAGATCAAAAATAGGTTTGAAAGATAAAAAGTTCCTGGTTTTAGTTTTATGACAAAAATTCATCTGAATGACAAAAAACCTACACAGCGACATCTAGTGACAACAAGAAAGAAGTGCAAAAAACGACATAGTAAAGAATAATAACGCAAATAAAAAAATGTGATAGCTTAACAGACACCTTGTCAAAAACTAATTGCCACCAGTTGTTATCTTATCTACGGTTATTAACTCAATCAAAATACATGATCAATACATCTTTAGACTAAAGGACAATCTGTGTGAAAGTCTTGAGTCCTAATCCCATCACACGGAACGGGTCTTAGTTATTTGACATCATATCTGAAAACTTCTCACATGACAGTCGCCATTTACAGTCTCATTCCATGCTCAACCATCTTGGCCAAAATAAATACACGATAGGCCAACATCAGGTGTTTGATCGAGTTATCTAAATCAAATAAATACAAGGTATCCATCCAGGCAAACACGTCCTTGTTTGCCTTTTCACTCCACAAAGAGGTGAGACACGTTTGTCTTCCCCTTCTCTTCTATGAACTTATACCAAGTATCTGAAGAGACAACACAGACTTGTTTCTTAATGTTTGACTTTCACCAGTTTGATGAGATGCGCTATGCTACTGTTGAGACAGTGCACACATAGTGATTATATTATATTGATGAATAGATAACAACAAATAGTAATCCAACAATCCTTTATGCTATAATCCATGGTGGTTATTCACACAGAAACCTAATTTCAAAAAGTGATTAACAATGCCACAAATAGTTAACCATAGAGGACATCAATTGGGCAACACTGTCCACCAATGACTTAACCTACATTTTACAAGGTTGGGTGTGTAAATACAGGTATGTCGGGTGCTTACGCCAAACAACATTTGTCAAGTTAAACCTGTGACACCTCCAGCAGACTCACAGGTGAACGATCAGTCTGCTAAAGCTTGTTTCCTCAAAGGCCCTTTTTAATCAATGAAGGCATGACAACAATCACTATTAGGCCTGTTACAATTGAACACAATCGGCTTGTGTTCTATTGTAACATGTGTCTGAAATTCAGATTTGACTGGAAATGTAAAGTGCTTTGAGTGGCTGTTGCAGCTAGAAAAGCGCTATATAAAATGCAACTTGATTAACTTGATATTAGTACAAAGCACTGAAATAATCATATGAAAATTGTTGTTTGAATCATCAAACTTTTGATTTTAGTGCAAGACCCACGTGTGCAAGAGAACAAGCCAAAGGCACCTAAGTTTAAAACACATTCAGCATGTTGTTGATTCCCCATCAACAACACGCATAGCCACTTTGTGGGCGGGGCTTAGTGAGAAACAAAAAAAAAGCTGAACATTTTGTTCCCTGCATCTTTACAACATTCAAAAGTATATTCAGTCATAGTAAAAAAGTATATTCACTGGAACCGAAGACAGAACGCAGCTCTGTAGCGTTTCTTCCAACCATCTTTTTTTAATCGTCTTTTTATTTCTTAATCTGCTGTCTGTTCTAATTTAATCCGCTTTAAATTCATTTTCACTTTCATTCATTCGTTCCGTGTTCTTATTTCGTTATCAAACCTCCTGTAACCCAGGCCCTTCTCATGACGTAAAGCACATTGCGTTTGGATTGACTGATCCAACGTGTTTTTGTTCGTTTTTAACCAAGCTTCAAAACCATGCATCAGTTCAATCATTAACACCAACTAGTCAAGGTAGCATATAAAGTTTGTGGCTTTTTCCAATTTCCTGCACTCCCCACTCTCACCATCCCGCTGGAAAGCACGAAAGTCAAGTTTGAATCATCGATAAGTGACATTCAACAGATCGGAAAGGTCGTCTAAATTTCCTCACAGACGTTATATGGCCGTGAGGTCGAAATGAAACGACGTGTGTGTGTGTGTGTGGAGGGGGCAGTAAAGTGAGTCCGATATAATAGTGTTCCCATGACTGATAGAGACAGATAAATTGTTCAGAGTACCCGATGCCTCTTTACCCCCACATATCTCAACTCTCAACTCCATCCACAGCCACGTGTCCACGTGTGATGGGCTGAGTTGGAAAATGTTCAGCACTTGGAGCCTATACCACACACATCTACATAGCCTATAGTACAAACCAACACGGTACTTTGTCGTTTTGTCGTAAAAAAACAAAAAACTAAACTAAACTATCGACGACTTCACAAATTGGCCTACAAGATATTCAATGCTCGAAGTCTGCGGGTCATATAGACCACAGGGAGCGTATGAAAGAAGCCAAAAATATCGTTTCGTTGAACCTTGAAGCACATCCACACAACTAATAAGGCTTACGAAACTATACTTGACTTTATTCGTGGTTATCTTACTTAGTCCATAATTGTTTATTGGTGGACTGATGTGTGCCACCAAAACCAATTATAAAAGCACATAATCTACATATCACCCCGGCGCAGACTGAGGTTGGGGGGGGGGGTAAAAGGGCTCCACATGGGTGCAGCGGTGCACCCCAACAGCCACGTATACCCCCACCCAGGGCCACTTTATCTCCTGACACGTGAGCATTTGAAAAAAATGACGAGGGGGGTGTGGTGCCACATTTTGAATCCCTAAATGAATTTATGTCCCAGTTATCCGCGGCGTAGCTAGAACGCGAAGCATTATTTCTTTGATCGGTTTTAGATTAGATGTCACTTTACAAGTTTCGGATTATCAACACGGGTTCACATTCCTAGCGGCATACCGAAAGCTAGCGAGTCGGATCTGGGGGGGGGGGGTGCTTGTGCGTTCGGTGTGCGGGTAAAACCTATATTGAGAACGTACAAAGAGCAATTTAAACAACCAACATGTCGGGTTTACATTTCCTTACGTGAAATGATAATTGCATAATTGAAGCGAATACATGCGCCTTCCCGCGATTCCATGGTTATCTGGGATACATATTCTTTTGGGGATACGAAATTTACCAGCACAGTGGCACGATAGGGCTTTTGTGTATCTGCGTAAGCGTTAAATGCTGACCACAGATGCAGACCTACATGCAAGTTAGCTTGCAGGCTAAGCCCTGGGCCTACATCAGATAACCCTCCTCGGTTAAAGCTGATAACAGCTCATAATAGTAGGAGCTTTTCGTGCGAATTGGCTGCGGAGGCGTGCTCCGGGCTATAGACGCCAGGGCAACCTGGACGCAAGGAAAACAACTCGCGTATCCATCCAATGCAAGTGCTTAAATTTGCGAAACTGTTACGTAATGTTTCAACGAATGACAGATACAGACAAAACGCTGTCTCGACGTCGTTTGTAATTGCATACACACATACGTCTTTAACTGTTAAATATCCGAAACCGTGGAAGCAGCTGTGAATCCAATCAATGTTAATTAGAAATCCACGACTTGACAGAAAATGCAGCCTATAAGTAACACCAATCGAGTCCGGGTAACTTTAAATGGTGCAACGCTCCAAATGCACCGTGCAGATAACCAACACACGTCCATAATCTAAGCCAGTCGGCTGTACCGCGGGCCCTAAACGAAATAGTGGCAGCTTGACGCCCGATTAACTTTGAAAGGCCTCGCTGCACAGTGAAAACTGGAGGTTGCAATGCATCATCTCTACCCCTGCAATGTAGGGCATAATAAGAAAACAACGCACCTTTGGTTTTGGAGTGTTGTTTTATGTTTTTCCTTGGAGCCATGGCGAGATGCTTAACTTCCAGACTGATGCGTCTTGAAAAGGGACTCAATTGACTTGGAGCCTGAATTTCTACCAGTGTAGGGCGGTCCGGTAAATCAAAATCGCTTCTCTTGCCACATTAAACTCAGGACCATAGTAACCGTGTCCACTTTCTGACTGAGAGCTCATCGCACCAATAGGCAAATTGGCACGCTAAAATGGGCGGGAAACGGAGTGCTCAGACCTATGGGCTTCGAGAAGTGGGTGGCTTATTCAATCGTGTGGACGGCCTATGTTTTAGACCCGCCCCCTCTGTCAGCTTTGGAACGTGGCAAGATGGTAGATTCCCTAGTATCGCGTTATCTCACTGTCGCTGTGCCGTTAAGTCGGGAAACTCGTCAACACCTTCACTAATAGGTTGATTTTATTTAAATACGTTTTAAATCACCACAAGAGCACCGACGAGGATTGTAAAACTACTCCTACCAATTCAAATAGACGAAACATACTAAGTTAATCATCAACTTTTGAGAAGAGAAAGGGCTGGGAGATTTTGGACTTTGTATCTTTGACCTGAGAGCGAAAACTTGGCATCGCGAGATGTGGGCAGTGTTTTCCTCGGTTGATTACAAGCTTGTTTGTATTACATAATCTGTTAATCCTCCCAGCTGCTATGCCGTTTTGAGAAATATAGTGTAGATACTCCGCTCACTTTTCAGTGACTACGATCATTGAGCGACGTCCCACTGACGATGGGCTCTAGCTACTGCGCTCTCTCTCTCTCTCAAATAACACGTACACTCTCCTCAGTGATGAGCACTCCTTGCGCCTGCGCATTGGACCGTGTAGTGACGGGTCAATGACGACGCATCAAGCCTGTTCGTCAACATTGTGCCGCCGTAGACGTCAAAGCAAATTAACAGCAAAAATAATTAGATCCAGATAAACCCACTGTTGATAGGAAGCCATCTAACATTTAGCGATTAAAGTTGTAACAGTGCTTCTCCAAATATTAATGTCATATATCCATTATCCGAACCGCTTATCTTGCTCTCAGGGTCGCGGGAGCCTATCCCAGCAGTCATTGGGCGGCAGGCGGGGAGACACCCTGGACAGGCCGCAGCTCTCTCTCTCTCTCTCTCTCTCTCTCTCTCTCTCTCTCTCTCTCTCTCTCTCTCTCTCTCTCTCTCTCTCTCTCTCTCTCTCTCTCTCTCTCTCTCTCTCTCTCACACACACACACACACACCTAGGGACAATTATGGCTGATCCACCTGACCTACATGTCTTTGGACTGTGGGAGGAAACCGGAGCCCCCGGAGGAAACCCACGCAGACACGGGGAGAACATGCAAACTCCACACAGAGTAGGAACCCCAAGGATGGAGTACCCCGAGGCTCGAACCCAGGACCTTCTTGCTGCGAGGCCACCGTGCTCACCACTGCGCCACCGTGCCGCCTTAATGTCACATATAATATCCTATATTAGTATAGTGTATAAGTAATAAAACAGTTAAGTATAGGTGGTAGTAGTGGGGGGGGGGGGGCATTGTGCACTTTAATGGTGAGGTGAGGGTATAAATAAATCTCTGGTGTCATGAGCTGTGAATTACCATCAAACTGCATAGTAGATAAGAAATGTAGTGCCTCAGGTCACATCAACGTCACTTTCCTGTTTTTTAATTTATTCCTAACAGAAATTTCCTGAACGTGGCCCTTACCTATAGCCCTCGAGCTGTGTGTTGAGCCCAGGAGAAGATGTCAAGCAAACGCTTTAAATCTCAATTAGTTCATAGAGGAAATCACAAAGAGGAATCTCATGACTGAATCAGACTGGGGTACTATCACTGTAGGGCGCTTTGAGTGGCAGTTGCAGCTAGAAAAGCGCTTTATAACATGCAACTTGATTGATTGATTGTAAAATGTGTCACTTAAATGATGAAATTTTGCCAGGAATAAGACAAGAGTTCTCTTTTGTGAATGCAATCATTTGAAATAGTGTGTAGTTTAATCTTGCAAATATGAACGACAACATAATTTGTCTACGTTTACTGACAAGTCCTACATTGTGTGGACCGAAATTGTAATTCAACTCTTGTGCTCTGAAGTGTCAGCTTTAATAATAATAATAATAATAATAATAATAAATCGTGCTTTTCTAACACTCAAGGTCGCTTTACAGTAAGTGGGGTGAAACAAGACAACAGATAAACTTAACACAGACCTACGGGGTTGGATGGGAAGGGGGGCTACGAGAGGGCGAAGCGGCAGCCGCACACGACGCCCGACTTAAACAGAGACAAAAGGGCAAGAAAACCACAAAACAGCAGCACCGTGCACGTTGATTTTCTGCAGGGGTTTACTCCCGTAGCCTATTCCTCTCCTTTACCTCGAGATCGGGTCAAAGGGTAGACGAATTTCACCAAGCCAGTTTCACAGATTTCTCACTTGGCGTTGGAATGCGAAAGCAGTCTGCTGTGGGGAAACCTTTAAACAAGAAGCCTGAGGTGGGTTATGAAATGAGCAATAAAGATGGGAGCTCACGCTTCTGGGTGCGGCACCGTTCCTCCAATAGAAACCACTCGTTTCACACGTTAACCCTGCGGCTTCTCCGTGTTTAGCAACCTGCCAATTCTGAAAATGCCTTCTATCAAGATAGCAAGGGACTAGATAAGAAAAATATCCAAAGCTGTTGTTTTACTCAAAATTAAAAGCTCTTACTCTAAAGAGGTCCTTGTCTTTCTGTCTTTGGATTCTTTTTCACAGGGCCTGCATCTCACGTAGGCCTCACTGAAGCCTCTGAGAAGAAAAGACATTTCACCGACCCTCACAACTTCCCAAATAAGAACCCCGATACTGAGCGATACTTAAAAGGTCAGCTCGACCAGGGATTTGACTCTCTTTTTTGGGGGGGGGGGGGTCTCTTGACATTAACCTGATGCACCAGCTGCCTCACAAGGTAGTAAATGTGACATGAGACGGGATGCAACTTCACCGGGAGCAGACACATTTTGTCACATTTTGGGGAGGAATCTATAAATCTTTTTCCACATCCACCCAAACAGCCAACCTTTCCCCTCCATCCCCCCCCCACCCTGCCTCCCTTTCAACACACACACACACACACACACACACACACACACACACACACACACACACACACACACACACACACACACACACACACACACACACACACACACACACACACTCTCTTGCATGCAGCGCTTGTCTGTGAGTGGCAGAACAGTGACCATTTGGCTTTGTCCTTATGGAAACACACCCCGCGCCCACAGACAACACAGCCCGGGGCTGAGCGCGCATGTGAGTGAATGTGGTGGAGGAACGACAGTTGTTCTCACATACTGTATACGTATGGTTGAGTGACTGAGATGACAAGACAAACAAAAGACTCTGAAATGACCTAATCCCCCCTAGATGTGTGATGTGTGTGTGTGTGTGTGCGTGCGTGCGCGCGCGCGCGTGTGTGTGCGTGTTTGACGGAGTGCGAGAATTGATGTAATCACCTGGTCTGAATGTTGTGTAAATGCGGTGTCTCTTGTCTATCTGTACCGTCTCACTCTGAAGTAAGTTATAAAACTCCTGCACACACGCCGACACGCCTCACTGTGTCGCCATCTACAGGTTGTTTTGGGGATCGTTTCTGGTGACTGACCGCATGTGCAGAAATCCCTCTATTCCCGTTGATTCAATAGTAGTACATTATGCTGGTATATCGGGAGGATCTCTGTTGGTACGCGAGCTCTTCTGAGACTATCAGGTCCTGAAAACTGTCCCTCTTCTTTTCCTCTTATTATAACGATGTAGAATATAAAAAAAGCCGTACATTAAAATTTTAATATTTTCAAAACCAAGTTTTCACATTTTCCTGATTCAGTATAGGTAAATGACCATTGAAAATGCGTTGAAAAAAAACACGAAGGCCCAGAAGAAACTAAGAAGTTATAGGAACAGATGGTTAAAAACCATAGTATAGAAAACACCATGAGACTTACATTACAGCAGAACAAGATAAGTAGGTGTTTTAAAGATTGCTTTTCAGTTTTACTTTTTTAAAATCATTTTGAGGTGCAAGCTAAAGAACACCACAGTGCTACTTTTCATGTATGTCTTCAAAATGCAGCCGTAGCAAAGACTCTGTAGCATAGGAAATTTTTTTTACCCCCACTCCCCCCACCCCAATTGTATCCGGCCAATTACCCCACTCTTCCGAGCTGTCCCGGTCACTGCTCCACCCCCTTCTGCCGATCTGGGGGGGTGGGTTGCAGACTACCACGCCTCTTCCATACATGTGGAGTCGCCAGCCGCTTATTTTCACCGGACGGTGAGAAGTTTCGCCAGCAGGACGTAGCGCGTGGGAGGATCACGCTATTTCCACCCCCCCCAGGGGCCCCGACCGACCAGAGGAGGCGCTAGTGCAGCGACCAGTTCACATACCCACATCCGGCTTCCCATCCACAGACACGGCCAATTGTGTCTGTTGGGACGCCCGACCAAGCCGGCGGTAACACTGGGATTCGAACCGCGATCCCCGTGTTGGTAGGTAACGGAATAGACCGCCAGTGGCGCCCCCAGAAAATTTTCATAGGGGTGGTGTTGAGATATGACACCGGTGTATTTGTATGACTATGTGTTACTGTGTACTATTATTTTGTTTACGACTTTGTCCACAAGTGGGCGGTGTTGCGCTTGCATGCGCGGATTGAGTACGTCACTGAGACGCTGTTCATTTTCTTCTTCTCCCAAAACGACCGAATAAACGGAGGCTGCATTTTCCCTCCAGCAGAAGTTCGGTAGTCAGTACGATTCTTTATAACGGTTTAATAATCCACTTCATCTGCGCAGAGATAGACATAAAGTATTAGTCTAGTCTTCTAACAGGTGGCCAAATGGGGCCACTGAAAATCTTGGGGTGGCACACCAAAACCAAAAGCCATGACTGAATTTCAGGAATTCTATGATGCTGTTGTGGTATACTGTATAGGCTAGTTGAAAACTGTCAATATGAGAATTAAGAAAAATATACTGTAACGTGCATGGATAAGTAGACACGTTGGTCCTTGACTAACGGGTCGGACCCTTTAGTCGACTGGTTAACGTTGTCGCTTGCGGTGCAGGAGATAAGGGTTCGCGTCCCGGCTGTGGCGACGGTATCTCGGACTGCCCCCCGAATTCGCTACATTGGTGTCAGAAGTGGGATGGAGCGACTGTAACAGGTCTGACCCTTTAGCCGAGCGGTTAGTGATGTCGCCTTGTGGTGCAGTACAGCCCGTATCGAATCCCGCACCGGGCAAGAAAATAACCGGTTATACTAGTTCTCGTTGTATACTAGTTCTCTATGTAGTTCTCGGATGTATACTAGTTCTCGGTTGTATACTAGTTCTCGTTGTATACTAGTTCTCGTTGTATACTAGTTATCGGATGTATACTAGTTCTCTATGTAGTTCTCGGATGTATACTAGTTCTCGGTTGTATACTAGTTCTCGGATGTATACTAGTTCTCGGATGTATACTAGTTCTCGGTTGTATACTAGTTCTCGGATGTATACTAGTTCTCGGTTGTATACTAGTTCTCGGATGTATACTAGTTCTCGGATGTATACTAGTTCTCGGTTGTATACTAGTTCTCGGATGTATACTAGTTCTCGGTTGTATACTAGTTCTCGGATGTATACTAGTTCTCGGATGTATACTAGTTCTCGTTGTATACTAGTTCTCGGAAGTTCTCTATGTGCTCTGTTGATGTCAAGTGTTCACTGTTTAGAGCTTATGCAACACCTCTGTATACAGCTCATCCCTGGTCTTCCTACAGGAAGAGAAGTCTGCAGAGGCTCAGAGGAGCTTACAATGATGCCATGAGGTTGTTGCTTCATGTCCCCAGATGGCATAGTGCCAGTCAGTTGTTTGTGTCCTCAGATGTGCCTACATGTGATGTACTTTTAAGACAGCTAATGTATAATTTTATGTGTCGCCTGGATGTGTTGGAGAACAGCATCATAGAGGCTCTAACCAGCCCTATGAAAAGCTGCTATCGGTTCACATCCAGACTACAAAAGCACTGGCGAGACAGCCTGTATCTGTTATGAACTGACTGTGTTGTACGGTGTGTGTGGACGCCTCACATGTTGTGTGTGTGTGTGTGTGTGTGTGTGTGTTCGTGCGCATGTGTGTGGATTGTAGCGATGTCATGTAGGCCTAAATGTGCTTTTCTCTCTCTCTCTCTCTCTCTCTCTTTTATTGTATTGTTGCTTTTATGCCATGGATCAGCTGTGTGTCAGAAATAAAGATTATTATTATTATTATACTAGCTAGTAGCGTTAGCATACCAACTGACGTCACAGACACGCCCAGGCAGCCTGGAACAGCGGCATCTCGTGGTTACTCATCATATGGGAAGCTTCGTTAGTGAGATTTATTAGCAACTTCAGTAACTCAGGACAAAATTGATTTCTAGCATAGCCACATTTAGGCGTTTTTATAGTGGTCATTCTTACTTGTTGTCAGTGAAATAGCTTGCACTGTCCTCTTGAGGACAAGGATAACATCGTACAGTGTTTGCTATGCCAGAGGATGGTCAGGTTAATATTCAGATAAAAAAAAAAACCTCATCATAGATTTTAAGAAAGCAAATTGTGTATCAATTAAAAATCTTTCATTCTGATCTTTACTCTAAAGCTAAATGTTCATCTTTTTGTACGAAATGTTTTACAATATGAATTATAGAAGGTCAATACAATTCAAAGTGAATTGACTCCATTCCTGGATAATGCTTAAGTAACACATGAATAAATGTGTTTTAGTTGGTTTTAAGTTGCAACTGGTAGGGCTAAATCAATTTAATGGTAACTTAATACATTTTTCTGTTGGTAGAAGTCAGTCATCTCCGGGGATTAGTGGCAATTAACCATCAGAGCCTGGCCAGGCTGGCCCAACATCTGCCACATCTGCAGAAGAAGCCACACCAATGCTCAAATGTGCAATGCTGGATGGGAAATACTTCCAAATAGTGAAGCAGATCCGAAATGGAAAGATAGAGGCTGAGTGTCAGCTGTGCACCAACAAAAAGGCCATAATATGTGGCTCGCTTGCAGCAACATCAAATTTTAAAACCCACTTGAAACGAAGGCACCCTCACAAAATAAAGGAATTTGAAGACCACAAAAATGAATTTGCCATTGGGAAGAAAAAAAGAAAAGAAAAGAAAAGAAAAGGGGATAAAAACAGGACCTCATACAAATAAACTACTCTCTTCGAACGTGTTCCAGTGGCACAAAATAAAATGGACTCTCTCACATCCTTTGTCACTAAAGGCATGTACCCGGTGGCCACTCTTGAGCATAAAGAATTTATAGACTTTGCGAAGGTGCTAAAGTTATGTCCAGGAGGACACTTGGGAGAAGAATCGATGAAGACTTTAATAATAAAACAGCAAATTTGAAGAAGAGACTTAAGTGCATACAACATGTTTGCACCACTGCAGATATCTGGTGGGGAATAGCGTGATCCTCCCACGCGCTACATCCCCCTGGCGAAACTCCTCACTGTCAGGTGAAAAGAAGCAGCTGGCGACTCCACGTGTATCGGAGGAGGCATGTGGTAGTCTGCGGCCCTCCCCGAATTGGCAGAGGGGGTGGAGCAGCGATCGGGGCGGGGTGATTGGACAGGTACAATTGGCGGGGGGAGAGACAATTTAACTCTCTCCAGGCTGAATCATTCATCCATGGCATAGTGTTCAGCCCTATGGAATGCTTCTGGCAGACCAAAATATGCAGAAATACTGACTTGACCAACCAGCAACTGAAGACACCCTGCATTTATAAGTGGACTTCTCCTGACGACTGTTTGAGTCAGCTGACGTCTTCGGGAGAAGGTTCCTGAGAGCATACCTGCCTTGCAACTCCCTCCGTTCAAAGAGGTAGAGCTTGATTTCCCTTGAGGAATACTGCAGAGTCCTCAAGCCCTTTGCCATCGCAATTGACCGCCTTCAAGCTCAGACTTCATGTACAATGGTGAGCTCATACCTACCCTCTTAGCTGTTCAGGCTAAACTACATGACCTGTAAACTTCAAACCTGCGGCACTGCTCACACATCTTGCAAGTTGGCTTTGAGAAAAGGTTCAGTAGCTTCTTACAGCTGAAGACTGATGTCAATGAAGCCATCCTGGATACAGCAACCAACCCGTTTTTCAAGGTGAGTTGGTTGCCTCCCAACTAGCTGCAGAGAAGAAGAGGATCCATCACCTGTTTCTGCGCTCAGCTGAAGAGCTTGGCCTTGTGTCAGAAAGCGAGACTGCCTCATCAAACACCACTGAAGAGAACGAAGACGATTTCTTCATCTTCTCTGACCAGGGTAATCATCAAAAACGAATAATCAATTAAAAAATAAACGAGTAGTTAGTTTGATGTCACGTTTTTAAATATTTTTGTGATACTGAAAATCCTCGAATTGAATGTAAATTCATAACAACCTTGTTTTCCTGTTTACCTCTACTGTTTCCAATCCCAACAACAGGGTCAGAGAGCCAGCTGGGCAGACAGATGCTGCCCAGCCGCAGCAAAGCAGAGTTGGAGACCCTTCACTTTCTGGAGGATCCCAGAAAAGACCTTTCCTCGCTGGATTCATATCCACTGATCAAGCTACTCTTTGTGAGATTCCACACCACTTTGCCATCATCGGCAGCAGTTGGATGTCTCTTCTCCTTTACGGGCATGGTTTACCACCCTCACAGGAGGAGATCAACAGCTGAACTGATGGAGAAATTAGTTGTGCCGAAAAACAACGAAAACGGAAATGGAAAGACTGCAGTGTTAGGGGGTACACAAAGGAGTATCTTTTTAGGTTGTTGACATGGGGGGGGGGGGGGTTGCTTCTCTTTCGTGCTGTAACATACACTGCTGTAATGGTACTGTTATTGGTCTTTTGCACTCATTCAGTTGGTCGCTTGTAAGGTTGGAGACCTCAGAAATGTACTTACTCCACTGCACTTGTGTTTATTACTCTTGAAAAAGGCATCTGCTAAATGCCCAGTCTTACTGTCTTCTGACTGTGGCCTAACTGTTCAGTTCTCCCAGCTGCATTTCAATTGGCTGGTCACTCAGTCAGTCAATGGTCGCTTTGACTGACAGAAACCACCCAGCCTCCCACCTCCAAGATATCCTGATTGGCCACTTCAAATCTATGATGTGGGGAAATTAGCAGAGCTCATCTTTTCAATGGAGGGGGGTTAAGGTAAGACCCATATTGAGGCTACTGAATGCCTAAAATGTGATACCAGTATAGAATGCGTTTTTGTCTTTTCAAATGACAAATTACTTGTATTTTAATTGAATACATTTTCTCATACCAGTATTTTATTTTATTTTATACATTTGATGAGCAAGTATTTGTAATTTGTAACGAGATACTTTTTGATGTATTTGTGATGGGCACTTGCAGTTTGTGTCCCCCCTTTCTCCCCAGTTGTGTCCGGCCAATTACCCCACTCTTCCGAGCCGCCCCGGTCACTGCTCCACCCCCTCTGCCGAGCCGGGGAGGGCTGCAGACTACCACACGCCTCCTCCGATACATGTGGAGTCGCCAGCCGCTTCCTTTCACCTGACAGCGAGGAGTTTCACCAGGGGGACATGGCACGTGGGAGGATCACGCTATTCCCCCCAGTTACCCTTCCCTCCGAACAGGCGCCCCGACCGACCAGAGGAGGCGCTAGTGCAGCGACCAGGACATCCGGCTTCTCACCCGCAGAAACGGCCAATTTTGCCCGACCAAGTTGGAGGTAACACGGGGATTCGAACCAGCGATCCCCGTGTTGTTAAGCAACGACATAGACCGCCACGCCACCCCGGACGCCCAGTACTGCAACATTTTAGCAATAAATGAAAAACTGTTCATCATAATACAACAATACACTACAATACGACATGCCAAACCACACACACACACACACACACACACACACACACACACACACACACACACACACACACACACACTTCTACATCATAGCTGGCCTGCATGTCGGTTCTCCAATTTGAAACTCATTCCAGTTCATAAGCATCCAGAACTTCTGGATTATAGCTTATAGCACAAATAAGCCTATATATATATATATATATATATATATAGTAAGTTAGAGGAGTCAGTATAGTTTCAATTATAAGCCAAAGTGAAGCATTGTCTTTGAGTAAAATGCAGGTGTTGCATTGTTAAACAAGTGGAATAAAAGATAAGGCTTTTAGGTTTTGTAAGGGGAACAGATTTCGACACGTATCCATGCAGGAAAACCTACTTTCGTAAGGTCCTTATCAAACTTTGGTGGTATAACATGTAAGACAGAACTATTACTATAGTATATAGTTAAAGGTAGGCATATGGAAAATGAAGTACATTGTATATAACTATAACTATATGAATATAACCAAACTATGGTATATACATATACTAAGTTATAAAACTATATGTAGCTATACTAAGTTTTGAAGACAGCTAGTTACAAAGACCATTGCAAGGCGTGACCTGCTGCGATTGATCCACCAGGTGGCGCTAAAGTAGCGGGCTTGGTAAACCAGGCTGGCCTTCACAGCCACCTTTCACCCACTTAAAGCTGAAGGTTTGAATGACGACAAATAAGAAGAGAATTAAACTTACTGAACACGCTGTACTCTCGCCTGTAAAGGCACACTCGCTGGAAATAAAGCACAGGGAATCAAAGTGGCTGAATAAAGAAAAGGGAAGGACTCGAACTGTGTGTTTTTACAGGTTTTAATTTGCTGATTTTAAAGACATTAAACTCCCCAATCTGATTTTTTAAAAAATATTTTATCCTCTCATCAGAAAGAAAAACCTTCACACAGCATCTTTAATCAAAGTACCATTATCTCTGGGAAAGTGACGCTATTAACGATCATTAGTCATGTGAATCACAATTTCTCCATGAAAGTGAGTTATCAGACTCGTCTTAACAAACACAACTTTAAAAAAAAAAGCATCAATGCATTTAATAAAATGTAGCTATGAAAATAATACACAACTCTAGCCTTGTTGTTGTTGTTTTTCCAGTTTGGAACGAGGATATGGACAAACGAGATGGTCTAAGTGTCATAACAGGCCCTTTCACAGTCAGAGATTATATTACAACCGTAGACTCAATTCCCATGTACCTTTTCATCTGCTGTATTAGGGAAGTATAATTAAATATATGTTGTCTACTTTTACCCTCCGTCATACCTTTAACTATATATCACACCGAGTCCGTGATGCAGTAATAACGCAAACCATGTAGACGTCAAACTGGCACATAAACAGGTGAATGTGTAATCTTGATAAGATTTTCTTTTCCTTTCTTTACTTGAGTACATACATGCTGGGGTAAGAAGGTAAACAGATGCCTTGACACATGACCAGAGACAAGCAGTAAGTAGGTATTAAAGATGTTTAGATGAGTTGTGTTTTGGCCTAATACGGTCCAAAATACGCTGTTCTGTAAAAATCAATTCAACGTGTCATGACCAAAGTGCAGGTTAACGTTTCAATTTGCATAATTTTGCCATTTTTGCCAACAGACGGGGCCTATTTCAGAACTCTTCAAGAAGTACAAGTCTCATCTGTTTGGACACAGTGAGGGTATTTTCATAAAGTGGACGTTTTCCTCGCGTGATGCAAAAACACAAAGTTTTCCTGTCTGATTTTACATCGGAAGTATGTTGGAAAACTGGAGAGTAAAACTCCTCTGTGACTACACCCCATCGCCCCATCGTCTGCTTATAATGCCGAGTTGGTCTTTTTCTCTATTCAGACTGCTTCTCGTCACAAGCCGGAGGAGACTGGAAGTTTCCACCTGCTTGCTTGAAAGAGGAAGGAGAATTGTGGGGATGCAGGAAGTTGTTGATTAACCTTCAGCTTTCATCACATTACAGAATGCTTGCAACGTCCCCGGCAAACAACAGCCAACAAATTCACCAGCAAACTCCCTCCTGCTCACATTTGAACAAGTGCCAAGAGTGTGACTTGTCAGAAAAAGTAATCCACAGCATTTGCTCCACAGTACAAAGTGATTTTACCAATTAGATAAAAACAGACGTGCTCAAACATGCATTCAAACAAGTTAATTAAGAAGGCACAACAACAATAAAAAGGGACGAGACTTGAGTTCTTCCTACAAGAACAACCGTCCATCTATTCAGTCTCCAAGACCCCAGAGATGGTGGTGGTGGACCTCAGATGGACCAACATCTTCTAAGACTGGCGACTACAGGGGGGTGAACGTACAGATCTTACGCTCCAGTAGGTAGTTTGGGTTGCACATGGAAAACAAAGTGGACAGCCTACATCAGATCCTTTACCAGAGAGGTGAAAGCAGGACGTTTGTCCTCAGAGGACTCAGGACATATCTCATGGACGTGTGTAAGGAATGTGTGTAATTACAGCGGACATACGTTCCATCAGTCTGCGTTAGTGTGAACTCTTAAATCTACACTTCTGAATTGTGACTGGCGGCTACGCTAACGGAAAAAAAAGATTTAAAAACTTTTTTTGGGGTGTCCGTCCGGGTGGTGTAGCGGTCTATTCCGCTGCCTACCAACATCAAGTCGGCCCGCGTGCCATGGCCTGCAACCAAACCTGGTGCACAAGTCACACCGAACAAGGTCCCCAGGGGCTGTCGTTTGCGGCAGGAACAGAAAATGCAGGTTCTCAGCAAAGGATGCTCGGAGATATGAAAACTAAACACCGACTACTGACATGAAGGTGCGCTCTTCACGTTTGGTTGAGTCATAACAGACATTCACAGCCAGGTCTGCACGGAGGACGGATTACCTGAGCTCCCCCCAGGTCAACTTTGGAGAGGCTCGTTTTAAGGTTTTCAAGCCACTTGGACCAACTTTCAACATTTTGAGTCACAGATGTTTCCTCCATGTGACATAAGCTATCATCACCTACCATCAGCCACTACTGATTCTGCTTTTAACTGACCGCAGACATTTCACTCATATCTACAACTGACCAAGTGCTGATTGCATGGGGGGGGGGGGGTTATAAGGAACTAAACTGAAATGCAAAAACAAAAATTGTTGGTCAAGTCTGATGGCAAAATCTTTGCGGTGTGTCTTCGCTGTGTCATCCTGAGCACAGTTAATGCGTCTAATCATGATCTCTGTTACTGTAAACTACTTGCTCACCAGTGTGGCTTCTCTCAGTTGACGTCTTTTTAAGTTTTGTGTGCATGTATCAAAAATAGACAAAAGTCATACCAGAAAAACAGCAGCTGCGTTCAGCTTTTTGTGTACATACCATAAGTGGTGCAAAGTCCCGCACATGTGTAAACAATGCAAACATGTTGGGACAGAGTTCAACTTCCTTTTTTTCTTTTTTCTTCTTACTGGTAATGTTTCTGTTTGACATGATTTGGAATATCGGCAAAAATAAGAGCCACGTCACCAACAGCTGGCTTATGGTCATTTGTACCCCGGCACTTATTGCTGCATACAGGCTTCTGTGCTGTACTGGACAGCATGCAGCTGGAGAGACGGGAAAGGTGTGTGGTATACCAGATTTGAAGCCAAATAGGAGAATTTGTATGCTGAATCCATATCACTCTGCACATGAAGCCAACAGCGAGGAGGACTTATGTCTGCACTTTACAAGAACAAATATTGCACTATGGTAATGGCACGGTACACCGTAGATGAACAAATACGCCATCATGACCCGCAGTTGCTGAAACTATAAATTGGTACAAACACAAAGAATTGGCTTAAAAGTGCATAAAGCCCATGCTATTCAGTGGCATTAAGAAGCTGACAGCAGATCTGTGGATTGCTGCAGACTAGAAATCACCCGCTGCCCTGAAAGAGCAGCGAGACTGTTTACTGACCTACAAACACCGAACAAAGGTCTGAAAATGGGGTAGAGGGGTGGAAAAGGGAAGGCGGGGGACAGAGAAAAGAAGAAAACAGACTGGAAGAAAGCATTGAGCAGCCTTCATGGGTAGTCATTGGGCAACATGTTGTGATGTTACTCCAGCAACATGACTTTTTCTTGTCTTGTGACATCGACGCGACACGTCATTAAAGAACCAGCAGCCACCTTCAGCTGAACTGATGGAGCAGAGATGTCATGAAAAGCAAACGTAGCATAAAATAGCATTTTAAAACAAGTTTCAGGCCTGATTATGGTCACATTTTCAATTATTCTTACTTTTTTTTTTTGGGCATTTCATACCTTTATTAGGTAGTGAAAGTATAGAGGTGGACAGGAAATGTGAGCGAGAGAGAGAGAGAGAGAGAGAGAGAGAGAGAGAGAGAGAGAGAGAGAGAGAGAGAGAGAGAGAGAGAGAGAGAGAGAGAGAGAGAGAGAGAGAGAGAGAGAGAGAGAGAGAGAGAGAGAGAGAGAGAGAGAGAGAGAGAGAAGGAGAGAGGTATGACATGCAACAAAGGAACCTGCAACATTGCAACCAAGTGGCCGCCCAAGTGGCATGCACTGTAACCATTCGGCTCCGAAACGACACTGACTTTTATAATCTGATTTGGTCATTCGGGTACTCTTAGCCCAAATTAAATGATTTGAACATTCTGAAACCATTTCTCAATAGTTAAAGCTGCTATGAAGGGTTTTTCTGTCAGTCTGACCTTCATTTTGATAACTCTATATGACCTGACATCATCAAATGATCATTATCACCGGTGAGCAGATTAGATATTACTATATAATTGCTCCAAATGCTCGTCTCCGGGTCAGTTTCCCGGCGATATCTGACAAAACAACATGCGGCACATGGACGGGATACATAACCACAGCTAAAGCTATATTACTTCATCACTGTACAGTACATCTTTAAAAAAAAACTGCTGTTTTCCTAAAACATCTCTCACTGTTCTTCTTCAGAACAAATACACACACTACCAGAGGGTGAGTGTGTCTCTTTGCGACAAGAGAAAAGGCTTATTTTTGCCCACAAGGCGTGCGAAGTCAACAAAAACCCAAAAGCTGTAACTAACAAGTGTTTGTCGGGGAGTTGTTTCATTGGGGATCTGCCACAAGGTGGAATTACTAGAACGATTTCAGACAGCTCAATTATACTTCGCTTGTACATCTGTAAACACAAACAAGCCTCAAACGAACCACAATCTCATCAGATCACTCTGTTGAGCAGCTAGTCACAGTCAGACTTATGATAGTAACCAAAAGGAGATGGCATATAAACCCCCTTTTTTAACTTCCCTTCATGGGCCATTAATACAAATATGGCCTGATTTAAAAAAGACATTGCATTGATCCCTCTTAAGGCACGGTGTAGTTAGAAACTAGCTTCGAAGGCCTGCTTTTACTTGATCTATAATGTATATAATCATTTCAAAAGAATTGAATTATATATACATTATATATACAAATGTATATAATGTGTATATAATATACATTATAGTGTGTGTGTGTATATATATATATATATATATATATATATATATATAATCATACTATTTGCTCTTTAGTATTTTATTCTCTTATCATTCCTCTTGATTTACCGCGGATATTTTCATTTTACTCAACAGATTATAATATTTAAAATGAATAAACCATAAAACTATAAAAACAAGAATTCCAGAACAGAACAGAAAAGAATGTAACATGTTGTGTTGGATGTCAAACTTCTGATTAGCGCGTACGTATGAGTGGCTAGATGGATGGATGGATGGATGGATGGATGGATGGATGGATGGATGGATGGATGGATGATATGCCTGCAGGGTGGATAAACACACCGATGGAGCGAGAGAATCGGGAGCTCTGATTGAGACGCAGCCTTCAGTCGAGTGATTCCTTGATTCTTCCTTCTTATTGTGTTTCCCCCTCCTGAGATGTGAAGAGCACAGAGTGTTTGTTTAAAGGTGATGTTAGGCGTCACCGTGGCGGCTGAACTGATTCCTGGAATGATTTCAATGCCTTAAGGATGACGTCCATCTAGCCAAAGCTTTCGCCGACATCAACCCCTTCCAACCCCAGAGCAATACACATCCATCTACGAATGTGTACGTAAGGGTGAGTATCAGTGTATACATCAATGAGCGATGAACTACATGGGTGTTTTCAAAGTGTGCGGATAAGTAACTCGGCCAACATCTGCAACGTCACCCCTCAGAGAGTTGCACCACTGGAGGCGTAGTCTCCGTCTCTGTCGGCGTAGTCTCCGCCTCTGTCGGTGTAGTCTCCGTCTCTGTCGGTGTAGTCTCCGTCTCTGTCGGGACTGAGTTGCCAGGGTCAACGGCGATGTCACCCGTCGGATGGGTGGCGATCTGCTCCAGGAGGGCCTCTGATCGAAGCAGCTGGTTTGTCCACTCTTGACACACCTCCTCCACACTAGGCCCCTCTCCTCCGTACTCAGGAGGGAGGAGCGACGGTGTGAAGAAATCAGTCAAAGTCTCACAGAAATCAGCGCCGTGCATATGAATCTGTAGAGGTGGGGGGAAAGGAAAGCGTATTAACAGCTTTTCTCTCTGCAAGAGAGTTAATGGTACATCCACCCATCCATCCATCTCAAGGTGGAGTCTATCCCAGCATGCACTGGGTGGGAGGCAGGGACACTCTGTGGACATGCTGCCAGTCAGTCCATAAAGGGCCCAAATACAAAGTCGCACATACATCATTCACACCTATGGGCAATTTAAGGCATTTTTACACAGAGATCCCACGGCCGTAATGAAGACCCGTCTTTACACCGGCTTTGTTTTTTTACACTAAGCCAAACAAAGGTGGCATGAAGGCGCCCCAGTGTGTGATCTTACTCAGCATGGCGACGTTCCGGAAGCACAGGCGGCGTGACGTGTAACACAACAGCGTCAGCTGTCCCGTCCTGCAAAGTCCCTTTTACATAGACATCAGTTCGGCTCTGTGACTACCTCTGTTACCGGCTTAACGCCGGAACAACAATGCCCCCCCCCCCAATCCGTGTTTGTATGTTTTACACTGAAAGGCGAGGCGGATTAATGGCGCAATGTTCCCACCTTGGAAAGGCTGTGTAAAAAGGCCTCTTAAGAGACTCGAATTCACCCAACATGCACGTCTTTGGACTGTGGAAGGAAACCCCCACAATCACAGGAATAAATAAAAGTGCAAACTCCACACAGATGGGTTAGAAGTCAACCTGCCTGCTGTGAGGCAACAGCGCAAAACACCAAACCACCGTGACACCCTCCCTAGTGTGTTGGCAGGTATATCATTAAGGTTTTCATTATAAGTCCCATCATAGCTGCTAACTAGAATGATTGTAGGGTGACTGATGGGGCACTTACCCTCTGTTTGATCTTGTCCGGCAGGAAGGGGCGGATCATGGCAAAGACGGGACGGAAAAACATGGGCTCATTGATCAGATGGATGCCCCTCACCTTCAGTGGGAAAGAGTCCTGCCGAAAAAAAACACCAACTAAAAATATAAGGTGGTGTAAGAAAGAGGAAGGCAGATAGAAAAGCAGCAGCCAACAAGCCAACCAATCTGTCAGCCACCCAATTCTACCACAAGGAATTATTTGGGCTTGAAAATTATGGGGGGGGGGGGGGGGGGATTAAGTTCCCTTTACAACAATGGGTTCACTTCTACCCATCAGTTGCTACGTTTACACCAACTGTGACTCGTCCGGGTTATAGTCAACACAGGCCTACCGTAAGTACAGAGGATATCTTCCTTGCGAGGGAGGGGTTAATCTGCATGGCGTGGCCAAAGCTCCACCCCTTTAGGTCAAATATGGCCTTCAGGCCCCGCCTCTGGGTCTCAATTTCCATGGAAATTAGCTCTGATGTCATCAGGCTAACGCGGAACACCTGGAAAGCGGACCAGTCCTTAGGAACCCACTGTCCTGGAGAGAGAGAGAGAGAGAGAGAGAGAGAGAAAGGGCAATCAAGCATGGGAATGTGTATGCTGCTGCAAGCTCTATGTGGCCCGCCAACACTCCCACCAGTCCTGACCTTTTTTGCCTAATATGTAATTTAAAAAAAAAGAAGAAGCTCCTATCTCTTTCTCTCACCCATTCTCTCTCTCTGTTGGCACCTCTTTGTTGCCAACATGAGTATTTAAGATCAGAATTGCAGAAGTTAGCGCAGCATCGAACCACACGTCACCCGTCTCAGTAAGTCTTTCCACAGGCAGTCAGGTTGCTGAACAGCTGACGCACCCCTATGCACCTTACACTGTTGTGTTATTGTGTCCTGTATATTGTGTATATAATGTATGAATTCATTGCATACATAGTCTTTAAAGGTCTGTAGTATTGTCTTTATTTATTTGGGATAAGCGGCTTGGATAATGGATGGATGGATGGTGTGTCCTTGTGTCCCTTGTGTTAAAGGCAGAGAGAGACAGAATGACAGAGTTCCCCTGTATTCTGAATACACTTGACAATAAAGTTGGACTTGAGACTACGGCACTTTGCTGTTGTGTTCTTTTGGTGGCTGAACATTTTAGTTAATCCATCCATCCATCCATTATCCAAACCGCTTAGTTAAATCGAATCCTAACCAGTCATAATCAGCAGCCACACTATCTGGAAAAGATTGTTCACCTTAATGATAAGTGTATAAATATGTCCTGCGCATTTAAATAACCAGGCAAATATCCGAGTATAAAGCCATCAAGTTTTTAAGATGTTTTTAAGAGCTCTTTTGTAATGACCACATTCACATATGCGCAGGCGTTCTCTAAAACCTACTACTTTGACCAGCCATCCTCTTCACAAGGGCCCAGGACTAACTACTAAAACAAAAATCACATAAAAATAAAATGATATGCATACATAGAAGTGAAAAATAAAAGTCACACACACGCACACACTTACCAATCCGGTACACCAGCACCCTACTCCCGCTGTGATCTCTTTCAGGGAGGACAGCGTGGTAGCAGTTGTTGAGAAGGCCCAGGACTGAACTAGGAGACAGACAGCTGCTGATCTCTGGACTCACCCTACGCCATTGCTGGTAGTTCAAGAACAGCTGGGGAAGAAGACCAAGACTTTGCTTTAATGAATGAGTGAACTAACAGGCTGAGGGGAAGGCTAGACAGGCTGGCGAGACACACGCTGCTGGTCTGCGAGCTTGTCTAGATTGCTGTCTTTCTGGCTAATCAGCACACTAATGTCCATCTGTGAGATACATTTAGATATACGCCAGGAGCTCGTTATCGGTGAGTATGGAAAAGATGAAACTAGATGGACATCATCACATCGGCAACCCCAAGCGTAATGAAATATTGCATGCACTGTTACAACCCCATCTGTTACACACACGTGCCCTGTGCCAGGCTTTCTGCAAGTAAATAACTATTGTTTATAATGGTTTCTGTTCAGTGTTTGGTCTATATTAAACAAATGGAAGAGAGAGAAAACTTTAATTTATAGAAGAAGAAAAATGCAAAATGCAATTTGTGACTTCTGTTTCTTCTGGAAAAAATAAAAGAAAAGCTTATCTTGGTGAACGTTTCAAGCTGTGTTATAAGCTATGTTATGGGCCTGTCTATGCACATGCACCTGGTTCAGTCTCGCAGGCTGCAGTTTAAAATGCACCACATGGACGCAAATGGCACAGTCACAACTTCTGCCAAACTTTAAACAAACGGTTCTGTCCAGAGACGCCCACACTGGACCATTTCGCAGACACCCCTTAATAAACATCTTCACGACTTTGTAGTAAATAAAAAATAAAATAAACCCCTAGGGGTCCACCACGCACCTTTAACGCCAGCTCCACCTCAAAATCCCTGGCTCGCAGAAACCTGAGGAGAAAGCCGTCGGAGAACTGCGGCGTGTGGACGGGGTCCAGCTCAGCCTGTACCAGGTGTCTCAGCCTGGACAAGAACGGTCTCAGCGCGTCCGAGTCGTCCGGTAACTCGTTAAGTTGTCCGGTAACGTTCATTTCGGACGCGGCTTACATTCACCACCGCTGACTGCGAGGACAAAAGGCAGAACCAGAAACATTTATAGCTTCTCCGTCTCGCTTAGCGGAGGTTTGGGTGTGCCGACGCATTTCGTGTCAGCCGAAGAAACGTGTACCCCAGATATCCGTGGCGCCGCGGGACGCGCTGCGCATGCGTCCCTGTCAAGTCAAAACGCGGATCTGCCTCGGGGGGGGGGGGGGGGGGGCTTCACAGCAGCGCGAAATCCTGTCCGTAAACCCCCCCCCCCGCATCGGATAAGGATCAACTCCCTAAAAAGTGGACCTCGATTAATACGTTTCAGTTTTACGTGAGGAAATGAAAAATAGCAAGTTGTGGATTGTTTTATCTTTGGGAAATTGAGATTATCACGATGGTTTTACAAAGTACAATACCATGAAGACAGCACAAGCGTTTTTTCCCCAGCTGGAATTCGTCCACTGTTGGTGTGTTACACTAATAATAGAAACGAGGGATGAGCGGTTTGGATAATGGATGGATGGAGAATCTTTCCCGCAACGGATATATGGGAAACATTATCTTGGGGATGCAAAATTTGGCATAACGTGCGGGTTACCGTCGGGCCAATGAGTTACCTGCTTAAGTGCTGGTTTCACACGCACGCACACACGCACGCACACACACGAGTGTGATGGATTCTCCTGTCACGCTGTGATGAGCCAAAACCGGGGCAACGGGGGTACGAACACAAACCCCGCTAAATTCAGTCAGCTGAACCACTGATTGAAGGCCCATAGACACAGCGGACGTGCTCTTACAGCCAAACGGGGCAGTTTTAAAGACATGCCAAAGATCTTGGAATAAGGCCTCATCTCAGACTGCGCCCCCGGCGTCCTCCCATATCATAGACATTATAGACAGTTGTTGCGAGACAGATGCAGGACAGTTGTTGGACATGTTCCTTCATACGGAGGACTCTGGGTTGTCCACTGCTGCACACAAAGCACCAGAGCAACACTTCAAAAGGTAAAGTCACCGAACTTTCCAGATGGTGAATAATTTTTTTTAGCCAACTATCACGTTTTTTTTTTAATTTTTATATGGCTATCTATATGTATTATTCACTTACCAGCTAGCTTGAGGCTCACAGTGCCCAAATGGGTTGAGAGAAACCTAAGCGTAACATTTTGCAGCCTAAGTGCCAATATAGCAGTCAAGACAAATCAGTAAAGGTGCCAGGTAATATTTTGGTGTTCCTAAAGCATTATTTGACCAGCAGATATCAGCAGCAGAGGTTGCTGAGGGCAGGGGTCGGGAACAAACCAAATGAGCAAAGACCCCCAAATCCTGGTGTCTGCATGCAGACATGCCTGCACAACTCAGCCAACTGACAGCGTTGTTGATTTATGTGAAGTCTGCAGAAACCTCGGTGAACTGATATCTACTGAGAGCAGCTGATGGTAAAACTGGTGTATCTGCCACCTTTATTTTTGACTTTGCATACTCTGATGTAGCATCATAAAAAAAGAGTCCAGTGTTAAAGTAGACTCATGCGTAGCGCCTTCGACTTGAGTTCAAATAGCCTTTAACTGAGAGCATGTGTGAACAGTTGATAGAGGACCATTTTAACATTACAGGTTTCCATTTAGCAAAAAAAAAAAGAAAGGAGGACCTCCTCTGTGCTATGATGCTGTGACACCCACTGCTCACAATGTGGCAAAATCATACATAAATGCAAAGTAATGCAAAAACAGATACAAGACCAAACCGTTTGACTTTAAACTTCCTTTTTACTGAAAAAAAAACAAAAACAAAAAAAAACAAAAAAAATTGTAACAGGGGAGGGTTGGTGAGCCAGGCACCTACGTAGCATCACGTTGCTACTGTTCATACAACAGGACAACATCCACAGTACAGTCACCGATTATACATAGCTTATAATCAATATATTAGTTATGATATACTGTGTTGTATTACCGGCTGGGGTCACACCAACGTTTGATCACAACGTGGATTAAAATGCCGTCCGCTTTTGATCGTCAGTCCGCCGGGTCAACAGCGCGGCCATGGCTGCGGTGGCTTTTGTTCTACAGGTATCTTAACTGACTGCATGTCTCGCCTCGCCCCCCGGGCCCACGCCCATTAAAACACACCGGTATACTTGTGATGTGGGCAAACGCCGAGGTTTATCCGGGGCGTCGTGACTCGCACCCAATAGGATATAATTAAATACATACGCCATACATTTCAGCTTTACATCGGGGTCAGAGTTGTGTTATCAAAACGAATCCAGGTGATCGTTACTGAGCTACAGTGACGGAAACACCTTTGGACCAGGATGCAGCTAGCGTCTCAGAACAACACTACCGATCTGAGTCAGTTTTGCCCGTTTTTTTTTTGTTTTTTTTCCAGGATGAAGAGTAAAATTCTTGGTCTTGGGAGGACCAGTACCGCTATTCTGAGACGCCTCGTGCACGGGAGGCCGCGGCGTCCAGGGAGTAGCAATAGATGGGTTGATGCGCACGCTCTTGATGGTAAAACACAATGTGCTCATACACAAAAAGAGACAGAACAAAGTCCCACACGCAGGAGGGGACACAAGACACGTGACCGATTTCCCAGCCCGGGGTTGGGAGTTCATGGTCCTTCAATTAGGAGAAAGCGTTCAAGTAGTTCACGGCATGTGTCCACGGGGGACGTTTCAGATGTGGCAAAGGGAGGGGGGGCGCCGGCAGGACACAGGCGGCGGGAGACACTGCGAGGTGTCTCGCCTTCTTCCTCGCCCTTTACATCTGAAACTTGCTCGATGTTAATTTTCTCGCGTTTCCCGTAGAAAAAAAACAAAACAAGGGAAAGCAGCAAACACACGTGGAGCTCCTTTGACATTCCACAGACGCGCTGAACGAGCTCCCATTTTGTCCCGTCTCCAGGAGCGTCGGAGGTCACGGCTCCTCTTTGATTGACAGCTACAAATGAGGCGACGATCCAACGATAAAGCGAGAAAGGGGGGGGGGCGTGTTCCGCCCGCTCCGCCACGAGTCTCAAATCGACCCGGAGGGTTCGAGAGACACGTGAGCACCGCACGTGCAGACGTCCGCATAAAAACGCCGGGGGTGAAAATTCAAAACGGGAGCAAAATATTTACAGTGAATTGTTCATCTGGATTTTCGAGTTGTTATCATCATCATCATCATCACCTGGAATGTAGAATGAGAACACAACTGTGCAGAACAACGAAAGACAACAACAAAGGCTGTGACAGAGAACACAATGTACAGCAAAAACAGTCTGAGGACAGTGACAGCGAGTAACAAGTGGTCTTTCGTTTTGGCTGACTTGAGAAGATTGTTTGAACAGTGAACATGGTACAAGATCTGAGGCAGCACATGAGTTAACAACAAGACAACCTGTACTTTTTTGGTGCCTTTCTTAGGTTTCGAAGTACAGAGTCGACACATTTCAGCAGACCAGCAGCTTTTGTGTAAAACCCTCCCGAGTCCCGGACTCTCCCCGACCCGTCTGGAGAGATGGACTTGCAGTGCATCGCGACAACGCGGCCCCGCCAAATGTAAAACGACTCGAACACAGCAGCTGCGGAACGGTGTCTTTGGTTGTGATGATGGCGGCTCTGAACCGACAGCAAGGCGTCTAAAAACCCTCAGGTGGCACTGAACCGGGGATGGTTGGGGGAGAGAAGGAAAGAGGGCACAGGAAGGGTAGAAGATAGAAGTCAACTTGAGAGAGAGAGAAAAAAAGACAAGTTCTCTGTTGCCATAGTTACTGATTAGGCAGATTGTATGCTGTTTGGTATGTATTTGCATAATTGGCAACATCATTATCCCCCCCCCCCGCTTTTTCTCCCCAATTGTATCCGGCCAATCACCCCGCTCTCCGGGCCGTCCCGGTCGCTGCTCCACCCCCTCTGCCGATCCGGGGAGGGCTGCAGACTACCACAGGCCTCCTTCGATACAAGTGGAGTCACCAGCCGCTTCTTTTCACCTGACAGTAAGGAGTTTCACCAGGGGGACGTAGTGCGTGGGAGGATCATGCTATTCCCCCCCGTTTCCCCTCCCCCCTGAACAGGTGCCCCGACCGACCAGAGGAGGCGCTAGTGCAGCGACCAGGACACATACCCACATCCGGCTTCCCACCCACAGACACGGCCAATTGTGTATGTAGGGACGCCGAACCAAGCCGGAGATAACGCGGGGATTCGAACCGGCAATACCCATGTTGGAAGGCAACAGAGTAGACCGCTACGCTACCCGGAAGCCCCAGCATCATTATTTTCATTGGCAAACTAAAGCAGACCTCTGGCTGTGGTCAGCGGTGGTGGAAAATAAAACTTTTTGTTTCACATTCTAGGAGTGAGTGTAATACATTCATCAAAAATGGGGGACGCACTATGAGGACAACACAACAGAGCAGGGAATAAAAGAAGGGCTGAAATGTTGGAAACGTGAGTAGAAATGAACGAGAGACATCCTTTAAGCTCAGTGGGCTAAGGTGCGTATGTGCTCGCGACGTCCTGAGTTTAAATCCGACTCAACTTTTCTCAAAAATACCTCATAGCTTTACAAAAAGACATGAATGAGACTCAAACCTAAAACCCTGAGGAAAACAAATTATATATATATATATTAAAAAAAACCTCATCCCTGACCAAATATCCTGAATAAAAAAGTAGAAAACAGCTTTTTTTGGATGGAATGATTGTTTTTTTTTTCTGCAACAAGAAAGTGACATACGTTCTGTGAATCACAGTTGGCAAGTAGTAAATGGAAAGAGGGGAAACCGCGTTGCATGCATTTCCTCTCGCTCTTGGTTGGCTGAGTGTGACCCTGAGTTTCAGCGATAAGAGGCAGACCTCAGGAAACTGAGACGTACTGCTTACAGATCACACAAAGACAGACAAGTTAACTGTAGTCAGAAAACTACAGACATCCTACCTAAGCACCGCCGCCGGAGCCGTTCTGGCACACAACGGCTTCTCGGTGACCAGAGACACTTCTGACCGGGGCGTGGCCGGTTTTCTCTTGCTCGCGTTAAAACACATTTACTTTGTCCTGCGGCCTTCTCGTTTTTGCTTCATGGCTTTATCCTAGACAGACAGACAAGGATCACCGAGAGCTGCAAGACAGTGGCTATTCCTGAAAGCTCATATTTCAACAGTCTTTCCTCTCTTATTGAGCAAGGAGCTGCCAGCCCACCTAAAAATGCATGAATATTGGCTTCAACAGAGAATTTTACATGCTTTAAATAAGGTCCTGGAAACTCAATAGATAAAACCTCATAGAAATAAAGTCAATGTGTTCATTTTGGGAAAACAAATCTGCAGTAAAGAGGGATGAACTCTGGAACTGGTTCATTTTGTGGCCCCTGAAACGCAACAAATCACTTAACCTGCAATGACAAGTAGGAAGTTGCAGGTTTGCCACACCCGTCCTCTATCTAGTACATTACAATAGGCAGTAGGTGCTCAACAACACTGTACTGTACGAGCTGTGCTATGAATCAAGTTGGTCCTTCTGCACTGCAGTGTCTACAGCAACTCTACAGCCTCAAAGATGCAGAATCTTGATTTGGCCTTTCAGATATTCTTATACATGGAGAGACTACATAAAGAGAGGGAGGTTAGAATACATCTGTCCATCCCTGCTCTTGGGGTCCCACCCATACCACCTGTCTTAAGACCCTCCACGAACCAAACGCAAATCCATTTTCTATGTATTTTCGCTGACGTGCCATGATGTCATTTGTGCCAAAAGCCAGCATGACTGCCTCCGCTGCCCACACAACGCAAGACTTCTGAAAACTGGATAACATGAAAATGTGACCAGATGTTCAGCAAGACTGGAAGTGACATTTTTAAGATTCATCCAACATGTGCCCAGTGTGGACTAAGAAAGGATGGGATCCTGTCTTTACAGCAGATGCAGAAGAATAAATGTGCATGTTAAATAAACTAGAGAATAATGCTGGGGTGGGGCCAGGATAACTTGATTTTAACCTAGACTTCATTAAAACATTGTCGGGCATCACTGAGAATAGCAAAGACCAACACCCCACCGATCACTTCAGTACTGAGAAGCTTGCTTGGCTTCAACAGTCCAGCAGGGCAATCACTTAGGCCTCCTTTTTTTCAAAAACAGGAAGCTCACAGTACAGCAAGACATGTCTTAATACGTTCCAGTGAAAATAGTCAAAAACCACCTCTGGCAAAGTGGTGAGCTTCCCAGTGAAACAGATAAATGATGTTCTTGTCTGTATAAATCTAAATGACGCCCGACATTGCAACGAGGTGTGGGTTCAAAAAAAGCAAACCGACCCTTTCAGTTCAACTGGCCCGTGAAGTGGATCTTAGTCAAGAATGATTATGAAACATATTTAGCACGAAAAGGCAGTCATTTGATAAGCTATAAAGTGCATTAAACAAATAAATTAATATCAGATTGGATGTTGAATTAATGGATTTACACAAATTCTGCAATCCATGCTACATAGGTTGGTGTCCCCTTTTTCGCCAATATGCAAAAATCTTGTCAGTGAGACCCAAAAGCAACAGGCTCTCCGCCGTTTTTTGATTGACAGCTTACTGTGTAAGAAACAGATGTTAATGTGCTGAACATCTCAGTGCTTACAGGAATGTTCTAGATTTTGGCAAGCTCCATAAAGAGCATCTGATGCAAGATAATAATATATAAAACAAAACCCAAATGTCTGCGCTGTGGACATATAACCTTCATCAAGACGTGGCCAGAGACTGCTTTAGCTAGCAATAAGAGCAAAACACAGTAAAGTCAAGAGACGAAAGCGAAGTTCATCATTACAAAGGTAAAATGTCTTCCAAGTAACTTATTGCTCCCAGCTGAATAACTTTCATCTTACTGGTTTGTGTTGGAAGAAAATATCTGAATACCTTTCTTCAGTAGTTGTGGTTCTGAGAAAACGAGAAGAGGAAGGGAGGGGAAGGGAAGGGAAGGGTGGGCAGAGCCTCGTGAAGGTTTTTAGAGACAAGTCAGTGTCACACAAGTTCAATTTTGCCAACATGAGAAGTTAACTCAATCTTACTAGGATGGATGGAAAGCTGTTACACTAATGTAACAGACTGGAAAAAAAATTGGTCCATATGCAAAGGCATGGAAAAGCAAGTGGCTAAAAACAGTAGCAGCCTGAAACTGGAACTAGAACAAAACGTAAAACCAACTTGGATGATGTCGTTTGACAAGTCCATTTAAGACCAAACACCGGTGTGCTACACCAGCGTGCATCGTTTTGAGTGATGTAATCAAAACGCGGAGGCTCTGTTCAAAGCTGCTAAAGAGCACCACCTTTTACAGAGCTGTGTTAGCACATTGAAACTGTCTCCTTAAAAAAAAAACTTCTCCAATGCAACCACGACCTCCTTTTTTTAACCTTGCTTTGTCAAGCAACATGAGCATTTAAATCGACTGACAGGAATGCTAGCTGAGTAGAATGCCAGTCATATCTGTAATGATGATTTTCATTTCCAAAAACTGTTCAGACATGTGCTGGTGACCTGATGATTTGGTTTCCGAGAACCTGTAACATTAGGAAACGGGCAGCTGATTTTGGTTATATCACATCTTGGACAGCTAAGCAGAGAAAACTACAGCCAAATATAACTTAACCAATACCCCTCAGTCTTAAAAAACCTGCTCAATGAAGGAGATGTGCAGAAATAACAAAGACTGACTATTAAATATATACATACACACACACACACACACATATATAATTAAAATGACCTTTGCTTAAGAAATCTTGGAACCCAACCACTGAGGATGCACAAGCTAGTGCATTCTTAGTGCCAGCCCAAAACCCGCATAATGGGGAGGGCTGCGTCAGGAAGGGCATCTGGCTTAAAACTTTTGCCAAATCAGATATGGGGCTCATAAATCATATTTCCATAATGGATTGGTTGAGGCCTTGATTACCAACGACCGCCGCCGTACTGTTGACCAGCAGGGTGCCGGTGGAAACTATGCTACTGTTGGGGGAAGGAGAGGGGGAAGGCATGTCCAGAGGCAGCGGGAGGAGGTAAGAGTGTGGAGGTGGGAGTCGGAACTTTGAATGTTGGCACCATGACTGGTAAAGGGAGAGAGCTGGCTGATATGATGGAGAGAAGGAAGGTAGATATACTGTGTGTGCAAGAGACCAGGTGGAAGGGGAGTAAGGCCAGGAGCATAGGAGGTGGGCTCAAAACTCTTCTACCTTGGTGCAGATAGGAGGAGAAACAGGGTAGGGGTAATTCTGAAGGAAGAATATGTCAAGAGTGTGCTGGAGGTGAAGAGAGTGTCAGAAAGAGTGATGAGTATGAAGCTGGAAATCGAAGGTGTGTTGATGAATGTTATCAGCGCATATGTCCCGCAAGTTGGGTGTGAGATGGAAGAGAAAGAAGAATTCTGGAGTGAGTTGGATTAAGTGGTGGAGAGTGTAGCCAAGGAGGAGAGAGTGCTGATTGGAATCGACTTCAGTGCGCATGTTGGTGAAGGGAACAGAGGTGATAAGGCAGTGATGGGTAGGTATGATGCCAAGGAGAGGTAGTATGTGGAAGGACAGATGGTGGTGGATTTTGTGAAAAGGATGAAAATGGCTGTAGTGAATATATATTTCAAGAAGAGGGAAGAAAACAGGGTGAGGTATAAGAGTGGAGGAAAGTGCACACAGGTGGACTATATCTTATTTAGGAAACACGATCTGAAAGGGATTGGCGACTGCAAGGTGGTGACGTGAGAATGTAGCTAGCAGTGTGACAGTGGTGAGGTGTGCGGTAGGAATGATGGATGGGTTCAAGGTGGAGGTGGGATTACATCAAGGATCGGCTCTGAGCCCTTTCTTGTTTAAAATGGTGATGGACAGGTTGACAGACGAGATCAGGCAGGAGTCTCCGTGGACTATGATGTTTGCGGATGACATTGTGATCTGTAGCAAGAGTAGGGTGCAGGTTGAGGAGAGCCTGGAGAAGTGGAGGTATGCACTGGAGAGAAGAGGAATGAAAGTCAGTAGGAGCAAAATGGAATACATATATGTGAATGAGAGGGAGGACAGTGGAATGGTGAGGATGCAAGGGGGAGAGGTGACAAAGGGGGATGAGTTTAAATACTTGGGGTCAACTGTCCAAAGTAACGGGGAGTGTGGAAGAGGGGTATAGAAGAGAGTTGAAGAGAGTGGAGAAGCGTGTTAGGGGTGATTTGCGACAGAAGGATACCAACAAGAGTTAAAGGGGAAGGTTTACAAGATGGTAGTGAGACCAGCTAGGTTATATGGTTTGGAGAGAGTGGCACTGACAAAAAGACAGGAGGTGGAGCTGGAAGTGGCAGAGTTCAAGATGTTAAGATTGGTAGTGACGAAGGACAGGATAAGGAACAAGTATATTAGACAGCTCGGGCTGGACGGTTTGGAGACAAAGCAAGAGAGGCAAGATTGAGATGGTTTGGACATGTGTGGAGGAGAGATGCTGGGTAAATTGGGAGAAGGATGCTGAATATGGAGCTCCCAGGCAAGAAGAAAAGAGGAAGGCCAAAGAGGAGGTTTATGGATGTGGTGAGGGAGGGCACGCAGGTGGCTGGTGTGACAGAGGAAGATGCAGAGGGCAGGAAGAATGGAAACAGATGATCCACTGTGGCGACCCCTAACGGCAGCAGTCGAAAGTAGTAGTAGTATACTTAAGAAATCTTGGACATCTGAATTTGTTTGAGCCACTTGTGTCCAAAGCGGGTGCGTTAGGAGAAAAAGATTTGAGCTATACCAGCACATATCTTATAAGGGTGTAACACTGTATCAGCAAGTTCTATACAGCAGAACATTCAGCAATTTCTGTCATTGTGTAACTGACAGCCCATGTTCATTACTGCATACCCCGCCAGTTCCACAGACATGAATTAAACAGTACAGCAACTGTATTTTTTCAAGCTGAGATTGCGTTGACGGAGAAAAAAATTATTGTGGACCATAATAATGAATAAGGCTTAATTCCGTTACTCAACATCAGGGGGTTTTGGCAATCTAAGTCATACATGCATACATACATAACATACATTCAACGTAATGATTTGACCTTTCTGAATGGAGAACATTTCTTTTCACATGTGGCGACAGGATGCTACTCTGGAACGACAAGATAGTTTCCTTTTTCTCCCAGAGAAGTTTTATCAACAACGAAGTACAATTTCATCTTGGCGCCGTAGCCGATTAACTGATTTGATTGTTGTCACTCATGGTTTGAACTAAGGAACATATATTTTTAAACAATTAGAATATCTTATGATATTCTCTGATTAATTATTCAGAATATTCTCCTGCAGGAAGTCACGTCCTTTGCTTTTGGTCCTCCATATATTTACAAACATGTTAGCGTGTACTCTCTATGTAGGTATTTTCTTGCTTTCTTTCCAGCATTTGATGCAGAAAATAATAATGAATGATTGGTGTTTATTCTATATAGCGTGTCCATGAACAATAAAACGAACTGAATTGTCTGGGTGTGAGTGTGTGCATATGATGATAGGCATCTTTTTCCTCATTCTTTCACTATCTCTTTAAAGCATTCATGTCTCTCTTTTGCGTCTGTCTGTTTGTCTCTAAAGCATGTAAGGTGCAGTTAGGCAGCTTTGTGACGATCTGGCTAGGCAAGATGAAGAGGAAGGAGGAAGGAAGGGCTGCGTATCTGATCAGCCAGCCATATGACTGATAGGTATTGCCAGTGGACATGTCTATTATGAGGCCTGGTCCACTCAAAAGTTTCTAAACCCAAGCTGCATCATTGTGGAAGGTTCAACAGCCAAACCATGGTTTAAGTGAACTTTACCAGGTTGAGTCCCAGTAGGTTGCCAAAGAGCAGGAGGTAACCTCTCAACCCTTTTTATAGTCCTGTGAGAAAAGGGTTTTAGGCTAACTTTATGGTCCAGATTATAGTTTGTCCCGGGACCTCAACCAGCTCCTTGAGTTGGGAGGTTCCTATGGTAGACTGTATATTTAAGGGCTTCACCCACACATGATGGTGCATTGGGACTGTTGGTCCTGGGTTTTGTGCCAACGTGGAGCTGCATTTGGAGAGGAAAAGGTAGGGGGTCATTTTCAGAAGAAGTACAACAGTTCATCCCAGCAAGAGTAGACAGTAGGCTCTTGGCCTACCTCTGGGCCAGGAGTAGAATTAGGTAGGCATCCTTTACGAGGGTAAGCAAAAAAAAATATTGCAGTGTTCAGCAGAACCTTTAAGGTTGTGTACCCATGCAAGGGCTAGTTTGGGGTTGAAAATTGGTGTCGGTAAATGTAATCTAAACCCAACCTTGGATAAGAGTGGATGAGAGGGGTATAGGTCTTTCTACCCGTTGCTTAGATAACTCCTAAGCCCACCACATGGTATTTTTGAGAACAGGAGTAGGGTAAGAGTTGAAATGGCCATCTTAGATGGTTTTTTTCCCCATCAAGGGGTGGGGGTGGGGGGGGGTTCCTCCTCTGAATTAGTTCTGGAACCTGCAGAGGACAGTGGGTTGGAGACAGGGTAAGGAAGGTCTTGTGAGTTCAAAGCTCATCCTTTTCATTTTTTTGAGAGTTCAACGCCACACTCGCAGGGTTATTCCAATATTAGGAGGTGGAGTTTCCTCCTTTGAATAAATTCTGCACCCAGGCGAGGGGCGTGGCCTGATGTCAGGAATCATCGTCTGTATCCTCGATCAGGACCTTGGTGTCACGAATCTTGGACCTGGATGGAAAGAAGAGAGAAGGGGCATAAATAATCAGCTTCTGAATTGTATGTAACCTGAGAGAAGGGGCATACGTAATCAGCTTCTGACTTGTGTAACCTGTTGACTTAGAAAACAATAAGTGGTCTCTTGTTCTCATATCTGAGATCAGCTACCCAACCCAGCTCTCCGACAGTATCTGTTTTGCCTGCGTGCATCAGCCAGCCAATCAATCTAACTGATGCAGCAATCATATCACTATCTCGACAGCATTAATCAATCAGCCACAAAGATCTTCATCATCTGCCAATTTATTTTTGGCTAGTTTGTTAAAAGTTAAAGGGGAAGACAGAATTCAAACATTTACAGTAACATTAGTTTTTAAAATTTAGGTGACAGGATTGTTCTTTTATTGATTTAATTGAATGTCAAAACATCTGTTAGTGCTGTAACTTGGAGAAAGTTAAAATACCACAAACCTGAGAAGATTACATTGGCTGCACTAATGCTTTATATAAAATGTACTGAGGTACCTATTACCCATGACTGATGATGGCAGCTGATGGCTGTTCAAGGCAAATTCCGGCAGGGCATTCTTACATGATGCAATGAAAAAGAAACCTCACCATCAATTAACTTTCTGAATGAAGTATGTAAAATAAAATACCTGAGACCACTTGACAGTGAAATGTGGGTATGTTTCGCGTCCAATTTTTAAACGTACTGTGAGGCCAGCCGGGGCCGGCGTAGGCTCATGCTGTAGCTCCTCTTCCAGCTCTTCTTGCCTTGTCGGTTCCTGACTCCGTCGTCCTGGTCCATCATCTGCTCCAGCAGGGTCTGGTCATCTGCATTGAGAGGAGCCACGCTGATGTCTCTCACAGCCCTGAACTCACCACAGTTATTCAGATGCTCGTTCTCCAAACGGAAGAAGTTCCACACAAAACGCCTGGGGGAGGAAGAGAGGATGGCTCTATTTGCTTTGGCAACTTATCTATTGCAGAGTTAAAAAATGTGTGCGAGAAAGAAGAAGACTGACCCAAAATCACTGGTGGGGGGTTGGGTGGGTGAGGGGGAGTAAGGGCGAGATGGCAGGAGAGATCAGAGGGATGAACGAGACCAAGAAAATGAAACAGACGAGGAGACGATGAGGATGGGATAAAGTAGAGAAGACCAGAAAAGAGAGGAGAGGGAAGAAGAGTGGTGTTGAGAGAGGTTAAGATCAAGGGTTAAGAAGGGGAAAAAAGAGGCAAAGGTAGGAAAAAGTGAAATCATAAAGAGTGAACAGGTTTCTTTAAATTTCATACACTTAAAACGAGTGTGTGTGTGTGTGTGTGTGTGTGTGTGTGTGTGTGTGTGTGTGTGTGTGCGTGTGTGTGTGTGTGTGTACCTGAAGACTTCCAATGGGGCCAGAATAGTAGCCAGTATATCAGAGATGTGTGGATAACTACCGACTCTGGTGAGGGAGACAGTCAGAGTCCAAGCGAAACGCAACAACACATCTTCTACTATGGCGCTGTAGTAATATGCCTAGACAAGAAGACAGAACAAGTGGTTCTGAGGAATAGTAGACGGTACATTTTCACTTTTAACACAACATCTCTATATCATCAGTCACTTACGTTTACAGAGAGAAAGGCTTTTTTAGGGATGTTATGTTCTAAATGTAAATGGCCTTTAAAACTGGTCTCGTAAAAAAACATGGCCTTTGGCACCTATGAACTTTGTAAAATATGTTTCTCGACGTTATTCAAAGGCAAAGCCTAATCCTGATCCTTGATTTGTGATTCTGTTTCAGGTTTTGATGGTTTTCAGATAAAAAACCGCAAAGCTGCCTTTCAAGTACCAATTTTGAGAATGGGTAACTTTTATAGGTTTCTGTATACTGATCATTGGCTCTACCTAGTGTTGAGTTGACAGAACTACAGGCAGTTCCTACTGAGGTTAAACCTGGCGCTAACTTGTTAAGAGGAACATGACCTGTTACCTAACCAGATTCAAAGGACAGCTGTCTTCAGCATGTAGCTGTTGGTGGCAGGAGAAAGCTTCATAGATGCTGGACCGTAAAATAACGGTTTGGACTTGACTAACACTACAAAGGGTATTGACCCCCGTCTGTTTTTGTAACTTTAATCTGTTACCCAGAGGAAGCAGGTCTTGTACAGAAAGGACCTTAAACAACAATAAAAACTACAAAAAGAACAAAACTGTTGTGCTTTCTTTATTTCATCTTTCCAGTTCGTTTTTCAAAAATAAAAGTCCCTTGCTTCTGATTTGTGACAACCTGCAAGTTTCCTTTGTTTCATTATTGTACTATCTCAATGGTCTTTTAATCAGCCCATTTTTAATCTTGATATTTTGGCCAGTGTGGGGAAAAGGGGAAAGAGATGGGAGTAAGGCACTCAGTGTATGAAGCGGTATTATCCCCAAGTATACATACCTTTTGTGGGTAGACAATCTCCTCTCTCAGAAAGGTATTCTCTCCAGCATTTCTGTCAAACAAGCCCCAGTCCATCTTTAGATCCCAGATCAGTGTATAGCAGGAACTGATCACTAAACAGCTAATGTACAAGTAGAAGAAGACGTCGGTGTCTGCATGGCCTTCGGCTGGGGTTGAGGGGCATGAAGGGTAGAGTTTGTAAGTTATATTGATCAAAAAACAGGGTCATGTATTTCAGAATGTCAGTGGCAATGATGAGTGAAGGTTTTGGTGTTGTCAGTCTGTCTGTTTCCAGCTAGACCAGATTAATGTTGTTCCCTCTTGAATTGACATATTTTCAGCTCAAACAATAGAGGCTCACAAATAATGAGGACTTGCCCATCTGTGTAATATTTGGACCCTGTAGAACCTCACACAAGACCTTTTCCAGATTGCTAATCTAATGAGAAATTTGTCTTAGGAGCGATCCACCTAACATGTCATATTTCTATAAAATCTAAATCTATCAGTTTTGTTGGTTATTCCTTTGTGTTGTCTGATTTTGTATAATTTCAGGTACACTAAATAAATGTCCCCACTATTACCGATACATTCTTAAATTTAGGCCAGCTAGAATCTGAACCTGTGAGGAAGCTCGTGTGAGGTTTGGTATTAAGATACCACGATACAAGAGAGAAAGTGTTTTGAGGCCAATCTCCACCTCACTTTAAACTGCTGTTCTGTAACAAAAACATATCCATGTCTGTGTTCTTTCTGTACATGGAAGCCTGGCTCTTTCCTCCAGACTTTGATGGTGAGGTTATAATAGGAGCCTTCACGCGTGTCACCACCCTACCTTTATGAGTTTTGTAGAGGGCGCCTAAGGTGACGACAAAGAAGGACGTGGAGTATTTGCCAGCGTTGACGAGGTGAGGGAAGGCTCGTTTGGTGTCACGGTATCGTCTCAGACACTGGACGAATCGGAACCAAGCGGGAAGGCATTGGATCACGGCTCGCACGCCATAGGAGTAGGACAGGCACACATCTTTACCTGAAGAAGATGGCAAAGAGAAATTAAATCATACCATGTGAAGGTTTTTTTCTGGACTATAACCTGCAAACTCTAAAATTGGGAGTGAAAAATATTATCATGAAGGAGCAGATGCATAGAGCACACAGTGCATAAAAGGGGAGGGAGCATTTATCTGAAAAACCATATACTTTTTCATGTTTTTGTTTATCCACATTTCTTTAGTCATTCAGCAGTGGTGGGCTGCAGACAACTGCAACCACTAAATATATATACATGAACATAAAATATTTCACATAAATACAACAGACTAGTTCTTTACACCACAATAAAGCTTTAATCTGTATTACAATGGGAGCAAGACGGGGCTGTGTATAGAAAACCGATACCATAATAACTCCCACCCCTGTTGTGAAATAAATAGGGAACACTGAGGTGAAGGTGATTTACTTGAGTGGAGTAAGTGCCTATGAATTTAAACTGACATTTCTTTACCTTTACTTCTAATGAGTCCATCATGTTTGGGCCAGTCCAGCTCAAAGCTGTAGAAGCAAATCATATATTCCAAGTCCATCAGTACCACCACCAGAGAATTCAATTGGTCAGCAAGCCAGAAGTCTGCGAACTCCACTCGATGGAACGGAGCGGTCACAACGCGAAACTATGGGAGGGAGAATAAGGAATTCTGGGTGATGAGGTTGTTTCCTTTAAAATAAACCAAGGCAAAACGCTGGCCAATGAAGTTGAATTTAGCTTATTCCATAACTTAGTTTAAAATGTTCATAACAAACATAAGGCAGTTGTCAGGGATGAATTAAAAAAAGTAACATAGTGATGTTACCAGTAGTTTTAATAGCCAGAAGCGTGACTTGTAGTAGCAGGTCTTGAATGGGTTGATGAGGAAGAGGAGGAAGAAGCCGTACAGAGCCAGAGGGTTGGCCTGCATTGGCACCAGGATACTGTCACTAAACAGGCAGGACAGCAGGCTGACACACCACAACACTCCTAACAGGCCAGCAATCTGTACAGATAGCATGGAGATATACGCCATCAGCTTGTACAGTCATAATATATGAAAACGTATAGGAGTGCATTTAACCCTCAAGAAAGATAAGATGACCTTCTATTTTCATCTAAATACCGCTATTAAAGCAGCTTCTGTATTTAGCACAACCACAATAAAATCTAATGAGCAGCTATACCACAGAATGATTCGTTCTGCTTCCAAGTATGAAAAATCCATAACAAAATGACACTTCCTTGTCCTCACTTATTCACAGAAATGAACCAAAAACAACATCAAATCAGAAGGAGCCATTTGTTACAAAACTGAAATGTGTTCATGCGTCTCACATCACATACCTCAAACAGATGTTGATGAGATAGGTTATTCCTGGGATTGAGTTCAAATATGAGTACATGATTGACTCCTGCCTGTCTCCAACCATAGGTGTTGATGCCTGGACATACAGAACAGAAGGAGAGCAGAAACAAGCGTGCGCTTGTGTGTTATCATTGTACCATCCTTATGACTTCAGCAAAAAGATTAAGCTTAAGTATAATTTAAGTATAGTTTTAGTGTCTATTAAACCATTTATAACTTGCAAATTGTACATGGTTTTGCATTTTAAACGAGCCAATAAATTCATCATTTTGTCAGTATAAAATAAAATAACACATTCTCTTATCAGTGTAATGAGTCTCCTATAAGTGTACCACTAAACGAATGACTACTGTACAGAAAAGTCCTACTATATGCAGATGTTACCTTAATGGGATTTAGTTCTTACTTTTTGCACTCCACAGAAGAAATCCATCCTTCCCTTTTATACCCATCGCCCTGATTATATCTTTCATTAATTTATTTGCAAATTAAATATCTAAATACATTAACAAAGGGCATGCATGTTTTTATCACGTTAGAGATGTGTGGTATTTTCTACTTTAAAATGCTGTGCTCATGTCTTTGTGTCTTTATAATGAGCTTGCCACCTACACAAATTCCTTGTATGTCCAAACTTGCTTCAGTTGTCAATAAGAACTTGAACTTAATATCGGAGGAAAATGGTTACAGGTGAGGACGTTTGTTCGTGTATGTGTCAGTGAGTGTCCAGGTGACGGTGTGTGCACGTACCCAAGAGGAAGAGGAACTCTATTAATAGGAATCCTCCTCTGTAAATCCTGACCATAGGCCAAACATTTGCGTCACGGATCATCACAGCTCCTAAAGACAAAGATATAGGAAAATGTAGTAAAAGAGAGAAAGAAAATGAAGAAAAAAGATTGAAGACAAAGAGAAAGAAGAAGAGAGTAAAAGTAAAAATGGAAAGAGAGAGATGGAGGGCAAAGGTGAGGGGCTGGGTTTGAATGCTGCTAAATTTGACCTTTTTGTGTGGTCCTAATCGTCTATCTACGGACTGCATTTTATACAGCGTTTTTCTAGCTGCAACAGCCATTCAAAGCACTTTACAATTAATTCATGCCTCACATTCTCCCATCCGCCGACACATACCAACGGCAGTGTCAGCCATGCAAGGTAACAACCAGCTCATCGGGAGCAGACAGGAGGTAGGCGTCTTGCTCAGGGACATCTCGACACTTTTGCCAGGAGGAGCCACGGGTTAAAGCGGCAACCCTCCAGTTACCAGACGACCTGCTCTACCTCCTGAGCCACCACCATCCTCATCATCTGTGGGCTTACGGAGAACAGTACTTAACCCTTATATTGGTTGCACGTCCAATATTGTTATTAGGATCACTGCAACACCACTTGGGTAAATTTGGGTTTCCTTTCATATCCAGTTCCATTCCAGTCTCAGTTTTGAAATCATACAGCTTGCACTATTAGCATTTTGAATACTATTAAGAGATAAACACTTTTCAAACATTAAGCCTATCATTTTTTTTGGGGGGGTGGGGGTGCTGTAGTGACTTTAATGGAATTTGAAAATTATAATAGCTGTTGATTTCACATTTTCTTGACTGCATTGGCAGTTTTCTTGCTGTTGCAGAGCAACATTTCTAGACGAATGTAGAGGAAAGATATCAATTTAATATTGTGGGGGCAATTTACAAATTACCAGTAACTAAATTTTTACGTCGCGAAATTATTTTGTTGCTAGACATTGTTAGCCAAAAATACTGGAATTGTGTTTGTTGTCAAGGAATACAAATAATAAAATTCCAGGAAATACAAACTCAGAGTCTGAATGACCTAAGTGTTACAATTTTTTGAGATGTGTGGCTTTGGGATACACCACAGACTGGAAAGAGTGAGTGCGTTTGCCTGTTTACCTGTAATGATTACAGTGACCAAAAGAACGAGGAGCACACCACAGTACAACCCAACTCTAAAGGTTGTCCAAGCAGGAGCAGGCTGCAAAGACACAACAGATCATTAAAGTCAACATTTCCAGCATCAAAAATATGTGATCAAAACCATTTCAGCTAAAAACCACTGTTTTTAAAAACATTCCACGTTCAAAGTTACATTAATAACCCTGACATTTCAGCAATTTTAAACATAAGGAAACCAAGGTTTTCGCTATTGTGTTACTTTGTCATGCTAAATGTTTGTGGGACAGAGACATGGATGATTCAAGTGTGAGGCATCAAACAAAAGCTAAGAAGAGTGGGGGTTTCCAACCTGTGCAGCTCCAAGGGGGGGTACTCTGAGCCTCTTCATGGCCCTCTGCCTGTCACCCCCCTCCAGCTCTGCTGTAACCAATGCCTGCGATAGGGAGGGACACAGACGGACAGACAGACAGACAGACAGACAGACAGACAGACAGACAGACAGACAGACAGACAGACAGACAGACAGACAGACAGACAGACAGACAGACAGACAGACAGACAGACAGACAGACAGACAGACAGACAGACAGACAGACAGAGAGAGAGAGAGAGAGAGAGAGAGAGAGAGAGAGAGAGAGAGAGAGAGAGAGAGAGAGAGAGAGAGAGAGAATTTACAACAGCCCTTTATTTAACAAGAAAAAAACTTTAACAATGAATAATGACATCATCAGACAGTCTCATCTCATCTCATCATCAGCCGCTTCTCCGGGGTCGGGTGACGGTGGCAGCAAGCTAAGTAGGGCACTCAGTCCCCACCTTTGCCTGCTGCCCGGCCTGCATTGCACCCTACCCCAATGCTCATCCCCGCGGGTGGTGGGTCCACGGGGTGCATCAGACAGTCACTACTTTACATTAACATGCACAAAAAGAGTTCAACTTCCATCATTGAACCAAGATCGATTTAAAGAGAGAGAGCGAATTGAATTGAATTGAGAGAGAGAGAGAGAGAGAGAGAGAGAGAGAGAGAGAGAGAGAGAGAGAGAGAGAGAGAGAGAGAGAGAGAGAGAGAGCCAGGGAAGGGGGATGGGCAGAGAAGGTTTTTGTTGTGTTGGTACAGAGCTATAGTCACAGAAACAGTAACATGGACCCAAAGGTCTGGCTTGAGTCTGACATCACATGCTGGTCTGTTTATCTGAGTGAATACCATTATGTATGTGGGTGTATGTGGGAGTATGTGTGTCTCCGTCTCTAATCTTAACGCAGGTATAAAATAAACCACGTTGGTATGTGTTCTAGTGATTTAATTTCTGTTTGTCTGGGATGTAGGAAGCAAGCCTTTACAGCATGTGTGTACCTCAGTCTCAGAGATAATTTGCGTGATTTTCTTGCAGGTATAAAACGGAGCCACTTCAACATGGGCCACCCTCCAGTCTGCCCCCCTGGACGTCTCCAAGATTTTATCATGCTTCTTCAGAATCTTCCTGAAACCTGTGAAGTTCAGGTTCTGCAGACCGTCGCAAAGAAGAGGTGAAAGAGGGAAAACAGAGAAAGATAGCATGGAGAAAGAAGAGCAAATGCATTAAAAGGTATTAAGTGTTTCTTTTAATTGCCAGCCTGAGTTGGTGGTGGCATTTCTGGCAGAACATCTTCCAGGGTGATGCAGAAGGCTAAAACTCTCGGGCTTCTTATTCTACAAATAATACATCTACAGAGTATGTTCCCGCTTGTTCTTCATTTCAGCAGGTAGTGGTACCCTACTCATATGGCAGCAAACCATGTGTTCAAACATGATATTCAAAAAAGCTACATTTGCATTTGAATCATATAGATAAATAAAGTGAATTGGCAGAGTCAAATAGTAAATTAAAAACCAATCGTGTGCTCAAAATGGCAATTTTACAGACAAAATCCACTAAAATTGACCATACCATAATTCAAGTTTGACAATTATTTGCTTATGTATAAACAGAGATGAAGATGAGAATCATGACCAGACTAAACAGTCAACCTCACCACACTGGTGTCTATATTCCACCCCAGGCCTGTGTTAGTGAGGTGCTACAACACCTAGCTGACCAGATAATAAACATGGAGCACAAATATCCAGACTCTCTTCTTCTCGCTATCCTTGGGGATTTTAACAAAGCAAACTTCAGCCGTGAACTGCCAAAATACAGACAGCACATTAAGTATCCCACTAGGGACAAAAACACATTGGACTGTTGCTACACAATATTAAAGGACGCCTATCGCCCTGTCCCCCATGCAGCTTTGGGACTCTCTGATCACTGTCTGGTTCATCTTCTCCCAACCTACAGGCAGAAACTATGACTTGCAAAGCCTGTGGTTAAAACTGTGAGGAGATTGACCACAAGTCAAAACTGGAGCTTCAGGCCTGCTTTGACTGCACTGATTGGAGTGTTTTAGAGGCTGCATCTACAGACCTGGATGGACTTACTGACACTGACATCTTACATCAGCTTCTGTGAGAACATGTGTGTCCATCAAAACTTTCTGAACCTTCAATACCAATAGGACCTGGTTCATAGCAAAATTCAGGCAGCTTTGTCAGGTTAAGGAGGAGGCCTACAGGAGTGGAGACAGGATCCTGTACAATCAGGTCAGGAACACACTGACAAAGGAGATCAGAGTAGCCAAAAGGGGCTATACTGAAAAGCTGACAAACAGGTTTTCAGCTAACAATTCTGCATCTGTGTGGAGAGGCCTGCAGGACATCACCAACTACAAGAAACCTTCCCGCCAAACTGTAGAGAACCTTCAACTAGCTGACGACTTGAAAGTGTTTTATTGCAGGTTTGATCAGCCTACTCCCACACCCCTCACCTGCTCCAACACAGACATTACACGACCAACTACAACCCCTGCCATCACAGATGTGTGTCAGCTCTTCCAGAGACAGAAGATCAAGAAGACACCAGGCCCAGATGGCATGTCACCCTCCTGTCTGAAATTCTGTGTAGACCATCTGACCCCTATCTTCACACTGATCTTCAATAGATCTCTTGAGCTGGTGAAGTCCTCACCTGTTTCAAACGCTCCACTATCATCCTGGTCCCCAAGAAATCCTCCATCACTGGACTGAACCACTACAGGCCCATTGTCCTGACGTCTGCGGTCATAAGTCCTTCGAGAGACTGGTGTTGACCCACCTGAAGGACATTACAGGTCCCCCGCTGGACCCCCTGCAGTTTGCCTACCGGGCAAATAGGTCAGTGGGTGATGAAGTCAACATGAGACAGCACTACATCCTGCAACACCTCAAGTCCCTAGGGACGTATGCAAGGATCCTGTTTGTGGACTTCAGCCTGGCATTCCACACCATCACCCCTGAAATGCTACTCATCAAACTCACCCAGCTCACTGTCCTTGCCTCCACCTGTCAGTCAATCACAAACTTCCTGACAGACAGGAAGTAGCAGATGAGGCTGGGGAAAATCACATCCAGTACCCAGACAGTCAGCACTGCACTCAGGAGACCATCTGTTCAACTCCTGAAATTTGCAGATGACACTACAGTCACCGGCCTCACCCGAGATAAAGATGAGTCTGCATACAACGGGAGGTAGAAGAGCTGGCCCTGTGGTTCAGTCACAACAACCTGGAGCTGAACATGCTTAAAACTGGAGATGACAGTGGATTTCCAGAGGAGCCCCCCATCACTGCCCCCACCCCTCAACATACTCAACAGCAGTGTGTCAGCTGTGGATTCCTCCCGGTTTCTAGGTTCTACAATCTCCCAGGACCTAGAGTGGGAGTCCAACAGCAACACAGTCATCAAAAATAGAGTAGAATAGACTCTGTCATTGTACATACATACAATGAAATTCATTCTCTGCATTTAACCCATCCTAGCTGTGTAGCTAGGAGCATTGGGCAGTCTCCGTGCAGCACCCGGGGACCAACTCCAATTATTTCTTCCTATTACCTCAGTCAGGAGCACAGACAGGAGTATTAACCCTAACATACATGTCCTTTGATGGTGGGAGGAAACCGGAGTGCCCGGAAGAAACCCATGCAGACACAGGGAGAACATGCAAACTCCACACAGAAAGGACCTGGGACGGCCTGGGGTTTGAACCCAGGAACTTCTTGCTGTGCGGCAACAATGCTAACCACTGGGCCACCGTACCGCCCAGCAGTGGATGTACTTCTTATGCCAGCTCAGGAAACACAACCTGCCTCAGGAGCTGTTGATCTAGTTTTACACTGCAGTCATTGAGTCTTTTCTCTGCACTTCCATTACTATCTGGTTTGGATCGGCCACCAAACAGGACAGGAACAGACTACAACGGACAGTCAGGTCTGCAGAAAAGATTATTGGTGCCGACCTGCCCAGCATCCAGCACCTGTACACCTCCAGAGTCAGGAGACGGGCAGGGAAAATCACTGCAGATCTCTCACACCCTGGACACAACCTAGTTCAACGTCTCCCCTCTGGTAGGTGCTACAGAACGCTGTACACCAAAACCACCAGACAAAGGAACAGTTGTTTCCCCCTTACTGTCACACTTATGAACAGTTAACTCACTGTGGCACTATGCAATAATCCTGAACACTATAATACCCACTGTACCTACAAATAATTTCTATCTATTTCAGTCTAAAATAAAAATGTGCAAAATATTTCACTTACGACTGCATATCTGAACAGGATGTATACAGTACATCGATGAAAAAAATCCACCAACTATGTGTATATAAAGTAACTTTTTTTAACCGTTTTATATTTATCACAGGACTCCTTACACTCTTCACTTTTTTGAAACATTTGTTTCTTGTTTACAGTTCACAGAAACAGTTTCACCTGTATATAGTCATTCCTTGTATATATTCCTTGTATATATTGTTTATATTGTATATATATTGGGCGGCACGGTGGCGCAGTGGTTAGCACGGTGGCCTCACAGCAAGAAGGTCCTGGGTTCGAGCGCCGGGGTAGTCCAACCTTGGTGGTCGTGCTCTGTGTGAAGTTTGCATGTTCTCCCCATGTTTGTGTGAGTTTCCTCCGGGTGCTCCGGTTTCCTCGCACAGTCCAAAGACATGTAGGTCAGGTGAATCGGCTGTACTAAATTGTCCCTTGGTGTAAATGTGTGTGTGGGCCCTGCGATGGTCTGGCGGCCTGTCCAGGGTGTCTCCCCGTCTGCCACCCAGCGACTGCTGGGATAGGCTCCAGCATCCCCGCGACCCTGTGTATGATAAGCGGTTTGGATAATGGATGGATGTATATATTCCTGATGATTGCTGTTTGCTGTGTTTATTCTGCAAGTACACTGAGAGCCACTAAACTGGATTGTCCAATTCCTTAGATGTGCAAACATGGCCAATACTATTCTGATTATATATCAATTATGGCCTGCAGCCATACCAACATGTACCCTGGCTCTGCCGAATGATGGATGCTAAGCAGGTATGGGCTTGGCTAGTACTTGGACGGGAGACCTCCCGGGAAAACGTGAGTTGCTGCCGGAAGTGATGTTGGTGGGTCAGTCTTCCCTCTGGTCCTCCATTCATCCATTATCCCAATCACTTATCCCAATCGGGGTCGCGGGATGCTGGAGCTTATCCCAGCAGTCATTGGGCGGCAGGTGGGGAGACACCCTGGACAGGCCGCCAGGGCATCACAGGGCCGACACATTCACATCTAGGGACAATTTAGTATGGCCGATTCACCTGACCTACATGTCTTTGGACTGTGGGAGCAAAGCGGAGCACCTGGACGAAACCCATGCAGACACGGGGAGAACACGCAAACTCCACACAGAGGACAACCTGGGATAACCCCCAAGGTTAGACAACCCCGGGGTTCGAACCCAGGACCTTCTTGCTGTGAGGCAACCGTGCTACCCTCTGCGCCACCATGCCGCCACTCCCTCTGGTCCTAATTAAAAAAATAAAATTTTTATTTTTTAAAAACCAACCAAAAAACCAAATATTAAATCCCAATGCCCCAGTGCCAGCGACACTGTGCTGGAGGAGACGCTGTCCTTCGTACGAGACCGAGGTCCTGACACACTGTGGTCATTAAAGATCCCATGGCACCTATTGCAAAGAGTAGGGGTTCCCCAGTGTCCTGGCAAAATTCCCAACCTGGCTCTCTCCATCTGGCCACCTAATCACGTCCCCATGTAATTGACTCAATGATTCCTCCCTCTCCACCACAAGCTGATGTGTGGTAAACGTTCTGGCACAAGATGGCTGCCGTGCATCGCCCAGATGAGTGCTACACATTAGTGGTGGTTGAGGTGAGTTACCCTCTTCAATGTGAAGTGCTTTGGGTGTCTAGAAAAGTGCTATATACATGTAATGATTATTATTATCATTATATATATCACATACAACTGCAGGTCCTTCATATTTCTGTGATTACAATCCCTTTATTTATTCTTTTTTTTGGGGGGGGGGGGAGATTTTCCCCCTTTTTACTCCCCAATTGTACTTGGCCGATTACCCCACTCTTCCGAGCTGGCCCAAGTCGCTGCTCCACCCCCTCTGTCAATCTGGGGAGGGCTGCGGCCTACCACATGCCTCTTCTGATACATGTGGAGTCGCCAGCTGCTTATTTTCACCTGACAATGAGGAGTTTCGCCAGGGGAAGACAGCACATGGGAGGATCACGCTATTCCCTCCAGTTCCCCCTCCCCCCCGAACAGGCGCCCCGACCGACCAGAGGAGGCGCTAGTGCAGTGACCAGGACATATACTCACATCCAGCTTCCCACCTGCAGACATGGCCAATTGTGTCTGTAGGGACGCCCAACCAAGCCAGAGGTAACACACGGATTCGAACCAGCGAGCTCTGTGTTGGTAGGCAACTGAATAGACCGCTACGCTACCTGGACACCCACAATCCCTTTATTGAGATCGGGTTTCTGTGTGTGTGTGTGTGTGTGTGTGTGTGTGTGTGTGTGTGTGTGTGTGTGTGTGTATATACTGGTGCTGAAACAATTTGTCAACTAATTGATTAGCCGATCGACAGAAAATTAATCTATTGCAATTTTGGCAGTTGATTAATCGTTTGATTCATTCATCTAGCAAAAATATATTTGTTGGTTGTTGCAGTTTAATAAATGCCAAGATTTACTTGCCTCCCACTGACTTATATCATTATGAAATGAATAATTGAGGGGGTTTTTTTTGGCTGTTGGTCAGACTAACGATAATCAATAGATTAATGTGTGATGAAAATAATCGTTAGTTGCAGCCGTAGCGTATACCTGATAATTCTGCAACAGTATCAAGCTGAGGTAGAACTCTGAGAAAGCCAACTGCAGATCCTTTATGTTTCTGTGCTTGCATCTCTCCTGCTGGGACAGAGCAAAGACCGTTTTCCTCCTCCTCAGGCCCCGTGCATGGGCGAAGCTCTCTCTCTGGGCATCCAATGAGGACTGCAGCTCATTTTGCAGTGTGGCGAACCGGCGCTGGGCCTCGGCAAGTTTTTCTGGAGGGAAGACAACATTTCAATAACACTGGACACATGAAAAGTAAACTGATAAAAAAAAATGTATGAATCAAACAGGTGACTAACGCTGATGTAATCCTGCTCGTGTATTTATTTTTGTGTATCGTGCTTTTGTGTCTGTATGCGTGCTGCATCAAGAGTATTAGTAATAGCCATTACCAGAATAGAAAGTGTTGATTTTGGCCAACTCCTTTTCACATGTCTGGAAGAATTTCTCCTCAAACTTGGCATAGTACCTCTTAACTGTATCCTCATCTGTGACTACAAGAGAAGAGAAGATGCTAGATTAGAGATACTTCAGTACGTAGGCCAAGTAAGGCAATTTCTCACACAACCCAAGTCAAATCAAAAACCATCATAACAATATAGTATTGTAAAATAGATGAGGAGAGGTTGGAGAAGAGTAACAGGGGGAAGTAAGTGAACAACGTCTAACATACACCCATACTTTCAGACACACACACACACACACATCAATCTTTCCATCCCTTAAGCTTTAGTGCACCCTGCTCTTTCACTATCCTTTTTTGACCAGCAGATGGAGGAGCAAGACAGAGCAGTAAGAGGTAGGTCCTGGTTCCTCAATTCAGCCCTCTGCATTTATTGGTTCTTCCACTCTCCGAAACCCAAGAAACACCCAACATGGTTCCTTAATGGGCAACGGTAAATAAAATTGAAAAGATATTAAAATATTATCAGCTTAAGATGAGCTTGACTCAGTTTTCCTACCAAGTATGGATGGGCTGATACGATAAATCTACTTTGTCTAGTATATGCTATGTCAAAGGTATAAAACCTCCCTGAATAGAGGCTGGAATAATGAACAAGTCAAGTCAAGTCAAGTCAAAAAAAAATTTTTTGTATAGCCCAATAGAGGTCAAAGTAATTAACTTTAAGGCAGAACAGAAAACCTGCATTACCTGTGTTCCTCAGGGAACTGGTTGAGAATCACTGCTATAGGCAAACTGTAACTAGGCCTATACATGTTATTACAGTGTTCACGTCTATTGTAAGGACTAGTGCTTTTTGCACACAACCGACACATAGCAGTTCAGTGCTACTGTCTGCATGGGCTCTTTTAGTTTACACAGCCACAAGAGGGCCTTTGGTCTGATTTGATAAACGTGCAGTGCATGCACCAACAATAGAAAGGCATGCTTGTGGGTGAGTTTATGAGACTGACTCTGGCACGGGCCAGATACTCAGGTGCCAACATGAATCTGAAGGAAATCCTAACATGTGGGGTGTCTAAATTATGTTTTTTTAATGGGGAATTCAAATGTGAGTTTATTTTTGGATAGGATAACTCTAACCAACATCAATTTTTATTTCTAATTTGCCAATTTTACCCTTTTGAACCCCCTTATAAGATATAAGGGAAATCATTTATATTGACAAAGCCAAATCAAATTGACATATTTATCAACAGGTGAACTGCATGTATATCACTGGATACTATTACAAAGCTCAATCTCCTGACTTCTTGAACTTTGCCTGGTTGCACAAGTCCTGCTTTGAGTCATTCTTGGACATCAGCCTCCTGCTGGTCTCCTGAGCCCTGATCCCTCCATCCCTCTTTTCCTGTGAGAAGTACTTGGCAGAAGGCTCGGTCACCATTTTAACAACCCTCTCAATGCTTTCTGTGGCAAGGCCAGTTAAGCACCTCCATGGGGGTGTTGATGAAGTTCTTCACCTCCGAAGTGCTTAGAGAGCAGGTGAGAGGTGGCCTCCAACACACCTTCTAACCAGCTGAACAAGTCACCAATGCTGGAAGCATCACAATTGATGTCAGGTATCCTTCTGGTCCTGACAGAGGAGTCCCCCAGCTGAGTGTCTGGGTCCCCCTCTCCCCTGATGGTCAAGATTCTTTCCACCCCCTCAATCCCCCTATGTTATCTGAACACCCCTCTCTATTGATTTACAAAACATACAGAGTATGGCCTGCCCTAACGGGCCAGTCAGTGCCGTGTATAATGTATACACGTGTGTGGATTCAATTATCTCTCTTCTGATAAAATTTACATTGCAAAAAAGTCAGTGATTTTAGTATTTTTTCCGTGCTAACAGCATTTTCCAGTCAATTAATATACACAGAGGAAAAAAACAATACAAAAGTATCTTAGTAAGGTGTTGGTCACCAGAAGCCTCCAGAACATCTTCAGTGCTCCTTGTCATAGATTCTACAAATCTCTGAACTCTACTGGAGGGATGGAACACCTTTCTTCCAAAAGATATTCCCTCATTTGGAGTTTTGATGATGGTGGGTATAAGAGCCATCTGACATGTCGATCCAAAATCTCCCATAGGTGTTCAATTGGGTTGAGATCTGGTGACTGTGAAGGCCATAGCATATGATTTACATCATTTTCATCCACATCAAAGCCTTCAGTGACCCCTCGTGCCCTGTGGATGGGGGCATTGCATTGTTATCCTGGAAGAGACCACCCCCATCAGGATAGAAATGTTTCTTCATAGGATAAAGGTGATCACTCCGAATAACTTTGTATTGGTTTCCAGTGACCCGTCCCTCTAAGGGGACAAGTGGATCCAAACCATGCCAGGAAAATGCCCCCCCCCCACACAGCACAACAGAGCCCCCTTGACCCCCTCACTGTAGGGGTCAAGCGTTGAGCTTTTTCATTTAATTTGTCACCCATCTGTATATATACTATCATAATGTCAATTATCAGATTCTTTTTCAAATTACTGTAAAAATTCGAGATTGGGCCTCATTGTGTCAATAGAAGTTTTGGGCTATGATCAACAAATCAAATGCAAATCCCCCCCCCTTTTCTCCCCAATTGTACTTGGCCAACTACCCCACTCTTCTGAGCCGCCCTGGTCGCTGCTCCACACCCTCTGCCAATCCGGGGAGGGCTGCAGACTACCACATGCCTCATTCAATACATGTGGAGTCGCCAGCCGCTTCTTTTCACCTGACAGTGAGGAGTTACGCCAGGGGGACATAGTGTGTGGGAGGATCACGCTATTCCCCCCAGTTTCCCCTCCCCCCTGAACAGGTGCCCCGACCGACCAGAGGAGGCGCTAGTGCAGCGACCAGAACACATATCCACATTCGGCTTCCCACCCGCAGACATGGCCAATTGTGTCTGTAGAGACGCCCGACCAAGCCGGAGGTAACATGGGGATCTGAACCGGCGATCCCTGTGCTGGTAGGCAATGGAATTGAACGCTACGCTACCCGGATGCCTGTTCAAGCGCAAATTTTTAATTTAAAATTATTTTTGTCAATTAAGGAAACTGAATGAATACAGACGTTTTCCCCAAGTTTTATGGGGGTTTTAATATTCTACTCTTACCCTGAATTTGAGTATCATCTGGATAAAAACTGCCAATTTTAAACATGGTTATACATCATTTTTCCATGTGGCTGAGAAAAGAAATGAGTGATAACAGAGACAGACAAGACATCACAGGTGGTTTTGAGTCAGACTGTGCAGACGCCGTGATTCACCCGGTTTCAGACTGCTTGGTTTTGGAGAAGACGCCAAATTAACTACACTGGAGTGTCAGACACATGCATGTGCACTTTGGCATACATGCACAGACACACACAGAAACAGACCAGTTACACACCGCAGTAATCTCCTTATCCCTTTTTCTTCTTATTCTGCTCTTTTCTCCCGCTGTCTGTCCTTAAGTCATCATGATCATTGTGATTATCATCATTATAACATGTCTGTTTGTCAGTAATAGGCTATACTTTTCATCTGACAATTGATGTTTTTTTGGGTTCCTTCAAGTAACGCCCTGCTTCACTCTTACAGTTCCACACCTTTACAACCAGGAGCAGCCCCGTGCAACCACAGTGGCCCTCCGCTGGGGCAACTGGGAATGAAGCGCTTTGCTCAGTGGCACTTTAACTGAGGGGTTGGAGGGAAGTACTCGGTAACTTGCTTTGCAGAGCTTGTTGTCCAGTGGTATGCTTTCCAACTCTTCCACCACGAGGCTGCTTCTTTAGCTGGGGGCTACCACCATACCACCATCGTACTGTATCATTACTAAAGATGTGCTATAATGAGAATGACATAACGTTCAAAAGACCACTAGATATTCTCAATGACAGCTTTTAAATCCATCAGTTTAAATCTAAATGTCACCAAAAATAGACAATAAAAAAAATATTTTTTTTTGCTATTTTTACCCAGGGCCAAAACTTCAGAACTAAGGATGCTGTCAAAAGCTGCGTGGGGACTCTTGACATTGACCATGGCAACATTTATTAGACCAAGAAGCACTTCTGGACAGATAACCAGAGTTTAATTAACAATTATCTGTTGTACAAATAGTTAATCCAAGAAATATTTGTACAACAAAATGTACATCGGTTTCCATCAGTAATGGTGACAAGCATATCTCTCAACAGCCAGGAGGTTACAGACCAGGAGTTACTCATTAGCCTGGTTTACATCGCATGGTCAAACAGGGCTGGTCAGGGCTTATTAATGGCTTATGACACTGAATTTCCCTTGAGCTGACAATGTGGTAGAAGGGATGATTTGTGAGCTTGGTTGCTGCTTCACATTGGAGGGGGGAAAAAAGCTTTCAATTCTTTGGTATAGGCCTGTCATATTCAGCCATGTTCCATGGAAGGCCATGTGTATGCAGCTTTTCTTTGCAATCAAAAACTACTCTGACCAATTTCACTTCATCTTTCTGGTTGAGGGTGGGCTGATCACTGAAATCAGCTGGTGTGGCATTGGGCTGGAATGGGAAACATGGATATATACACGGCTCTCCATGGCACATGGTCGAGTATCACCGGTATAGGCCTTGACATTGTGAGTTGAACATACTTTTGGAAGTCTCAACTGACACAGCTGTGAAAAATGATCGATGGCTACCAAGCAAACCAGAGAATGTAGGCTAAAGTGGAGAGCTGCACATATTTGCTGGTTACATTCCATTTCTCCTCTCTTCTTTCACTTTGCTTCAAAATGTTAGGCTCGTCCTAAACTAAAAACCCCCATTTTGTTAAACGGGGGGGGTTTCCCAAACCTATGCACTAGTCAAGTCAAGTCAAGTCAATTTTATTTGTATAGCCCAATATCACAAATTACAAATTTGCCTCAAGCCGCCACAGCAGTTCAGGTTTTCAATCAAGCCTCCTCTCACAGATCACTTCAACCTAAATATGGGCTAATATCATCAGCGAAATAACACACATAATAAATATATGCAGGATGCAGACTCGGACATCTGTATCAACAGAAAGGAAGCGGATAAGACTCTGAATCTGGGTATTTAATGTGTTGAACAAAACAGACATTTGGGGATCAATAATTTATGTTAAATTTACCTGTGGATTAATTTAGTCCACTTTCTCCGTTCTATAGCAGTGTGCATGATTTTGTTTCTGCAGATCTGTCTCTGCTCTACGCCTGCAGCAATTTTCAGGGGATGTTTTAACTTCTGCTTTTATACGAGCACTCGTAGATGACCAAAACATTTACCAGGACTTCAAAACAGGTCATTCAATACCTCAGTCGTGGATAGGGAGGAAGAGAGAGAGAGTGAGAGTGAGGGAATAAAGAACGGGCAGAGGGGAAATTTATCATTTTATTTAGCGTTAGAGAAAAAAAAAAGTCTTAAATCAGATTGTGTGCATTCGCATCATAAAGCATAGGTACTCTGTAGCAATGCAGAGCATTCCCTGATGATTTGGACTGATGGAAAACATATTCGTTGTTTAAAAAAATAAAGATTTGAAATGGAGTTTTGCTTTTAAAGGTTTCTTGTACGTGTTCAGTAGCTCTGTGAAGGAACAAACAAAATTCCAGATGCCTTAACGAATTAAAATAAAACAAATGCTTATTACTCTATCAGCTAAAAAGAAAGAGTGTGAAACATCAGCTAGGTAAAAATTACCGTGTATTCAACATTCTCATTTGCTCCCATAAAAAAAAAAACTGACAATAAGTGCCTATGAGAAATGCAACTGACATGATCTAACATGTTGAAATGCAACACAATTGTTTTCCAGCATATGCAAGCAGTTACGATGCCACAAGTGAGAGCAAAACGCACACTGAAATACAAGTGTGGCGATACTTATTTTCATGCAATGAGATGCGGTTTTGCTGTCACTTTGAAATCCAATCCAAACCTGTGAATGAAATCCACATAGGTATTGCATTTCACTCTCAAAGGTACAAAGATGACAACTGAGTGCAAAGCACGTCAATATATTTCTCTGTTTCGAGACCGTGTATTGCATTTCTGAACAGACTGTGTGGTAAGCCTGCCTATAATTCAACGTAATCAACAGTCCAATCACAGTGTGGGGGGAGGGTTGTTTAGTGGTGTTACCGAAGGCCCATTTTGGAAGCTGGACTGAATTCCTCGCCTGTGACAGCCACCACTTGTCCCGTTCTCGCCAACAGTAAAGACCAGTCATCACTTGTGGCAGGATTCCCAACTTGTTGAAGCTGCGAATCTATCTCTTGCCTTATAGTTTCTTTCAGGCACACGACTGTCTGGATCACCTGCACATTTCCTCGATGTCCTTTGAGGAGTCTACTGCTGTATCTAACATAGTATCTGTCAAAACCATCCAGACAAGTCTTATAACTGTTGTAGCTGTTGTGAAAAAGCACAAAATAATGGATATTTGGGGTGTGGTGGTGGTGGTTGTGGGGGTGAATTCCCAGACATTTCGCATGCAGGACATTTTTACAGAACAGTTGCTGGTCAGTGTATATGATATCTGACATGCTCTAGACACTTGTTTTTGTCTTTGGCTGTATCTCTAAGTGGAACAGGAGTCATGGAAAATTCTTAACATAAACAGATTCTGAAATAGACCGATTAAAAAAAAAAAAAACAGAAACAAAGTAGGACAATAAGTCAGTACATGACTGGCAATGGCCTAGTGGATTAATCTATTAGTCAAACAAAAATTAACATATAACAGCCAGTGAATCATACAGGGTATGTAAATAGCCTCTATGAAAATAATGTGGGAGATTGCCACCGTAGCTAGGTCAGTCACCCAGTGCTCTACGTTGGGAAAATTACACCGTATTGATGCATTGACCTCACTGCCTCACAGCATATCATGACTAGCCTTTTGAATCATAGGTCAATAACTAGGGTATACACTGTCTGATGAAACAGAACCAAATATGTCTATATGGACATATGGCAAACTGTTTACAAGGAGAAACTATCTGGCTAGTTCCACAATGGTAAAAGCATTTTAAAATGGCAGTCATCATATTTGGATGTGGCATCCTCTTAATTTGGTGACCAAAGAAGGTAAAGAGATCACATAATGACAATTACAGGGCAATATTTTAAATTAACGTTAAATGCGCAACTGAAAACTGATCCTAAACAAAGTAGGTAGCAGTATTTGATCATTCAGCCCTGGTTTTATAACATATAGGCAACCACTATTAAAATGTGCACAATAGTCATGGGGTTCCATTTTGTGACAGCGCAACCATCTTAGCTGAAAGTCGGGAGGTGTCAACAAACTGCAGGTCTACATAATAAAATTTCCACTGTTAGTGATTAAATCTATGATGTAAAAGGTGTATGTAATTCAATGACAGCCATAGCCTTTGAGCATTGGACAGCAACGGGTGGGCAGATAGCTGGAAAAATATTTAACGGATTGCTCATTTTTCGATGACTGTTGTTTACTCAGACAATATCGTCATGATGTGAGGAAAACACCCAGTAATTAAATAACTACTTGTCCACAGCAGCTGCCCTTCCCTGTCATTCTGTCAGCCAATAATGGGCTTGTCACGGCTCATTATGTGATCGCCAGGTCAGTCTGACAGTAGGAAGTCAAGGTTGAGAAACCCCGGCTCAGAGGACTAAGCCACACTTGGTCTGTGTGAGTTTGAATCATTGGATTTTGGGACTTTTCTTTAATGTTAATCCTTCTCGCTGATCTTTAAATGTCATGAAAGCAAATTGAAACAAAAAACTGACTTCCGAGTCCCAAAATGATGTTTATGGTAAAATAGTGTACAATTTTACCAGAAATAATGTCTGAAAAATTAGACGTTCCAGCGACTACAATAATGGCTTTCAAAGAGCAAATAATGGACTTTTTAGACCTTTTAAGTTTTGATAAAGTTCAAAAGGAGAATGAAGATTTTCCATCATAACTGTACCGTCCTCAGATGACAATAACAACCGACTTTCCTTCTGGGAAAATCAATTAGATTTAGAATGAGAGAACATTTCTGGGTAAATTTCTAACAGTTTTGAAAATAATACCAATTTCTAACATCTTTTTGATATAATATCTAAGACAATAATATATCAAAATCAAATTCTGGCCAGAAACAATCTATGCACTCAGCTAGCTAAATGTTTTTCTTCGTTAATGTGTTCAACATACATTGTCTATTTTAGTCTGAGGCTGGATCCAACCCAAACTGAACCAGGAACAGCTGTTATCTGTAACAACTAAACCACATGTTGACCCTCAGACTGATCCTCCATCACTCAAACTTAGCCCAAATGATCTTAGCTGACTCGGACTGAGTCAACTTAAACTATTCTTACTCGAGGTCAACTGAAATAGCTTTTTTTCCCCTGACATGAATACTTTAGATCGTCACTGTTAACTATTAAGGACAGGCGAGGTGTGGGCGTTGTGTATTCTCAATTCACGAGCTGGACTTCAAACCATAGTGTGATTAAAACATATGTGCTCCAGGGAAGGGTTAACTTCTTTTAGTTATTGATGCACAGATGCGTTTTATAACAGCAAAAATGACCAAACAAAATGTTGGTTTGCTCTCAAACCGACTGGTAAGGTCAACGACAATAATAAAAAGAAAAACCCAAAATAACAGCTGAAACAGTTATTTGGGTTGGTGGCTAGAGTTCATTTCCATTTTCTTTTTTTTTTTGTGACTTTTTTTTAATCCTTTTTCTCCTCGGTTGTATACGGCCAATTACCCCACTCTTCCGAGCCGTCCAGGTCACTGCTCCACCCCCTCTGCCGCTCCGGGGAGGGCTGCAGACTAACACGTCTCCTCCAATACATGTGCCGTTCTTTTCATCCGACAGTGAGAAGTTTCATCAGGGGATGTAGCACGTGGAGGATCATGCTATTCCCCCCAGTTCCCCCTCGCCCTTGAACAGGCGCCTCGACCGACCAGAGGAGGCACCAGTGCAGTGACCAGGACACATACCCACATCTGGCTTCCCACCTGCAGACACAGCCAATTGTGTCTGTAGGGATGCCCAAACAAGCCAGAGGCAACACGGGGATTCGAACCGGGATCCCCGTGTTGGTAGGCAATGAAATAGACCGCTATGCTACCCTGACGCCCTCATTTCCATTACCCAGTTTAATACAGCAGGGACCCTTGGTCCAGCCAGGTTTGTAGGATTTGTATAAAGTATTGCCCCTGTCTGCCCACTGTGATGAGTGTCTCCCTGCTGGCTTTATCAGGAGTTGGGGAATCCTACAACACCCTTCCCTCAGCATCACTCAGTACGTATCATTTTAAAAATGGAGAGGGCTATTGAGGCATAGTGACTGACTGAAAGATTAACCTGGGCATGCAACGTATCTGTACAGCAAAAACACACAACACTTGGGAGGAAAGCTTGTTTGCGGTGCTGTAACCTGAGGCTCTCTGACTGGCAGCAAAGTTCATGCATAACATCAGGAACGGAATTCATTTGTGCACATATTGTTTTGTGAGTGCATTTAAAATAATTAAAAGATTAACACGTAAACAAATGTCCTTTTCCATGCTTTCCATCACTGCCATAAAAAAAATTAGGCTAATACAATACAACACATAACATGTCTTTACTATTGCAGCCAAATGTGGAAGAATAAGGCAGGTGATAATATGTTGGGTACTTGGAAGGGTGCTGAACTTACAGCATTGGCAACGGTTTCATTTCAAATGAATCTCAGATTTAGATTGGTCAAACACCAGTTTGAGTACCTACATTACCATGGGTGACAGTAAGTTGTGAGTGAGTAAGCAAAAATGACAATCTTCAGGATCATAATTTTACACTGAAAGATGTCAATGTGCAGCTGAATATGTAGATCCATGTGAATTATGTCCCTGCTTTCCCCAGCTGCTGAGAAGAGTACTGTTCTTAGAATATTAACTTGCATTTCATTTTTTAAGTGCCTTTATCACAGCATACAGAGCAAGAGAACAAAAAAATAAATTCTGTTCTTTCGCGCAGCGGGGTAGGGGGGTAACTTTCTGAAGCCACTATAGTCTGTTTGACATGAGCTTGATTAAAGATGCTAAACCGCCAAACCCTAATATAAGACAATACCTGCCTGAGTGGTTCAGTAGACAAACTGCATGCCCCCGGGTCCTGCATGTGTGTGTGTGCGTGTACAAACTAGGTTAGAGGGTTTGAATAGGCCCTAATCAAAACTGACAAGACAAACAAACAAACATGCACCCAGGCAGTTGGCAGAGGTACATGTTAATCGGTCAAAGCAAACCTCATACTGTCTTGAGTACATGGTATTTACCGAAACCCTCTGGCCCATAAGAACATCACAGAGTTACAAGCTCTTATCCAGTAATAGGACTGAATGGACTGTGTGTGCATGAGATGGGAGGGCCAAGCGTCAAGACATTACATGGGTGGTAGGTTGAAGATAAAACTGCTATGGATATTGACTATTCTAAAATATAACAAGGAGATGATAACAATTTATCATTAGCATTGTTCTTGTTCATGGATAATCGGTACCTATACACATCCACATCAGTAGTACGAGACACTGTTGGTGCCACAGATTGAAATGGGAACCCCTTGACAATCAACAGCATCCATTACTAACCTGCATGTCTCGTGTTAAGTATTGATGGCAGTTCAACGGAACATATCCAATTTCTAATAATATATGTGCCACACTAGAAACATGACATTACCATGTACACGAAGTACATGTGCACGTAAATGATCAAAAACTATAAAGAATAACCTTTTCTTGTTACTCTCACACTAATTTGCTTCTCTCTCTCTGCCCCCCCCCCCCACACACACAACCGTTTCTAGACGTTATCTTTGTTCCCTTAATGACTCTGTGGCTGTGGAAAAGGAGTCAGAGGTCATCAGCTGGCTAATAATAAACATAATGTGTGTGCGTGTGCATGTGTAACACTTACCTTCGATAGATGGGGCCTGGTCCTGAGCAGCATACAGCATCTCTTTGAAAGCCTGAGAGGAGAGAAAAAGACAATCGAGAGTGTGAGACTAGGATAAGAATTACGGCAGGATGAGCATAAGACAAGTGGGTCTAACTTCACCCTCTCACTTTGCCAAAAGACGAGTCTACAGTGAGAACATTTCATGTCATGCCTTTGACAATCCTTGATTCTGACTATCCAGAGGTGCCAATTTCATCAATATTCTATCTTCTGTGACTTTGAAAGAGGACAAAAGTGTTGCATACATTTTAATGTCTTTCATAGCAATGATAAAAAAAGGGTTATTCAACCATCGGCCAGCTGTTTTGTGTTTTAAAGTTGTTTATTAATATTACACATGAAATAACGGGTATTGGTAACAATTTTACAAAGAAATAATGCCACTGAGGGAAAAGATGATGGTGCAGGATTGTCATTTAGTCTTGCCAGCTGTACCTTTCATTCCAGGCCTCAAAGCATCAAGTCAAATAATACACGATAAACCACTTTCCGCTGATCCTGTTTCTTAACTAAAAGCCCTGCAGTTCTTACTATTTATTTTCTTACTGCAAACGCAGTGATTCTCCTTCAATTATAGACAAGCTTACTGTTCAGTGAATGCACATTCAAAGACAAGTACATTCACAAAAAGTCTGTGTGTGTTACATATACCACATAAACTTGTAACATTAAAGCCACACAGCTTCTATTCAACACGTTTTGCCTGCAGTTGTGGACGTGTGCTCGTCTGTGAATACGACGGACCACTGACCTATTGTGCAAGGCCCCTTTAAGGAAGAAATGACGAGCCAATTTTGCATTTAGGTGGAAAAATACATTGCTTCTGTGTCGCACCCCTGCGGCAGCTATGGGTTCACTGCCTGGCTAAAGGGCATGTTAGCCAACAAGTAGAGAATTAGCACGCTAGTCTGTGAGCAGTCCCACGCTTCAATTCTTTCCCTCTCAACTGTTCAATTTAAATTGCTCTATTGTGGACAGTGCACGCAGTCAGCCTGTCACGCAGTCAAGTGCCTCTCTGCCCCTCTTTGTTTGTCTTGGTCAGTATATGTGCAGTCCATTCCACAGCCAGGCTGTGTTGATAGTAGAGGACAGTCATTCTCTCTCTCCCTCCCTCCCTCCCTCTCTCTCGCTCTCTCTCTCTCTCTCTCTCTCTCTCTCTCTCTCTCTCTCTAAGTGCCAGAAGGACAGCAGCACAGTAACCCTCTTTCATTCTGTGTCTCTCTGCTGGGGTTAGCTAGTAGAAGAGTCAGTCAGTCTAAGCTTCAGAGTGCCAAGAGAGCACAAGACAACAATGTCCACACTATGCGCTAGCCAGCCGAGCAGCCTAAGCGGAGCGGAGGACTGAGACAAGATTAAGTCAAGGTCATGCAACAGCCTACTCGGTCAGCCAGCAAGCATGTTCAAACAAGGCCACGACAACAAAAACAACAACACCACCACCACCACCACCACCACCACAACAACAACTAAGCTGCCGGCATGTCCAACAGCATAAAGGTACAGATCAGAAATAATATGGCAGAAAGATGACTCCCTCTCTCTGGCTTGTCAGCATATAATGGTTCTTGGATGCGGCAAAATCGTCTTGTAGACAGGCACAGAGACATATACAACCACATGTGTGCACGCACACACACAGAAAAGACAACGCACTCCCAAGTACATGTACAGTAACAACAAGTTAAACAGATGTGACTGGAACTAGGGAGAGGGGTATAGTTTCAAAACCGGCATCTTAAAATCAATAATAAAAAATAAAAAAAGAATTTGATTTTGTCTTGAATGCCGGGGGGGGGGGGTACACTAATCAAGCATGGGAATGTGTGTGACCACTGTGTTATGATTTCTATGTGACCCACCAACACTCCCAGCAGGTCCAGTCCTGATCTTTTCCCCCCAATATTTTTCAAATAAAACAGCTCCGATCTCTCTCTCACACACACACACACACACACACACACAGGAGATGGACTCCCAGGTCTGCTCTCCTGTCTCTATGTAAACCTCTGACAGTCAGAGGGCAACATTTAAACTGTGGACAGTAAGCTGAGGACTGAATAGACTGTCAAAACATGAAACCAAGTGAAAACCTACCATAGACACATTCACATACCATTATCACCAACTCCCTATATACTAAAACTCTTACAAGATAGTCCTAGCTCAAGTACAAAGTTTTGTCTGAGGTAAAAAAAAAGTATATATATATATATATATATATATATATGTTTGCAACATCCTTTTATCTAATTTGTGTTGCCATTTTCAAGGGATGTTGCACATTTTATAGAAAGTTACCTGCCTTCTTCCTGTAAAAATTAAACTGCTGCTTTCAATGACTGACCACAGCCATAACATGCCTTTCTTCATCTCTTCACTGAACGTCACCAAGAATGGTATAGATTTCTCTTGATGCAGCAAGCGTAACATAACACATTTTTTGACATCCTGGAGCAAAGTATGAACCCCCCACATTGAAACTATCTGGAAAATCCACTGCATCTATCGGAGGTTTGAAGACTGAGCTTGAAAAGTAACGGCTGTTTTGGAGCCAAGCAAAAATGTATGATCCATACTTTGGTTGTTTATTGTGTTCTCCTAATGTTTAAACAACACTTGGAAGACCACGCGGTGGGTGTGGTTTGTTTAAATATGACAGTATGGGCGTCCAGGTAATGTAGCGGTCTATTCCGTTGCCTACCAACATGGGGATCACCGGTTCAAATCCCCATGTTACCTTCGGCTTGGTTGGGTGTCCCTACAGACACAATTGGCCGTGTCTGTGGGTGGGAAGCCGGATGTGGGTATGTGTCTTAATCGCTGCACTAGCGCCTCCTCTCGTCGGTCGGGGTGCCCACTCAGGGGAGAGGGGGAACTGGGGGAATAGCGTGATCCTCCCATGCGCTACGTCCCCCTGGCGAAACTCCTCACTGTCAGGTGAAAAGAAGCAGCTGGTGATTCCACATGTATCGGAGGAGGCATGTGGTAGTCTGCAGCCCTCCCTGGAACGGCAGAGGGGGTGGAGCAGCGACCAGGACGGCTCAGAAGAGTGGGGTAATTGGCCATGTGCAATTGGGGAGAAAAAAAGGGGGGGATACCCCCCCCCCAAAAAATGACAGTATGACAGAGTGCTTCGTTCGCTGACATAAAGTCATGCCACTGTCAATGGTCAGCACTCCATGCACACATGCAACACACATAAATACATACACACCGACACACAAATAAGTGATTTCAGATAACCGCAAAATGTTCCTGTTAAACAAAACCACACATTTTCCCACACTTCTGCTAATGTGAGTGCCGGTGCTGTGTGTGTGCATGTATGTGTGTGTGTGTGTGTGTGTGTGTGTGTGTGTGTGTGTGTGTGTGTGTGTGTGTGTGTGTGTGTGTGTGAGAGAGAGAGAGAGCTTATGTTTTGTTTGTAAGCTAGCTCAGCATGTGCTAAGGCGTAAGTTTCCAAAACAAAGCACACAGCACATCAGGACAGAAGACTATGCTGCTTATCCCGGAAAGTTGAATCGGTTCATCTGGACACAACGTTTATTGGGAGAAACGCTTCATCACTCATCCATGTGACTTCATCAGACTCAACTGACCGCAGCCCCCCCCCAACCTTATAAACAGAACAGTCGCTGCTTATTCTTTCTGATTACCCTACTCCTCTCCGTCACGCCCCCTGCTCCACCTCTGATTATATTCTCCCCCCCCCCCCATCTCCATTTCCCACTTGTTCCTCTCGCTCTGTCCTTGAACTTCTCCCTCTTTCTCGCATGCACGGCGTGCACACACACACTTAAAGCGATTACCCAGTCACCACAGGCAGGTCTGTCATCCCACATCAGCCAACCATAAGCCTGTGGAACAACCAACTATGTACAGAAGCGTTCAGCGGTTTGTATGAATGTGTGTGTGTGCTCATGTGTGTGTGACTCCACTGACTGCAATGGTATGACCATAACCCTCTCCGTCTTTATTCTCTTCTACATCTCTCTCTCTCTCCCCATCTTTTCAGCTAATTTTTTGGCCCCTCTCTCCCTTCTAAAAAAAGAGTGCAGCAACCTGCCTATATGATTTTTTTTTTTTAAGATGGATGGAAAACTGGACAGGAGATCAGAGCTGAGCATGGGAATGGTTTCTGGTGGAATTCAACGCGATGCCCCCACTCTCGCCCTCTTCACGTTTCACCCAAAATGTACCGACTGTGTTTCTCTCTCTATTTCTTTCCAGTATTATTCCCCCCGAAGCCATGTTATACCTCTAGTCTCTCCCCTTGCCCCCCTCTCCTTTGCCTAATCTCGTTTATACATTCCTCTCCCTCCATCCCTCACTCTGTTCCCTACCCTTACCCTTACCCAAAAAGGAGAAAAACAACATTATATATCTTGACACAAAACTGTCAGAAGGATTATATGACTCATAAGTGGATTATGTTCCTATGTCCTGTAGAAACCCCCCCATCCCGTTCATTTAAACATTTCTGTTAATTCAGATGACCTATTTATTGTCCCAGAATACAGCGGCTGATGACCATGAGACCAAGCAAACGTAATGAAATTGTGTTGTTTAGGTTCGACTTCCCCCAGAGCAGCCTGCTTTTTGGAGACACGTTTGTCAGTTGCTGTTTTTTTTTTTTTTTTTTTTTTTAGTACAGTGACGTTATACTTCGTGCTGCACCGATGACGCAAACTGCATGCCTGACTTGCTGTTTTTAATCCAGAATCAAAATATGAGCGAGCATTTAAAAAAAAAAGAAGCTCAGTCCCCATTACACAGGGCGTCGGAATATTTCTCGCCTTCCTTCCGAATCGGCATACCGTCACATCACTTCCCCTTGTAATGTCTGCATCCTTATAACAAGGTCAGCAGCCCACCAAGACATCAGATAAATGGTCAACACGCGGGGGAAAAGGCTATTTTATGCAGCTGTTAACAATGCTGTTACCCCTCCACATGAGATGCCCCGTGTCGAGTTCCCATGCCCAAGGAAAAGTCAGGAGCAGTGTGTGTCTAAGTGTGTGTATGTCAGCAGGTGTATGTCTGGCTGCAGTGTGCGTACGTGCGAGATGCCTGTGGGTTTCTGATCCATCTAATACCAGTCAGGTGGCAGCAAGAGCCATAAACGCTCAATCCTCATCTTCCATGTCCTTCTTACCTCTAAATCTCTACCTCTTTTCCACTCTCATTCACCCCCCCCCCCTCTCTCTGATCCTTTATCTTCCTCAACTCTACCACGGCCTTCCCTCATTCTCTCTCTTCACATTCTCTCTCGTGTGATCTGACAACGCATCAAACTCTTTTCATCCAGATTTCCCAGTCTCCATTTCATATTTTTCAAAGAAGCATTCGGCCTTAAACCGGGCTCGTCCTTGTGTTTGAAATGGGTATTTCTTGCTTTCTTACCCTTCTTGTCTCATCTTTTTTAGTTCCTTTTTGGTCTCCTCTCACCCCTTTGACACTAACTGGCATATTTCAGCCCGCCCCGCTCGGGCGGCTGTACTCAGGTGATGGGACTAATGCAGCTGGTGTCCCTCTTCCATGACCGCATTATGCTGAAGTCAGCTTTACCCAAGTAAAATAACCTCTTACATACACATATGTAAAAAAAAAAAAAAGGAAAGGAAAAAAACAAGCCTGCACGCAACCAAACAATAACTGCAGGTACTGGGAAAAAATTATCTCTATGCTGACAATAATGAACACTTTCTTATGGCTGGTTTGTGGTATGCACTCTACCAATTGTGGGATAAGATCTGGGTCGTGACCTTTGTAACATGGATGAAATGAAGACCCACCTCTAGACATCTGTTGGTAGAGGACAGCTATATCTAGTAAGTTAATCATCAAATACTGGCAGATAGTTGACCAAAAGACCCATGCTATGCTAATAATAATTCATGTCTATGACTGGTTAACTTGTGACTCTATCTGTCACTTTGGCTGATGCACGATGGGGTTGGTTTCCTGTTAGGTTTGTTCTACGTTGTCCTCTGCGTATCACCTTTCCTCTTACTCTCCATTTTATACCATTACATGTGACGTACATGCACACCCACCCACACAGACTCTGTCTTCTTGTGTCATATGTCATCCTTCACCTCCCAAAACGCTAGCCGCCAATAGTTGCTAGGGTTGAAGTGAGTCCTCAAGTTACAAAAATAGCTGAACTGGAAAAAAAACCCCGAAAGCATTTTCATTTGTGAATACTCTATAATATGGCAATTAGGTGGAGCAGGCAAAAAACACGGGCGGGAGAGGGCCCAGCAACAAAGTCTGAAAGCAATTCAAGATAAAAATAAAAAGGGAATATAGTTGTCTGCATACACTGCAAAACTGAAGTAGTCTATCATGAGGACATGTCTTCCATAGACATTTGACATGGATATGGGATTTACCCAAGATGCACCAGACACTAAGTAAGCTATGGCCTTCGTTAAAGGAGAGGTTCACTTTGTACCCGGATCTCATTAAAATGTTAGACAACCTTAAGATTTGTGCAGATCAAACCTCCAGAGACCGTTCTGTATTGAGAAGCTTACCACTAGGCTGACTCTTCTTACTGAGCTTTAATAGTCAAGGGGGGGAAATTTAAGCGTTTAAAACCATAAGCAGTACAGTAACACATCTTAATATGTTCAATTTAAAAAACAGTCACAAAGCATGCTTCCAATAAAGTAAAAGGACTCAGTTTTTTTTTACTTTATCTTGCTTTGCTTCACCCGCAGCAGATTGGGGTTTTTTTGCCCTGCAAGGCGACAGGACTTCCTGCTCTTAAGTGCAGTTTACAGGTAGGTGAAATATAGGCTACTGTGTCAACAGTAAAAAGGAGTTCCAAATCAAAATAAATGGAAGATGCGTGGCCTGACTCAAGAACAATTTGAACCTGTCTTGATTGTTCTGATGAAATACGGCTAGCCACACTTTACTAGTGACACAGCAACTTAAGACGAAGCTCAGAGTATTTCCATCCCTTAAATACAGGTATTTGAAGTAGAAGTGCACACACAGACTTTGAGTTAGACTGAGGAACCCATTCTTTGTGATAACTGGAATCAAAGACTGCAAACAAGCCTACGATCTTGTGAAAAAAACAGGCTCTACACAGCAGAACCAAAAACAGAGAGTACTGGTTTAACCCGTTAACTTTCTTTTTCTGACATGGCTGTAACACAAGGGAAAGCAAAACAAGATAAAGTGCAGGATGAATCGCCAAATATAATGCAAAACACATGGGAAGGCATGCAACAACACTGGAAATAATAAACTCTGCATGCAGAGAGGGTTGGAGCAGAGATTTGTTTCGTCACTACTGGAGTGGACAAAATGACAAGAGGCCTCACGTGTAAACGGAGCCAAACAATGAAGTAAAGGAATCGAAATTAAAAAGACAGTCCTTGAGGCTAATTATTTGTAGGTTTTATGTGAGGTTTTCCATTTTTATTCTCTATATTGCACTGTTAACCAACTCGCATCAGACTTCTCTAGACTCGAGCCTGAAAGAGGAAAAGCAAAAATCAAACAAACAATCAGGAACTGGCCAGATTCAAGACGACAAAGATCATAATCCGGAACTTTTATATACAGCATGATCATTGGCCCCTAACTAGTGGAGACTTGGATCATGAAAATCAATCATGATCACTAAACTACGGCTATAATTAGCATTTAAATTGTGAAGTGTGCCCCAAGTTTAAACAAAATTCAATATTCTCCTATTACCTAATTTCCCCTTGGGGATGAATAGTATTTCTGATTCTGATTGTATGCATGCACAACTTCATAGAAAACCTTTAATTCATCAACATAGCTCAAGTATTTCCTGAGATATGTGCCATATTTCCTGAATGTAATGAGGCTTTCTGGCAGGTCTCACAGGCAGTGAAATGTGTTTATGAATCACGACCATGATTCATTGTATATATAATGAAGTGTATGGTGTTAGTCAAACACTCTGCGCACATTCAATTTACGTTAGGAGATGCCAGCGCCAAACAGAAGACCACTAGCCAACTGTGATGTTACAGAATAGAAAGGCACAGTTTGAGATGCTGCCTAAACTAAAGGAGGCAACACGTTGGTAATTAGCTGTGTTTTTGCTTCAGAAAACTAGCAGCAATAAGAAGGAAGTGTATTGGCAAACGCTGCTTTGGAAAGAACGTGAATTTTAAAGTGAAAAATTGAAGCTTTGAGCAAATACATTGGGCATACCGAGCTTATGATGAATAAAAAAACGAAATGACATTTCATATAATAAAATGCAGCTAAAATAAATGTAGGTAATATTTTGGGGGATGCTGTGTATTTTCCATCTGTAGAAATCACATTGCTAAATTAATATTAGGGAAGCACTGCTCAAATAACCCCACACGTTTAAATCAGATGTTCGACGTATGGTGGTTTAACTTTTTCTACAACACTCTCCTCATCTGCTCCACAGTCACTGTTCATTAATAATGAAACCAAGACCTTTACAGTCGTTGGTCGGTAGCCCACGGGTAACGTCACTCCTGCCATCATGCATCCCCTGGTAAATTAAACTGAAACCTTACAAGGAGGGACAAGGATGTTGCTGCTGCAAAATGCCAGCAAGATTGGACCTGTGACTGCAAGTAAGTCTGCTGATTCACCCCCATTGTTCCCTTGGTTTTCCTGTACACTCTTCCAACAGAAATCAGCCACCATCAACAAACCATCTTCCCATGAACAAACACTCAATCATCTGTGTCACTCTTACTACCCACATCCTTTTTGTCGAAAATAACTTTAATAAAAACTGTCCTTGACGCCGAATTTGATGCTGCAACAAGCTAACCAGTCAATGAGCTACAGTTCGCCACCGTGTCAATTAGCTGTCTTTTCCATAGCAAAATAACCAAAATCCAAATATATCCTGTTTTGTAGTCGTTCTCAAAAATCACGAACTTAAAAGGAAAAACGCTTTGGTGGAAATACAGAAATCCCCTCTTCGCCTGGTGTGAGCTAGCCAATATTTTATAGGCTCAAATCACAATTATAATTTGTACACTATTGTTTAAATGGCACTTTGCACATAGCACTTGTAAATAAACATCTGTCTATGAGAGACAAAATTGTTAAATCAACCCAAATCTGTAACCTGCTAAACATTTATGATCTAGATTATAAATTGCACATCAACTTCTGAGTACAACAGAAATATTATACATAAACCAAAGAAAATTGGATCAGTTCATCTGGACACAACATTTATTGACAGAAACATTTCATCACTCATCTAAGTGAGCTCTGCAGTCTAAGGGCCCAAACACACCAAACCGACTAGCGGCGACGAAGGCCGACTGTTGCGTCGCAGCCTCACGTCGCCTGCCATCTGGGACAAAAAGAACACACCGGAAAGACTACAGCCGACGGCTGATTCGCTAGTTTAGCGCTGATTCGCTAAGCTGAACAGCCAATCAGCGTGATCGCTCTCGCTCCGCGATTCAACATGCTGAATCAGCCGAAAAGCTGCCGACAGGGGTTCAACTAGTGCCGACAGTGCGGGACACACTGCAATAACAAGGGTCACAGACGGCCTGACATTGGCCGACCATCGGCTTGGTGTGTCAGAGCCCTAAACTGACTGCAGGTATCCCACCCTTACTTGCATGATGACTGAAACCAACGATCGGTTTCATATGCAAACTGCCGTGAGCATTAATTAGAGTTACAATGGGCATGTGTACTATTCACAGAGCACTGGGGAATGTTTGCAATTACAGCATTGTAAGATGGCAACAGTTGTACTCTTACCCCCCCGGTTCAGGGATGATCATGCCCTATTCAAATAGACGGCCTCTTTAACTCCCCATTCAAACCAGCGTTTCTCCCCATCAAGGATGTGCACATTCTCATCCTTGGCCACTGGCCTGTAGATGGGTGTAGACTGTGGAGTCCTGGCCTGACGTGTTAGCTCTCCTGTGTTGTGCCATCCTGATCAGTACTTAAGGTTTGAATCTCATCATCCACTGGAGCACAAACTAGGAGTCATCAGGACGCTATACCACCAAACTGACAGTCCCCACTGACACAGCTACCGGGAAAAGGGAGAAATCCCACATTAAACAGTTCCTGGTTAAGTGTGGTTATCCTAACTTGGTGTTTGTCAAAGCCAGGAAGACGCTCAAACAGTGCACCAACCGATCCAAGAGAGAAGAACAACAGCTGCCTAAGCATAAACCAGTGGTGAAAGTCTGTATTGCTAAAAACCACATGAAATGTGATTTTTGCAGCTCGGATCTAAACCACATTTGGAGGTGGCTAGAAATGCGATTCCAGGGTGTCCAGGTGGTGGTCTAATTCCGCTGCTAATCAACAGGGGGATCACCAGTTCACGTCCCCATTTTACCTCCAGCTTGGTTGGGTGTCCCTACAGACACAACTGGCTGTGTCTGCGGGTGGGAAGCCGAAATGTGGGTGTGTGTCTTGGTCGCTGCACTAGCGCATCCTCTGGTCGGTCGGAGTGCCTGTTCGGGGGGAGGGGGAACTGGGGGGAATAGCGTGATCCTCCTACGCGCTACATCTCTCTGGTGAAACTCCTCACTGTCAGGTGAAAAAGAAGCAGCTGGCGACTCCACATGTATCGGAGGAAGCATGTGGTAGTTTGCAGCCCTCCCCGGCTCGGCAGAGGGAATGGAGCAGTGACCAGGACGGCTCGGACGAGTGGGGTAATTGGCCAACAAGTACAATTGGGGAGACAAAGGGGGGGGGGGTCAAAAAATCCCCGCCCCCCCCCAAAACTGTGATTCCAATCAGACTTCTATAGATGCGTCTCAGTCTGGATGCTCTTGGCCGCCCAAATTAGATTTCAATCTGTCTTTTGCGTCACCTGTAACGCCACACACTACGACATCAAATCCAGAGTGCCCGCCATGACTACAGTACGGAACATCCCAATGTATACCAGCCTCCTCGGTCACTGAGTTCTTCTGGTGCGATAGAGGAGTTCTGCACTGCGACTTGACAGTGCGATTGTTTGTTTGTTTGGAGGGCAAGATGATGGCGCTCCATTTCCTCTTCTTTGGCAAATTAGATGCTATAATGTCATATTACTGCTCTCTACTGTTTGTTATTGCTGATCCTTTCGACAGTTATTTATATTTTGTTATCCATCTTATTCCTAGCCCCCATGATACCTTGCGTAAATTATGGGCATGACTTCCGGCGCGTCCTGTCACTGAACCGGAACCGGCATTTTACTTGGCAACGGTACGCTAACCACCTTTCTTAGAGCGATTTGTACGGCGTCTCATTCATTCATGAAGATCTAGCCAGCCAAATTAGCTAATGATGTGGGAATACAACCTCACGGAGTTCAAAAAGGATGAAGTAAGAATGCCTTTTCCGTCTGTAATAGATGGTTGGGAAAATGACATGAAGAAGTGGCCTCGTATACAGTAGCATTTTTAGCTATTTTGTTGAGTCCGTTGCCTGTGATGGCAAAGTGATGAGCAATTTAAAAGCTCAGAGACATACCAATACCTACACAGCAATAAAGTAGGCCGGTGTTATTTAAGGATGTTGGAAACGACCTTGTCTACCGAAAAGCAGACATGGAGCTGAGTCAGAGCCTGCCTGTATCTCATCATAAGGCTTGGGTGCTAGCATCAGTGACAGGTGACATACAGACAGCGGGTTGCTCATGTATTGCAGGGCCAGGATGCTCTTGTAGTCATGCATCAGCAATTCTGTGGAAGGTCAGTAAAGGAATGACATGAAAAGACATGATTTTATTGCGATATTTTTACAAATAAATTTACTGAACCGAAAATTGTACTGTACTTCAATCAATTCACTGCTTCAATTCCCTTCTTAATGTTGTTGTGGTCGTGGCACACAACCTCAAATCTTACAACTATGTACATGAAGTCAAGTACTGTGCTTGAGTAGTTTTGAGGTACTTATACGTTACTTGAGTATTTACATTTTATACTATACTATACTTAGTGCCACCTCGACCAGCTACAACATTAAAGTAGCCTACTGCTTACGTGGTTGTACGTACAACCACGAACAGCACATGCTGTCCACGAGCTCCGTAACAACATTTTACATGTAGGTTAGCAACTTTTATCATCTTTTTTTAAACACGAACAGCAATAGCTAACACTTCTTCAGGCAAATCTGCCGCCGGTCTGTGATACTGCTTCTGCCGAACACTGGAAGTATTACCCATAATCGTTTCCCCAGTGACCCCCCCCAGGAAACTCGTGGATATAGTCCAATAATGTTCAGATATTCCATCAGTTTCTTTATTTTAGTCCGATTATCCAGGTTCAGTAAAGTGCACAGAATAAAAACAGTTTCTCCACATCTTTCAACAGCTTCCTTCTTTTAAGTGAGTAATTCTTGCACTGGATGAGGATGTTTTTTACTGTCTCTGAGCCTCCGGCCCTCCGCACTCACATTTGCCATCCGAGTCTTTCCCAATCAGGGCCAGCGCACTCCTAAACCCACAATGCCCAAACCTCAACCTGGTGACAACTGAATCTTTTCTTTTGTAGGCAAAATTGTTTTTAGCTTTTTCCACTGTCTCCTGTATTGTAATGTAAAACCTCCCCTTCTGGACCTCCATTTCTCATGCTTCTGCGTTGGTAAACTGCATCACCAGCGTACGTAGTTACTCACACCTACATTGTCACCACAGCAACCCATGCAGATAGGTTGGTGATGTCTGGACACACAAATCCGATCTGATCAGTTGCAAATAACAGTACGGACAGTTGGTCTTAACTATCTGATTTGAGAAACCACCTGGTTTGCCTGCAGTCTGAAAAGGCGAAAATGCTCTGACAAAACAAACAAACAAAAAGTCCGGTATCTGTCGCACGCCTGTAATAAGCCCGTCCAATGATTTCATTTGGTCCACATGAAATGATTGGCTGGCCTATCTGTCTATATACCTACCCGCCTACCTGCACACACTAGAGCTGTGAACGAATGCCAAAAATAGGCCTCGAACGAATAACGAATATTACACACTGAGGTTCGAATGGCATTCGAATACCTTGAATTTGCATATCACCCCCAAAAATCAATACAGAGAGAGTAAGTCTATTGTAGCCCGTGTTTTTATTAACAGCATATTTATGACAACATACAACTCCAGCACATTGTCCGCACATATTAGTCCAAAAACTGTTGTTGAGCACCCCTAAACATAAAATAAATCTGACTAGGAAAAGGCCAGATGATGTTAACTAGGGCCTACTCTAAGTAACATACAAGTAAAATAAATCTGACTAGGAAAAGGCCAGATGGTGTTAACGAATTTACCGTAAGTAACATAGGCATAGTAAATTATCCATGACCCACGGGGCTTAAAAAAATAAAATCAAGAGTCCTACTCACTGTAGTAGTATAAGAAGTTGTGCTAATAGTGGTTTGCGAGAAAAACCAAAGCGTCCACGTGTTCAGACTCGAGAGCGCTCCTTTTTTTGGTGACTATGTTTCCCGCATCAGAAAAGACACGCTCAGAGCGCACGGATGTCCCTGGCACGGCGAGGTATCTCTGAGCCATCTTCCCGAGGTGTGGATATATTCTCTCTTCGATTTTCCCATTAACAGCCCAAAACCCAAAGAATTTCCATACGTAACTTCTCAGATGTTGTGGAGTATGAATGACTCTCGCAGGAGATGTGCTAGTGCTAGTGCTAGCGCTTGGGTCACAGCCAACGTTCTTCTCGGATTCCGCCATTTCCTGTGTTCTATGAGCCCGCCCGTTCGGCGTGGGAACTGACAAGAGCTTTTTAATTTCCGGTTTTACTACGGATGTAGGCTATGCTTATTTTCATAAAATACGTTTCACGAAACCATCATTTATTTCCATTTAAACGTGTGTGCATTAATAATAATAATATTAATAAGGGGGAAAAATATATTAAAAAAATATATTACAAAAAATCGAATTTCATATTTTCATATTCAAATTCGAATATTATTACCATAATTCGAATGTACATTCGAATTTCAAATGCTATCTGACAGGCCTAGCACACACTGTGCCCATGCAATCATTGTGCGTGATCAGTCTTCCACAAGGCCTTGGAAGACTGAATGGCAGAGAAAATGCAGCCAAAATTTCCAGTTCCACCTTTACCTACAACAGCTTGCACTACTAAACAAAGCAAGAAACGAAAGAAGTAGAAAAGGCTGCGACCAAAAAGAGGTTGGGTAAAGTAGTAGGTAGTTGACAGTTAGTGATGAAAACAATGCACTGCACCCCTCTCCCCAATGTGCTCTTGTGGACTGACTGGTCCTCCAGCAGTAGTCAGGCATGAACATGTTTTTGGGGAACTGCTTTGGAGGGAGGCCTGAAAGGAGGGGCTGGGACTTTTTCAGTTGGATACTTTCAAAATCTAGCTTACTCTTGCTAGTTTCTCCAAAGTTGCCTACCCCAGCTTTAATGCTCCCTCGTGATGAGCCAGTTTAGGAGAGATGTGGTCTGGGCAGACTAGATGGTTGCAGGTTATGCATTACTGGAAATGGATTGGGTGGGTGTGAAAGAAGGCATGAGATATGCAATATGATCACTTAATTCATCTTTTTAATAAATTAAAGAGTACATTCAATGAAAGATGATAGACCTATATTTCTATACAAAACAATCGTACTGATTGCAATTAGTCTTGGGCAGCTGAGACTTCACTAACTATTTTACAATCTCAACAGAAACAGGATTGGTCCAACCAACCAGCATTATGACTTTTCTAAGCTTAAGAAATAGAAGACATATTTGACTGTTGTGATTTGTGATATTGGGCTATACAAATAAAATTGACTTGACTGTTCTTTAGTAGAAGTGGCAGCCATGAACCCTGTTCAGAAAACCAAAATGGCACACTGTGTGTCATTTGTGAAAACTATTTGTGAAAATTATGCTATGTAGAGGTTAGTGTAAATTAGTGTATGGTAATGAATGGGTTATGTGTGAATTCGGTTATGGATTTCGGTCTATTTTTGTTTTTTATACATTCAGAAATGTTGGTGTCTGAGTAAAAATTTAAAACCTCATGTTTTGTGAACAATAATTTTAATAATTTTCAATAACAGTGGTGCAGTCAATGTCAATCAATAATTTTATGTATGCTTTACAGGTAAAATTTGTTTTTCCATAACCAATTCATAACAGAGGCCTCCATCATAGTTGCAGATTTCTAAGCTCTTCGCTTTCAAAATGGTTCAGATTTATTTATGCGATGTTCAAGAAAAAGGTATAGGATCTGACCCAAACTGCAGTTGTGGAAAAAAAAATGAAATACACAAACCAGTCTAAATCCTATTATAAAGCTTTGTGGTAGATCTCTATTTAGCCAACTGCCCTGCTATGCATCTGACCTGAACCCAGCTGCCTGAGAAAACACAACACACATGGAAAGAAACTCAGTCAGCATGGATCTGCTGGATCTGAAAACATTACAAGCATGGGTCTGACTGGGTCGCACACCATCACAAGAATGCGTCGGCATGAAAAAATAACTGGGCCCAAGGCCAGATTTACAGCTGAGTAAGAACAACAAGCTAAAACTGAGCTTTGTACTACAACTGACAGGGAAGGAAAACAAACTGCAGTCCACTTCATATTGTCAGAGACAAGTAATGAAAAAGTAAAGAGAACTGTATCAATCATTTTCTTGATTAGGACCAGGGTAATTAAAATGGTGCTAATTGAATGATGTTATTGGATTACATTTAAGAACCTTTCATATTCAATACAGGCAACTTGTTCTGGTGGTACTTCGTTTAATTAATGGGACTGACATGGGGTCATCTACTGCTTGGCGCTAGTGAGGGTGACAGGCTGGTCTAATACTGCACCCATTACTCTATAGGAGATTGGGAGTGTGTGTGGGGGGGTGAATCTACCAGCCATCTCAATTCAGCTCTACTGCAAAGTACACAGAGCTGAACCAAAGAGTCAAAAGTACAGAGGACATGGCTGATGTTTCTTTAGGCCTTCCAGCTAATAAGCAGGAATTCTGGCAATGACAGCACAGCAAAATGAATACATATCTGAATAAATAAAATGCAACAAATAAAATCTTTAAAAAGGGAAAAAAGTTACAAATCTCTGTAACAATGTTTACAAGTAGGAATGCTTTGATATGATGAGGAACTATGATTCTTGACTTGGGAAAGGACCATACCGCAGTCCTACAGTGCTGAACCGATATATGTGACTGGCATAGGCTGCGACTTGTGAGAATACTGCAACAACCGTCACCGAACAATGCAGGTAGTGCTGCACGGTGCAGGATGGAAGAGAAAGGGGGAGAGAGAGAGACAGAGACCAACGAGGTAGAAATATTGCTGCTGCATTCCTGCCATTCCAGGCTTAAGCGAATAGCTTATGTGAAATAAGACATCTCCTATAAGATAAGTAGGTTAACTTTACAACTTACAAAAACACATAATTACATAAGAAAAGTAACGATGCAAATAACAACATTACATTTGATTAAGATCCTCTAAACATTATTCTGATGCCCTATTATTACCAATTAGAGCCGATACTGCACAATGCATTCCTGCCATGAGAGCTTAATAACTTGTAAGGTAACATTGGAGCACACTATTTCATAACAAGGGCTCTTTTCTAGATATTCGATCATTTTTGTTTTTCCTCCTTGGATTTTTATCTTGAGTAGTATCCACCCACCCACCCATCCATCCTTTATCCAAACCGCTTATCCTGCTCTCAGGGTCACGGGGTAGTATATGTTCCTTATAATGACCTAGTCACATTCCTTGTAGGTACAAAAATACACATCATACAAACACAAGCACACACACAGTAAGTACAATGGTTACTGTGTACAATATTAAAGTTTCTCAGATTTGCTCATGCTATCGTTTTTGCATGCATGACTACCTACAACATGACTACCTATACTAAAGTAGAGGCAGATGAAGACCCACAACCAAAAGCTGTCATTCAGTTCTACTGGCTCACATGGGGATTCCCAATTACACTGCAGAGAAGTCAGCAGTGAAAAAGACAGTCTCGCTGTCCATCATCCTCAGTGTATATTAATTTTTGACATGAACAGCTTTCCTTAACAGAGCGAACCTTCTGTGTTCCAGCAGAGCAATTATTGACAAGATATGGTATTCAATAAGACTGATAAGAAAACTTATCGTCTCAGATTCATCAGCATAGTAACAACATCAGTGGCAGTTAAACTGCAGAGTGGCATTGGATATACAGTAATCAGAACATTTTATGACTTAATCCCTCATTCAGTGGCAATTTGACTAATGGGCAAGTGTACTATGAATGCTCAGTAAGTGTATGTGCAGCTACATTCCTGAACAGTCAATGAACTGGAAGACTGGTTACATAGCTGGGTGAAGTGAAAATCTTAAAAGGCATTGATGTATCAAAGGTTGCAGCTTTGGCCTGAGTTAACACAACCTCTTTCTCGCCTGTTTGGACTCTCTGACCCCATCCTGCCTCACGCTAAAAACCAGGAACGCGTTACAGCTTTGTCAGCAGTTTGGGACAGACAGAGGGGTTAACACAGGCATCAAAATTAGCAAAATAAATGATGACTCAGCCAAACGCCTTGTCTCCGAAACAGGTTCCGAGCAGCCAGGGAACGAAGCCAAGTTGACCGCTTACCTAGCTAACCCTAGCTTGTGTTGTATTGAGATGTCACCGATAACGAAGATAAATGTCTACTTTAACGACTAACTGAGCTAGCGTCAAATTCCTTAGAATGTCTCCTCGCATGTGCATAACATCAACAAACATCCGCCGAACGAGTATTTGTATTCAATTTCATGTTACACAGCAAAACAGTACATCACCTACAAGTGATGAGAAATTGAACATAAACAAGAACCACTGGGCTGAAATTTAGGCTACACCGCTAGCTTTAGCCTCAGTTAGCCGTTAGCTAGCCAGCGATCTAGCGGCTAACGCCGCAGTTTGAATGTACCTCATACTGGATGTACTGTTTTCTCCATTCCGGGGTGATGTGCGCTGAGAGATGCTCGGTGAATTTCATCCCGACGTTTTCGGCGGGCCCCCCTCTCGGCTGGTTAAGATGATAAAAACAAAAACAAACAAACAAACAAAAAAACAACCAACATCCAACCTAAACTAGACAACCAAACTGCTTTACTGAGACAAAATTGTCAGCGGCAGATTTGGCCGAGGCGACCCGCCGACGCTCTCTCATATGGAGATTATGGCAGGATCGGTTCGGTCATGGATACACAGACGTGCCCTTTTTCTCTCTCTCTCTCTCTTCATCGACCTAGTCTTTCTATACAGGCACGTATGTCGCTGTTTCTTTTCTTTTTTTAAAAACACTCGTCGATGTGACAACTCGGTCACATCGCTGGAGATAAAATGGTGCTGAGTAGCTTAGTAAAATACACGGTCTGTTGGCGATAACTATGCCCCCCCTCCGCCGCTTAAGCCGCTGCCTGTGTGTGCCCGCGCCTCTTCCTCTGTCCTTTCTGCCTCTGCTGTTTTCTACAGGCGGTCGCCACCATTGGGAGGCGGTGACGTAGGCGTTGCGTTGTCCCCGTGTGGGGAAAAAATCGGATGGACAGAAAATGTAAAAAAAAGGGAAAGAAAATTAGATGGACGGTGCTCAGCCTCTCCGTCCTCTTCGCCCGCCTTCTAAAACGCACCTGGTGAGAATGAGAAGTGAGGATAGTCACACAAGTGGCAGCAATAGACATACAGAATCAAACGTTGCCAGGAAAGACAGGCAAATAGATAAACTCAGTCAGGTAGATTGAAAAAAATATATACATTTACGTCGATAGACATTAATCAATCAGCCTAGCTATCCGTCAATCAATTAGCCATCACATTTATATAGCATTAAAACACAATGCTTTAATATTAACATTAAGTGAAAGTGCACAGATAAAAAGGTCATGGTAAAACTTTATTCATAGGTCAGTGTGCTAAAAAAAGAAAACATGCAGACAGAAAGAATGAATAAATAAATAACTGTTCGAATTAATAAACAAATAAACATCTAAGAGACCTGTAGAGTTAAGAAGGTATTTAAGAGATATAGAAGTTAAAGACATAAAGAGTTTAAGACATATAAAGAGAAGTAACTGTGCAGGCGGGGAAATGTATGGGAAACTGCTTGTAGTGAGAACACTTTCTCAGCCTAACACTTATTCACTGGCCCCTGCATTTAACCATAACTGAACAAATAAGAATGAGAGTTTATCATAATAAACTTTGTTCCCTAAATGTCTTGCCTGAAACTTCTTTCCCTCTCAGTTTCTTTTTCTGTCTCTCAACCTTTGTCTCTCTCTTGCTCTCTCTCCCTCCCCCTCTCCCTCTCTGTCTCTCTCTCTGTCTGCCTGTCTGTCTGTCTCTCGCTCACACACACACACACAAAACACCATGCATCTTGGCCATGGGTAAGTTCACTATAGAGCCACTCTGTAGTATTTATTAACAAAGGATAAGTGGAATCCTGGGTGAATATGTGTGTGTGTGTGTGTGTGTGTGTGTGTGTGTGTGTGTGTGTGTGTGTGTGTGTGTGTGTGTGTGTGTTTGTGTGTAACAGAAACATGGGTGCTAAATTCAACAGTAGTCAGAGTCAAAAGCACTTGGATAGCAACTGCACTCATCAGTGTGTGACGGTCTTCTTTTGCTCACATGGCGGTGACTACTGACGCTGAGAGTAACACATTCAAACAAATACGCACACACACATAGTAGCACGTATACTTTGTATAGCTTACTAAGGCCCCAGTCTGAGGTTCCACATTCCACACAGTCTTGGGAAGTTTTTTTTCGCAATTTCCCCTTGTAAAGTATTTCAAATCAGGGTTGTTTTTACTTTACTGTTTTTAAAGAATTGCCCACATTTACCGACCTTACCCTGACTTAAAATGCATTAAATTCCTATTTAGTACTCCCATACTTTCCATCTTGTGTCTGCAGTTCAGTCAGTCAGTCTGAGAAGTAGAACATGTATGTAATTGCATGCATATTCGCACATAAATAGAGAATAACTGCAAATACAACTTGAAACCTCTGATGCCCCGAGGGATAAATCAAAATGCACCTCACTTACTGAACTATGAGTCAAATTTAAATGTATATTTTTATTATTTGACCTATTTATACTTTAATTATAATGATTATTCTATAATCATTTCATAATTGAAATAATAATTATTGATTATTCTAATGACTGCAATTTAGATTTCATTTATATCATTTAGGGAAGTGTTACTATTTCTAAAAATGTAAACCACAATTCTGGAAACTGTCATTTTCTACGGTGATACGAGAAGTTGAATTGGTGTTTGACCACTCCAAATCCCAGAGGTGCATTTGAAATGCAGCAGGATTGCCAGTGCTGCAGAGTCGGCAGCTTCCCCACCGCTAAGCACAACATTATTCCACATTATTGCACCTGGGTCTTAACTATTTAAACACCTACTATGTTGTAATATTTGTTGGTAAAGGTCTTCTACAGGCTTGCTCTGCATGTGTGAAGCAAGTGAAAGGCTGGGTGAGTCATTCCACATGCCCCCCCCCCAAAAAAAGGGTCCAATATATATGACTGGGATAGTGTACAGAAAGGTGATTGAGAATGGCAGAGCTAAGATCCTGTGGGACTTCGAGTTCCAGACTGACAAGCAGGTGCTGGCTAACCAACCAGACAGACATTGTGATGGTTGACGAGGAACAGAAGACAGCAGTAGTGATCGATGTAGCAATCCCAAGCAACATCAACATCAGAAAGAAAGAGCATGAGAAGCAAGAGAAATACCAAGGGCTGAAGGAAGAACTAGATCGGATGTGGAAGGCGAAATCCACAGTAGTCCCAGCGGTAATAGGAGCACTAGGGGCTGTGACCCCCAAACTGGGACAGTGGCTCCAGCAGATTCCAGAAACAACATCTGAGGTCTCTGTCCAGAACAGTGCGGTCCTAGGAACAAAATAAGCTCATGAAATATTCACTATTTGGCAACCCGTTACAAGTTTAAGTATACTATAAAACATAGTGTAATTGTAGTCACAGTAGGTCAAAGGGCAGCTTGCATATGGTATCCTGTTCTCAGAATAGAAAGGTCCGCTTTTAGAGAGAAAAACACACCCATCTCTTTCAGTAGGCTGACTACAGCCCTGGTTGGTTTGTTGGCCAAACAACTGCTTCTTCATAGTCATACCTATCTGCATCTGTATCTGACTAATACGGAAAGTCTACCTGACGCTGTAGTTTCTGTTTCTATATGCCTCGGTCAAGTAGGACTGTCCCCAGATGGCAAAATTGCTGTGGCCCGGACCCGTCCCACACCCGCTTTCATCTTTCTTTCATCCGGCCCACATACCGCATGGAATGATGGCACTTGGGCGGTCTGCTCCTGTTTGCCAGATCTGGGCCAGAACCAAGCCATAGCAACGCCGCATGTGCCACATATTTGCCAGAGGTGGCCCATATTTGTTTTGTGATATTTGGGCCATATTCACCATTTACCACACGGGCCACTTCAGGGTAACATCCAGATTACATGTTGCCGAGAGCACCGCCTCTTTCCCAAAAAAGGCCCACATTTGATTTGGCATATTTGGACCATATTTGCCATTATACACGTGGGCCACTTCAGGCTCACATCCATTTTGTCAGGGCCAGAAGAAGGCCATCAGTGCCGCATCATTGCCTGAAGTGGCCCGCATCTGGATGCCGTCTGGGTCTTGCGCATGAAATTGCGCACCAAATGACGTCACGCCAATAAGGTACTTGTTTCAACAAGAAGAAAGAGCGAGGGAGTTGATGTGCCGAAGAGAACGAAACTCTAATAACACAGGTGACAACAATCAGTTGTGTATGGTTAAGCTGCTACACTCACACGCCTGGTAAGATTTCTATATTTTTTAAGAGTACTCCATTGATAAGGAGTCTAATATTGACATTGTGTACACAGAGGGATTTCACAGTATCACGAGTATATAAGTCAACCACATCTACTATGGGCAACAGAGGATATGCAGCTTATTCACAACTCTGGAGGAGACAGGGGCTCACTCGCGCGAGTTCTTATTTCATATTCCAAACCCTTCAACGTCCTCCTGACATGGCGCTCAGTCATTATATATTAACCTGTAGTGCCACCTAGAGGTTGAAACAACAGTTACCTAAAGGTCAGTTTGTTCGACGCTTATCCACCAACACACGCGCGCGCGCGCGTCCGCACACGCACACGCATGTGTGTTTATATAGTTCAGGGTGGTAAAGCAAACCAGACACTATGGCATATTTTCTGAACAGAATGTGAGTCTGTAGTAGAAAAGTGACGCTTTGAATTTCTGGGTAGGTATGCTAACTCCTCGGGAGTGTGCAGGAAGCGGAAACGCCGTTCTTCCTATTTCATTGGACGTCTTTTGAAGCGGCTTTTGTCACAGCTGGCGAACATGGCTGCTACTCATTATCACTGAGTTAATGTGGGCTGCCTGAACCCGAATCGATCGCCAAGTCACCCCGTAAGAAGAAATCCAATTCCTGAAAAGGTTTTTGGAATACATGAGCAGTTGGAAAGGTATGCTAAGCAACTGCAGGTTATGATGCCTGTGACTCGTGGTTGCATAAAGCAAAGCACCAAACATTACTCACCCAACTTCCCAGTAAAGTGAGGAGTAATGAAGAGCAAGCCTTCAGAGAGACTCTTCATACCGTATATGTGGACATTACACACTTAAGAAATATCCTGGCTTAGCTGCATTTATTCTTTTCTCTCTAGTTATATATATATATATATATATGGATGTATAGTTTTGTGACCTAATTCTTAAAGGCAACAATTCCATAACACAAAATTCTCATGGTTATAACGTCTAAAACGGATGCAATCGATGCATAAAATTGGATCTGATCAATGGTGAATGTGATCAATGATCTGACCACTGTCTGCATTATCTGCGCGCGCGCGTGTTGGGAGGAGCATCAAACACTACCTTGTAATAAAACAAAGTCATCTTTATTAAATGTAGTGCCTGACATGCTAATGAGACATCATGATAAGCCAGTGTATCTAGGGCAATCGTTAGAGGAGATTAGAGACACAGGGATCAGATTAGGTTAGCTTTGCCTTATATAACAGGACTGATGTGATGTAAACAAGATGGCGCTCGCAGAGCAGCAACAAACAGAAACAACCTTGTCCCATTAAGACGTCCTTATCTCTCGCTATTCTCCAGGGTTACAGAATAAAAGGTTTGGCCTTTGCAGTTCGGCAGCCATATTAGCCCCAGACCCTGCTTCATACTGTCTTTATGTTGATATACATTGTGTACGCATTTAATTCAACAACCTTGTAACCTGGTCGGCACCTATTTTCTTTATTCAGACAGAAACAAATTCCAGATTTTTGTTCCTTTTTGGCATTTTCCGCCTTTATTGGATAGTGACAGTAGAGAGGGGCAGGAAAGGCAGGGGAGAGAGTGTGGGATGACATGCAGCAAAGGGCCCGGGCCGAATCCGAACCCAGGCTGCTGCGGTAAGGACTCAGCCTTGTGCTGTACGTGCTCTACCAGGTGAACCACCAGGGGGCATCATTTCCACTTGAAACAGCCACCACATTGATGACGAACGTGAAACGACGTTAAAATTGAGATCACGCCACAAACAAGTTGGTTTTGTGGGGGCTCTATTCGCTGCCATTTGGCGGTTGAATGTCACAATAAACAACCAAATTAAGTTTAAAAATCCCCCAAATTAATTTTGGTTTAACGATTTTGTCCTTGCACAATAAACAGGTCAGACTAGCTCTTGCCACCGAAGACGGAGGACTACAGAATCTGAAGATATTGATCCCTGCCAGTCCAGGTTTAAGCTCAGCCGCTGAATATTGGGTTGTGGAAGCCTTGAATGATGTTTGATTCCAATAACAATGCTGCTATGGATTTGTAACCTTTTTTTTAATGTAACAGTGGAGAAATGAATAAAGATTCTCGGGAATGCAACAACTATAAGGCTCAGGTTTTCACTTTCCCTCCCTATAGTCTGGGGCTGCTACTGTCAGGGTTGATAAGAGGCCCTCAAGTGCACGGTTTCGGTGACATCTTCGTCCCGGTCACAAGCATGGTAATAAATAAACCAATGTGTTTGATGACCATCATCAGCGTCACTGGTAGATTTCAGATTGATCAGCTCATCATCTAGAAAGCACTCCAAGCCAGAAACTCAAGAAAAAGATGGGACTTGGAGTATGTCCTCCGTGGGACGGGCCGTGATTTCATTCATCATGGAGTTCATTCAAATAAATATTTCAAGCAGTCTATGATGGTCTGTACAGGCCTATCCAATCTCTCCTTTCAAGGAGAGGCACTGCCCTCCCGCCTACACCTCAGCAGAGGTATTGTAAAGCACATTGTCAACTGAAAGCCTTGTAAGAGGGATGCTATTACCGATGCCAAGGCTCCCTCTGTAGAGACGTGATGTGATTTAAAGCTGTTCTACATACAAGAAGCCATGTCCCAAACAGCGGCTTTATTGAATTCCTCAGAACAATAGAAACCTGACAACTGAATGCGGATGTAAGGATACAGCGCAAACAACCAATAACCACTATATATAGAGGTGATTACAAAGCACACACTACACGGTTTACTATAGTATACACAATAGTACTGTCAACAATACCATGGTAATTGTACCATAGTAGTACTTGATACCATGGTCATACATGGTAGTACCATGGTAATTATACCATGGATTACTACGGTACAATTACCATGGTAAACTTTCTTATGGGTAGTGATCGAGATCATGCAAGACCTTTCGCTCATCTCATCTCATCTCATCTTCAGCAGCAAAGTAGGGCACTCCAGACGTCCCTCTCCCCAGCAACGCCCTCCGGCTCCTCCTGGGGGATCCCAAGGCGTTCCCAGGCCAGATTGGACATGTAGTCCCTCCAGCGAGTTCTGGGTCTACCCCGAGGTCTCCTCCCAGTTGGCCGTGCCCGGTAAACCTCCAAAGGAAAGCGCTCAGGAGGCATCCTAATCAGATGCCCGAACCATCTCAACTGGCTCCTTTCGATGCGAAGGAGCAGCGGCTCTACTCCGAGCTCCCTCCGGATGTCCGAGCTCCTCACCCTATCTCTAAGGCTGAGGAGCCCAGACACCCTACGGAGGAAACTCATTTCAGCCGCTTGTATCCGCGATCTCACGCTTCCGGTCACTACCCAAAGCTCATGACCATAGGTGAGGGTTGGAACGAAGATTGACTGGTAAATTGAGAGCTTTGCCTTCCGGCTCAGCTCCCTCTTCACCACAACGGTCCGGTGCAATGTCCGCATTGCCGCTGATGCTTCTTTCGCTGATGTGCGGTTAAAGCAGTTGTTCTCCAGGACCGTCAGATGGAAAAGAAGCACAACGGTGTCAAGTGTATAGGGGCCTGTTGGACAGGTGCCTATCCAGGCACTGCTGGCATGCATGGAGGGTTTCCGTTGCAGGGGGTTGTGGGGAATTTGCAGTCTTTCTGAAGGGATTAAAAGTTGCTATATACGCCATTCACCAGCATCTCAGACAACCCCCCCCCTTCACGTTGTTATATTGATTTTTACAGGAGTAATTTTATTAAAATTAGCAACGTATTTAACTTGATAAGGAGCCATTTCTTCGATCTGCCGAGGGACCTACATCCATGCAACGTACGTATTAGCTGGCTAGCTACACTGCTAGCGCTAGCTACCGCACGTGCACTATAATGCACGCACGGCCGGACCGGCTTCCAAAACAGAGCAGAGAAACTCGGATTACATCACGCGCACACACGCGCGCGCGCACACACACACACACACACACACACACACACAGAGGGAGTGTGGCTTCATTCTCTGCACAGGACGCGATTACTCCATATCTCTTTACATAGCAAATAGTGGTTTGCTATTATATTATATTCTATTCATGTTCAAAATCTCATATATAGCACATTTAAAGACCCAGTGGTGTCTTCCAGCAATGACTGTGTGAACTGATTGGCTGTATTTGATGAGTAAACCCCCCAATGTGATGTCCAAGTGAGCTAATGTTGAAATGGCCTACATGGCTTCATGCCAGCGCTCCTGGTGGCAGGATACCAGGTATCTAAAGTCTTCTGGTAAGAGGAGCCTCGAGAATTCTCCACGTAATGTCTCACCGACCGCACGATCCCGCTCAAATGCTGCATCTGAAGTGATGAATCGTTCAGACCTTAAGCACGTGTGGCAGAAAACAGTGGCATGCAGATCACATCAACACCTAACATTTGATCACGACGTCTCAAGATCTATTAATACACAATGCCCTCCCAATCGGTACATGCTTGGTTAAAATGAATGAAATTTACTTTTCCTTATTGGCATTTTGAGGCATTAGCAGAAATAATTAATTTCAATTGTGCAATGACATTAAAGAACACTTGAAGATCTACAAAATTTTCATCAAATTATTGGATTTCATGCAGAGCTGATTGAGGTCCAAGTCAGTAGGTTGCATGGCAAATTTCCTTTTGACATGGTGTTTAACTGAGCGATAACGACTCATATACATAAACCTTGTTGACATCATCCTTATCAAGGGCTCCAACAATCATAGAGAGCATTGTGCAGATAAAGAAATGTACTTTCCCCAAAAACCACCCCTTCTGAAGTGTCGAGGCATCTCTCTTGGCATTCACCGCGTGCCTTAATTGATTCATTTTAAATCAAGGTCCACTGTGAACACTGAGAGAGCGAAAGCACGGGAGCTTTGCCTTGGCTGTTTCCTGGTGTATTTCCGACTGCTGACGTAACGAATATCAGGTTGCACGTTATTTGTGCTTGTCTGGGTAACGGGATCAACCGACTGCCATACTTGTAAATTATAACATGAATGATTTGCATATTTTTTAATGTTCCGAGCTTTACCACTCCACATAGCAAGTTATGATAGCTTGTTCTACATTACAATCACACCTGCTGTTTAGCCATCATCCATCCATCCATCCATCCATCCATCCATCCATCCATACATATATACATACATGCAAAGATAAACACATCAATAACTATCATCTATTATCCTGAAACCAAAAGGTTATTTAAGGCTGAAATTACAGTGTGTCGCCCCCCCCCTTATGTAATTTAAAAACCCATAGTGACATAGGTTAGAAGGAAATATAGGGTGAATACTGAACGGCTATCTGCTCTCAATCCCATTGTTAGAGCAAATTATGGAGTGCATTCCTTGGTGAGCATTATTTTTTCGAAGGAAAACAGGGAAGGAAAAAAATGTGACCTGCCTAACATTTTACTGGCAACTTATCAACAGCAACACCCTTATTGAGGCTGAGGGTCCACCAGTCACTTGTCAGGATTCACAGCTGCATCAATATAGAAAGAGTGCAACGAAAAGACGGAAGGGCTCCGCTTTGGAGAGGCACACCAGGACATCTGGTGACCGGTTTAAGCCTCGTCCTAACGGGAAAACCTCTATCAGGTCGAAAGCGACGTATTTCGTTCCCCTCATTTAAGACTGATGTGCTGCAACGAGCCCCAGTGTTGGCAGATGCGGGGATAATAAGCACAGATCTCTCTTCTCTCTCGTGACACATGACCGTATAGAATGGGAGGTCATTTAATAGCGCGGGGTGTCACCGCTCCCGGTAGAAAATGGAGATTAGTCTACTATATAATATCTGCGCCAGGCCCAGCGGAGCTCTCTCCTCTCCTGGAAGGGTAAACCTACAACGCTAACGTCGAGATTTCACACACACACACACGCACGCTGGGGAGAGAAAGGCCAAATCGCGTCGGAGAATATCAAATCATCCAACATCATTAATTCGTTGACACGCAACAACAACGGAAATTAGGATTTCGCTCATCCATCCATTTCGCACACAAAGGCGCCGCGCACCGACAGGACATCAACAATACGCGAGCCTACAACAGCCTGGATGTGTGGAAGCCTGGCCTCCCCCGTTACTGTCGCATTACATCTCCTCCAGCAACCATTTGACCAGCTCCTCTCTTCTCTCTCATCCTTTCGTCCCGGCGTCTCGTAGCGCATCTCCAAATGATCAGGGGGGGGGAAATACCTGAGGCCAAAAAAAAAAAAAAAAAGGAAAAACGATTTCTCTTCGAGTAGCATCAGCCTGATTAATCTTCCAGTTGTTTTTTTTAAAGACTATATTTTGATTGAATACGATTTAAAGGAGAAAAAGAAGAAGGTAGCCAGATTGCAGCGTCTCTCACAGCGAGCGGACGGCGGCTTTACGCTCACGCGGGCTAGGATCGGTGACGTCACCATGCAGACACGCTCTGAAATCGCTCACCAAAAAAAAAAAAACCCCCACTCATCTTAAAAAAACACTCGTCTTAATAAACGATTCTCTAATCCCAAAAATAATAACGTTTCCTAAGGGAAAAAAACTAATCCAAAAAACAAACACTCATCTGAAAGACATTTTAAAAATCTAATCCTAAAAAAAATAAAAATAAAAATCACACCCATCCCACAAAAGGATAAAAATCACTCATTGTAAAAAAAAAAAAAACAACCCCAAAACATCACACTCATCCTGAAACAATCACTCATAAAAAGTCACTTTCATCCTAAAAAAAAACGTGTCTGAAAAAAAGGACCGTTATCCTAAAAATCCCTCATTCTAAAAATGAGTTTTCTCATCCTGAGGAGAAATATCTCTTATCCTAAAAAGAGGGAAAGAAAAGAACATCACTCTCATCCTAACCCCCCCCCAAAAAAACCCTTTCATCCTCTCTGACCTTGAGAACATGACCTGTGAAAGGGACACATTACCTCACTCCATTAATCCATTACTCAGCAAAAAGACACAGCAGCTCCTTCACCCAGCAGCATTTGCTTACGTCATTTGCACCTTTTCTTACTCGTCACGCTATTCATTTTGGTTCCTACGTCCATCTACTGTATTACTCCATTTTTTTCTTATATGCTCTTGAATTATTTTATCAGTTCCATTCTCTGTTGTAACACTTATAAACTGCATGATCATTGTATATACATATATATATATATTGCTTTTTATTGTTTTAATTTGTCTGCTTCCTTCTAACATAAAGCACTCTGAGCTTCATTACGTTTGAAGAGTTATGCAAAGACTTCACTATTAAGTTTATTATAACGTACATTTCTGTCTGTCTGTCTCTCTATCTATCTATCTAGCTGTCTGTCTGTCCATCTGTATGTCTATACAATCTTATGATATCATCTGACAGTGGTTGAAGTTAAAGCTGCAGCCAGCTGATTATTTCTCGGGTGTTTTCTGAGGCATGAGATTAAATAAACCCATCTGTTGACAGGTGTCAGCACTGCTCACAGACGTCCCGCAACGTCCTTTGCAGAGGCCAACGTTCTGTCCCCTTGGGCCTCTCCTGCATTGGGTGAACGATGCTCATGTGGGGCGTCCTCCTGTCTTTTCCAAAACGCCACTGTGTTTCTGGAGGGACGTCCCGGTGATGTGGTGAGGAACAGGAGCACGTGTCAGAAACCTTGCAACATAAAATCCGAAGATACCATTAATATTTCCAGAAGAAAAAAAACAACTTTGTTAAACAAATAATTTGTTTTGTAGATGGTGACAATGTTATCGTCCTTTCATACTCGGGGGATTTTGTTTTGTTTTGTTTTGTTTGTTTGCATGATCTTTAGAATGACGTGGCGACTTGTTGTTAAAGGATCACCAGCATTTCAGGAATTGCTTTGCATTCAGGACTCTTTAGATATCAAAGTGGCAAGGAAATCTTCTGATCATGACATTATTCTTTCTGGGGCTTTTTTTTTCCTCATCCGAATCGAGGGTCTAAAGATAGAGGATGTCATGCTTTGGCTCCTATTCTTTGTTCGAAAATGAAACGTGAATGCCAAGCCCTCTGGGACTGGACTCTCATTTAAGGGCTATACAAAGAAAATCTGACTCGCACTGTTGGCAGACTTGGGAGTCAGTCCAGGAGTAAGAAGGTTGGGTTTATTACAGGGAGTGATGCTTTACGATATGCTCACACCCTCTCCCTGACCTGACAGGAGTTATGGTGCAGAGATGAAGAGATATGAACATGAAATGGCTTCAGTTGTACAGTAGGGGCTACTGTAAAGATGGAGCCAGACTGCAGTGTCACTACACCACCAACAGAGGACAATCTCTGCTCTGTAAATAGTTGTACTATAGACACACATCATGTAAACTTGTATAGAAAAGGACATTTGATGATTTTCTTTTTTTTTTAAGGACAAAATCTGGAATCATTTCCATTGATAAATAATTGTTTTGTCCATCTGGACCATAGAGTCAGGTGACATCATACTAACTGGCATCTTTACTATGGTTGGAGTCTTGGAGATACTCTCCATATACAATATAATATACAAATTTTGACTGGGTAGGACGAACACTGGTGCAACAGCAAACACCTTCCTACTCCAACAGGAAAAAGGAGTGAAACGTAATAACGATGTAGTGATGCTTCTGCTGGACAGCTAAGCTACATATTCTACAATCAATATTACAACACAACAGTGTTCCCCTATAGTTTGATGTAGTTTGTCATACATTAGCTCACCTATATTAGCTTTGGTCTGAGGATGCCAGTTTTACAAGGGTGGGAACTGTTTACTGCTGAGCTGACAAGAGACAATGGCTGGTACAGAGCTCTCGCTGCCATGCAGAGGAAGAGACAGAATCACGGATTCTGGTTTTAAAATATTTCCTCAGTGAAAAGAGTGACAATTTCATATTTTTCGGTGTAGCTCAAGTGTGGCAGACAAAAAAGTTTCAGATTTCAACGCTAGACGGGTGAACAAGGGGACCAGTGGTGTCTGGTGACAACGCCGGAGGCTGAACTTGGGTGTAAAATTTCCTTGTGAGCCTGTGTTTCACCTGCATGCTGGCTTCTCATTATACAGTACTGTGATGTCCTCAGAAATGTTGTCTTTAATGCCAATGTACTGCCTCTCAATAAATGAAGTTTGGGACAAGCAGCCAAGAGATACCTATCCCGCCCCCCCCCCCTGCCCTTTCTGTCTAGCCAGGTCAAGTATAGCCTTAAATCACAGTTAAGTCCCACATGGCCTTACAATCACATTACATTCACGTTATACTTTAGCAGTAGCACTTTAAAGACCTGTCAGGTATGTGCACATAAACACACACGCACGCACGCACGCACGCACGCACACACACACACAGACAGACACACACACACACACACGCACACACACACACAACTTTGTGAGCAAGACGCACCTATTCCCGGTCTAAGCTCCATTTGCTCCACTTATCCAATTAGACACTAGATTAACAAGAGGAAGGAAATTTGACCATGGTCAAAGCTGAAGACATTTGCACAGTCAACACCCACTGACTCACAAGATTATAATCGTAAAAATAAACTTCGGTTGTACGTCGCTTTTCAAAACAGCCACAAAGTGCTTTTACAGACAGTGAAACAACAAACCAAAGCCATTAAGAATATAATTATAAAATATCAGATGAAAATGCCAAATTAAAATCTGTATCAATAAAAACAGGAAAATATACCAGGAATGAATTAGCCTGGTTATTAAAAACTACAGAAAAAAGGTTATGTATGAAGCCACGAGGTCTATCTATGAGGCCTGTCTGGGAGCTCAGGGGCCTAGACAGGAAAGGTCAGAGGACATTGGTGTTTAGCATTAGACATGGCTAGGAGCCAGACCTAAGCTCGACTTAAAAGTAGTCAGCACATTTTTAAGCCACTTCTAAATCCAACAAGTAACCGTGGGACAAAAACTAAAATTAAAATGTTTCAAATGAGGTAATATGCCGCATGACATGTGCTGGTCTGCTCTTCTACTAATCTGGTACTAATACTGCATTAACCTGTGCCACAGCTCGTCTATTGGGACAGGAAACTCTTTGCAGTGTAATTGGGTTGGTAAACACGTGACTGAACCAACATTCTGACATGTCAACCGCAGTTTTAAATAAGACCAAAATTTTTCGACAGAAAATTGGTGCACCGGCAACACACTGGATGACGTAAATGGTTATAATAGTCACAGTTTCGCTATCACAACCAGTTTTCCAGATTGAACCCCAAGTTGGGCACAGTTATGACAGAAGACATCAGCGTGTGTATGGCCTCCTCCCCTTTTCTCCCCAATTGTATCTGGCCAATTACCCCACTCTTCCCGAACCTTCCAGTCACTGCTCCACCCCCTCTGCCAATCCGGGGAGGGCTGCAGACTATCACATGCCTCCTCCGATACATTCTGGAATCACCAGCCGCTTCTTTTCACCTGACAGTGAGGAGTTTCACCAGGGGGACATAGTGCGTGAGAGGATCACGCTATTGCCCCCAGGTTCCCCCTCCCCCCTGAACAGGCACCCCAACCGACCATGGGGTGAAAAGGCCAGTCATTTTGGAGGCAGGGTGTGATAGAGTAAAATTTGTTCTCATTGGTGATGGTTGCCATGGTCAAGTCAAGTCAAGTGTAACGGATTGAATTATGCTTTTGTACAGTAGCAACAGAACATGTAATGAAAAATAGCTAATTTGTGGACAATTCGACCATTTTAGTATTGTTTTGACATTGCTGCACATTCTCGATCAGGATAAGACTAGGCGTCCATTGAAGCAGCCTCGATGTTGAGTACAGTAACTTAATAAATACTTAATACCATTACACAAAAGATTGTTGTGTGTTTGAGAGTGAATGTTGGACTCAATGATCTGAATCTATTAGACCCAGTGGGTTCAGATAACTGAAGTGGATGTGTGAGTTCAGGTCAGGTGCTCAGGTCAAGTTACCTCATTACCAGGAAATGGGGATCAATTTCTCTGACTGAGCTGAGTTGGCATCTGTCCGTCTACTGGATGCAGCCTAGACACCACACACACACACATACACACACACACGCCATGTCATCCTATACTTGTGGGGACCCCTCATTGACTACATTCATTCCCTTACCCTTAACCATCATAACTACATGCCTAACCTTAACTCTTACCCTAACCTTAACCTAATCGTTAGCCTAAACTTAACCCTTAAACCAAGTCTTAACACTAAAATAGACCATTTTCCTCGTGGGGCCCCATAAAATGTACCTACAACGTAGGTGGTTTCAGGTTTTTCAATCCTAATGGGTACATTTGGTCCCCATTAGAATAAAAATACCTGGTACACACACATACACCACACATTGATTGAAGGGCAAGCAACTGGAAGCAGTTTGTGACTGATATGGTGTTTTTCATGTTGTTACTGTTCTGCCTGGAGTTTAGAGAAGGTAATGTAAGTGAAGATTGACATTATCTTCTCTAGGTCTCAGACAGGGTTCATGGTTCTCAGGATGTGAATAGCCACCAAAGGTCAGCCGTTGTTTGCTGTAAGGGCTCCTGGACTTCAGAGCGCTCTGCCAGGGGACCTGAAAGAAGTCAATGAAGGTTTTCAAATCACTGCCCTAAGAGCAACATTTAAAAGAAGTCTCATTGAACTTCTAACAATATAAGTAGCCTGAACTCCTAAAATGGTCTGATGCAGTGAAATCCTTGGTTCACGAGGGTGTCACAATTTAATGGAGTTTCTCAAAAAATCTGATTTTGTGGCTATGAGGTTCGATTAAAGGAGAGGAAATGTTTTGTGTGAAATTTTCTGTTGGTGTGAGAATTCTCCTTTAAACATTTGGGATAAACTGCAGCCTCATCAGCCTCAACCATTAGCAAATCTGTGACCCTCTGAACCCTCGTGGAAAGAATAGGATAGGTTTCTTCACTCTCAAATAACTGGTATATGAATAGGTCACAATTCTTGTTCAAATGTGTTATGTTTTCCAGAAATGTCTTGCTTGTTCAGGCCTATGACTAGGTATTTAGGATCAAGTCAGTGGTCTGTGAATTTAGTCTCAGCAACCCTGCCATTACACACCAGGGTTGTTAGTGCTCTCTCAGAGCTATGATAATGATGATGATGTGTGTGTGTGCGTGCGTGCGTGCGTGTAGGTGTGTCTGTAGGTAAAATTGGCTGTGAACGTGAGCTGTCTGGCGTCACTGCTGAGCTGTATTTGCGTATGAGACTGACCTCCCACTGGGCCGACAGTGTCTGCAGCACGTGCTAAAGAGATGGAGACACCGGTGTGAGCTGGCTGCAGGTCCAGGCTGCATGACTACATGTCTCTGAAAACCAGCCAAAACACATTTCCAAAACCTGTTGACAATTTAGGCTAAAGGGAATCAGAGCTGTGGAAAACAGACATTACTATAACAACTACATACAGAAGGTTTTAACAAAGAAGAAGAAAGCCACTTTAGTTTGTCATTGTTCAGTTACAATGAAATTTGTTCTCTGCATTTAACCCATTCTATTGTATAGGAGCAGTGGGCGGCTGCAGTGCCCGGGGACCAACTCCAGTTTTTCTTTCCATTGCCTTGCTCAGGGGCACAGGCATTAAACCCTAACATGCATGTTTTTTTGATGGTCGGAAGAAACCCACGCAGACACGGGTACCTGGGACGGCCTGGGGTTCGAACCCAGGACCTTCTTGCTGTGAGGCAACAGTGCTAACCACTGGACCACCGCGCCACCCAGCATATATGCACTTATAAAAAATGTTTTTTTTCCTTATTCACATGAATATTATTTCTGATAGAACTTGTTTCACTGAAAAAAACATTACTTAATTTACATTTTCTGTATTTGATATTGAACTTGTGATACACACAAGAGGTTGTTTGTGTGTGTGTGTGTGTGTGTGTGTGCTATGCAGAAATGTGAGTGTAAGGGTTATTCCAAATATCAGGCTGCAAATGATAAATGTAAATGACTTTTATCATTCTTCCATTCTATATCTATTGTCACCCAGGGAACCCATAATCTTATTTTACCCATGTTCCCCTCAACACCCTCAACATAGCTTGCTTATGGTGCTGTTTCCCTTTACAGTTTTACATCGAGCAAAAAAATAAGCAGAGCAAACAGGTTTGAGATCTTTCCTGATGTGCTATTTAGAACACATCTCATCTCATCTCATCTCATCATCAGCTGCTTCTCCAGGGTCGGGTCGTGGTGGCAGCAAGTTAAGTCGGGCACACCAGACGTCCCTCTCCCCAGCAACGCCCTCCAATTCCTCCTGGGGGATCCCAAGGTATTCCCAGGCCAGACTGAACATGTAGTCCCTCCAGCAAGTTCTGGGTCTACCCCCGGGTCTCCTCCCAGTTGGCCGTGCCCAGAAAACCTCCAAAGGAAGGCGACTAGGAGGCATCCTAATCAGATGCCCGAACCACCTCAACTGACTCCTTTCGACGCGAAGGAGCAGCAGCTCTACTCCAAGCTCTCTCCGGATGTCTGAGCTCCTCACCCTTTCTCTAAGGCTGAGCCCAGACACCCTATGGAGGAAACTTGTTTCAGCTGCTTGTATCCGTGATCTCACCCTTTCGGTCACTACCTAAAGCTCATGACCATAGGTGAGGGCTGGAACGAAGATTGACAGGTAAACAGAGCTTTGCCTTTCGGCTCAGCTCTTTGCCACAACGGGCCGGTATAACGTCCTCATTACTGCTGATGCTGCACGAATCTGTCTGTCAATCTCCCGCTCCATCCTACCCTCACTCGTGAATAAGATCCCAAGATACTTGAACTCCTTCACTTGAGGCAACAACTCATCCCCAACCCAGAGGGAGCAATCCACCATTTTCCGGTAGAGAACCATGGTCTCAGACTTGGAGGTGCTGACTCTCATCCCAGCCATTTCACACTCAGCTGCAAACCGCCCCAGTGCGTGCTGAAGGTCGTGTTCTGATGAAGCCAACAAAACCACATCATCTGCAAAGAGCAGAGATGCAATTTTGAGGTTCCCAAAACGGACACACTCTTCACTTTAGCTGCGCTTTGATATCCTGTCCATGAACATCACAAACAGAATCGGAGACAAGGGACAACCTTGGCGGAGTCCGACACCCACCGAAAATGTGTTTGACTTTGTGCTGAGAATGTGGACACAGCTCTCACTTTGGTTATACAAGGACCAGATGGCTTGTAACCACTGCCCTGGTACCCCATACTCCCACAATACCCCCCACAGAGCTGGTCAAACGCCTATGCCTCTGTCAGCACTTCCGCAAGGGTAAAGAGTTGGTCCGTTGTTCCACGGCCAGGACGGAATCCGCATTGTTCCTCCTGGATCCGAGGTTCGACTATCGGTAGGAGCCTCCTTTCCAGCATCCTAGAGTAGACTTTCCCAGGGAGGCTGAGCAATGTGATGCCCCAATAATTGGCGCACACCCCTTTTTTAAATATGGGAACCATCCTCCCAGTCTGCCATAGTACTGTCCCCAACCTCCACGCGACACTGAAGAGGCGTGTCAGCCAAGACAGCCCAACAATGTCCAGAGCCTTTAGCATCTCAGGGCGAATCTCATCCACACCCGGTGCCTTGCCACTGAGGAGCTTCTTAACTACCTCAGAAACCTCTGCCATGGGTGGGGCTTAGCCCAGTCTTCAGACGCTACCTCTTCCACTGAGGACGTGTTAGCCGGGTTCAGGAGCTCCTCGGAAGTGTTCTTTCCACCGCCCGACAACATCCGAGTCAACAGTTCCCCTCCCTGACTGAACACGGCCTGAGTCAAGCCCTGCTAATGTTGCACCCCCGTAAAGGGGAATAGTAAAGGAAATACACGAGACACGACGTCGCTTCAGTCACGTCCAGTGTTGTAATGTATTTTATTTTTAAAAACACAATTTTCCCAACATTACATTGCTTTAAAATCAGCAACTGTTATTGCGACTATTATATCAGAATATTACTCGGAAAAATAAACATTGTACTGGCAACACTATACATCTTTACAATGGCTTAAATCAGGATTGAGAAACTGTACATTCAAACGGGCAGCAAACTGTATCATCCCAATACTCTCACATGTTACGTCTGCTTCAGTTCAAATATAAATGAAAATAACTTCACATCGGACGTGTATAGTTTTCATAACCAAACTGATATCTTAAAAAAAAAAGAAAGCTATTAACATCACTATTTTACCCATCCAAAATACAAATATAACAACAGGGCAACACGTTTTATCACCAAAAATATCCTTATTAAATACCAAACATCACAAATACACCTCCAAAACAATGGCGTTCGCGCCACACGGCGCAGGTGGCTAGCAAGAAAGCTACGGCGAGTGTAACATTCAGGTATAAGTAAGCTTATTAGCGCTCAAAGTTACTGCAGACACCAATAATTTACTTCCTACTTATCTCCTAAAATACCGAAAACATAAAAAATGTGTCACGAAACGTAATACAATCAGTTTTCTTACCTGTAAAGGGGAATAATAAAGGAAAAACACGAGATACGACGTCGCTTCAGTCACGTCCAGTGTTGTAATGGACGAACGAAGGCCACGTGCTCCCGTCTACCGATAGCTCAGACACAAGCAATCAAGAACCAATCAGGGATTAGCGGAACACTTTCAAAGAAATAAACTTTGAAGAAAAGAATATTGTAGAAAACGATATAAAACAGTAATCAGGGAGATTTTCCCAAAATACCATCAGAAATTAGTTATGTTTTAAACACAGATTATAATGTTTAGTTTATCACTCTACGCTTATTTGCCTTGGAGACCGGAGTAGTAGATTACCGACCACTTGCCCAGCAGATCACAATGGATTTCACCTTAATCAGTTTTTACCTTTGTAATGAATTGTGTTTTCTTTTTAACCACGTACTGTCCCGAATTAAGCATTCTATTGCTTACTGTTCTTAGCATATTCACATAAACATTTTTAGCATTTTAACGGCACATTTATATTTTAACGGCACATTTATAACCATTACACTAACCCTTCCTGAGTCACCGGATGGTTTGCCAGAACTTCCTTGAGGTCAACCAAAAGTCCTCCTCCATAGCCTCGCCGAACTCATCCCACACCCGAGTTTTTGTTTCCATGACCACCGAAGCCACAGCCCTTCTGGCCTTCCGGTACCAGTTTGCTGCTTCAGGAGACCCCTATAGGTCAACCAAGCCCGAAAGGCCTCCTTCTTCAGCCTGACGGCTTCGCTCACCATCACCTTAAACCCTCCAGTGAGGCCTTATAAGCCTGTAATGGGGCATTTATAAGCTCGTGCAACACACGTTACCATTAGCAGACGGCTTAAAAATGTTTGAAAAATCATTTTATTAATACTGCTTGCAAGCTTTTATCTACTGCCGTCTTCCTTTTAAAAAAATAAATAAATCTAGACTTCCTACTAATAGCATTTACCAGACCACACTGTCTAGACCAGTCGGTTCTCCACCCAGTCCTCACCTGCTGTGATTAGATGGCTAAATACCCGACACATCAGGTGAGTGTAATTAACTACCTGGTGTAATGTTCTGTGCCCTCTGGCTATGTTAACTTATAACATTAATAAAGCAAGGACGACTTCTCTCGTGCTGGGTGTTTATTCACCGACCGGATTCCGACTGACGTTGTTACGTACATCACGTGACTTTGTTGTGGCGCTACGGAAAGCCGTAAGGGACATTAGCAAATCAAATATTACTAGCAAATATTACATCTCCCTTTTTCTGAAAAGTGCTGCTTTCTCTGCAGAGATACAGACCACGTTGAGCACGTTTATAAACGAATACAATCTTAATAAGAAAGAATATGAAAATGGAACTCTTATATAACTGGACTGCAACAAAGTAGTGTAAAACATTTCCTTCCCTGTCTAAATGTGACGCCGTAATAACATTTCATCTTTTTTTTTTTTTTTTTTTTTTTTTTATAAGTCAAGGATTTGTCTTGGTTTGACCGTGCGACCTGACCTCGTGGTGTAACCAGGCTGTGTGTCTGGTTGTCGCTGATTGTTCGTGTCTGGAGGTTCAGCATGCTCTTGCTGATGGGCTTGTGTGTTGTTGTTAGCGCTGGTAACAGTCTGCTGTGAAGTGTGTGTGTGCGTAGTGTGAGTGTTCACTCTGCTTTGTCGCAGGTGTTGACGGTTGCGTTGGTAGATCTGACCTTCTTTGGTTTGGATGTAGTAGCTCCTCTCTGTGTTCGCTGGTCTTTCTACAGTTGCAGGTCTCCAGGATCCATCCTCCTGCCGGAAGCGGATTGGTGTGCCTGCGGGCAGGTGGGGCAGAGGTTTGGCTGTTCGGTTGTAGTATGCCTGCTGGCGCTGTTGACATACCTCTCTCCTTTTGTGAACATCCTCCTGACTGGCGATCTGTGGCTGCAGGTGTTTTGCTGTTGATGGGAGAATGGACCGCAGCCTCCGACTCATCAGTAGCTGTGCCGGTGATTTCAGGTTGTCCACCGGTGTGTTGCGATACTCCAGTAAGCTCATGTAGGGGTCTTTGTTCTCAGCTTTGGCTTTGTCCAGGATGCGTTTGGCCGTCTGGACAGTCTTCTCGGAGAGGCCGTTGCTCTGTGGGTAGTGGGGGCTTGTGGTGGTGTGTGAGAAACCCCATGTCTGTGAGAAGTTGCGGAACTCACCAGAGCTGTAGCACGGACCGTTGTCGCTGATGATAGTCTCGGGGATTCCGTGTCGAGCCATTGCTGCTTTCAGCTTCATGATGACGGCAGATGAGGTGCAGCTGTAAAGTCTTTCTAGCTCGAAGAATCTGGAGTAGTAGTCCACAGTGACTATGAAGTCCTGTGAGTTCCATGTGAATAGGTCTGTGCCTATCACTTGCCACGGCCGCTCGGGTATGGCGTGTGACCTCATTGGTTCCTTTGCATTTGCGCTGCGCCGTTCTTGGCATATGCTGCAGTCTGCTACCGCATCCTCGATCTGTTTCCCCATGCCAGGCCAGAACAGTAAGTCTCTTGCTCGGCATTTGCTTTTTTCCACGCCAAGGTGGCTGGCATGGATGCGCTGTATCATGTCCTCGCGAAGCTTTTGGGGGACAATGATTCTCTCACCTTTGAACAGGATACCGTCCATTTCTGAGATTTCTGCTCTGTGGTTCCAGTATTCCTGGATGCTGGGCGGGCACTTTTTCTTTGTGTCTGGCCAGCCAGTGAGTGTGGCTCGTCTGAGTGCAGTGAGCTGTGGATCTTGCGCTGTTTCCTGCTTGATTTCTGTGAGTCTTGTGTCGCTCACAGGGATGTTGCTGAGGACTGTGTGCACTTGGGCCTCCATCCCTTCCTGTAGGTCACTGTCGTGGTGTTCTATTGACTTGCGTGACAGTGTGTCGGCCACCGGTATGTCCTTACCGGGGCGGTGGATGATTTGGATGTCGTATTTTTGGAGCGCCAGGATCATCCGTTGCAGCCGGGGTGGTGCTGCTGCCAGTGGCTTTTTTAGTATTGCCTCCAGAGGCTTGTGGTCTGACTCCACAATCACTTTTCGTCCGTACATGTACTCGTGGAACCTCTTGCAGCCGAAGACCACAGCGTAGAGCTCCTTCTCTATCTGTGCGTAGTTTTCTTCAGTGCTGTTGAGTGACTTGGACGCATAGGCAATTGGTTTGCCATCTTGGAGCATGACAGCCCCAAGGCCACTTTTGGATGCATCCACTTGGAGTCGCAGCTCTTTCTGCGGGTCGAAATATGAGAGTACTGGACCTGGGTGCTGTGTAATGAGATTCTTCATCTCTTGGAACGCCTTGTCGTGGACTGCATCCCACACAAACTCACTGTCCTGTTTCAGAAGCTGTCTGAGGGGTGAGTTTATCTGTGAGAGGTGTGGAGCAAATCTGGCGAGGTAGTTGATCATGCCGAGGACTGTCTCCAGCTCTGCTTTGTTCTGTGGGGGTTGCATGTCCTTGACCGCCTTCACCTTGTGTGGGTCTGGTTTGATGCCTTCGTGTGAGAGCGTGTGGCCGAAGTAGCTTACCTCGGACACGCATATGTGACACTTGTCGGGGTTGAGCCGCACCCCTCGCTCCCTTGTGCGCTTCAGCATCGCTCTGAGACGCTGGTCATGTTCCTCTTTAGTCTTGCCGAACACTAGTATGTCGTCCACTATGGCCGTCACACCGTCCAATCCTTCATATGTTTCATCCACGCGTCTCTGGAACTCGTCTTGAGCGGACACGATTCCGAATGGCAGTCTGAGGAAACGATACCTGCCAAACACTGTGTTAAATGTCGTCAACATTGAGGATTCGGTGCTCAGCTTGATGGCCCAATAGCCTGACCGCGCGTCTAACACGCTAAAGTACTCAGCTCCAGCGAGTTTTGTGGTGGCGTCCTCCAGCGTGGGGAGGGGGTAGTGAGGTCGTTGTATCACTTTGTTAAGAGCTCTGGGGTCTAAACACACTCTAAGTTTGCCTGTCTTTGGCTTCTCAACAATGACGAGTGCGTTCACCCATTCTGTGGGTTCTGTTACCTTACAGATTATGCCGCCTTTCTCCATGCTGTCAAGCTCGTCCCTCAGTTTGCTGCGTAGGGCGATGGGGATTCTGCGTGGCGGGCAGACGACCGGCGTTGCATCTGGTGTGACGCGGAAGGTGCACTCGCCTGGGAACTCTCCTATTCCCTGGAAAACATCTGCATACTCATCCATTATGCTCTGTGATGTGACATTGTTTTCCTTGCTCACAGCCATCACTATTTTTACCAAGTTTAGGTCACGGCATGTTTTCATTGCCATGACTGGTGGGGCGTTTGTGTCAATGACGTAAAAGTCCAGCATCATTGCATTGTCTCTGTACTTACATTTGAGTTTGCATGTGCCTTTCACGCTCAGCGCGCCTCCTCCATATTCAGTGAGTCTGTGTATTGCTGGTTTCAGTGTCACATTTTTGAACAGCGCCAGAAACAGGTTGGTGGGAATAGTATTGGCCTGTGCCCCAGTGTCTAGTTTAAACTTTACCTTCTGTGGAGGTGTGCCAATTCCAACCTCTACGTAAGCCTGCTCGTTGCTTTTTCCGTTGTTCTCTATTGAGATGCAGTCTATGTACAGCTCTGTCTGTTCTCCCACAGCGGTGCTCTCCACTGTAATGTTGTCGAAGTACAGTTCTTCCTGCTCTCTGTCAGTGGTGTACTCTTCTGGGTTCTCTCCGACGGCATGTACTGTGCCGCGGTAGTACTTTGTCTGTCCCTGGGAGCTAGACTTGCATACTTTAGCAAAATGATTGAGCTTCTTGCATTTAATGCATTGTTTACCCTTAGCTGGGCAAGTGGCTTTAGCGCCGTGTAGCCCTCCACAATAGCTACACGCCCTAGCGGCGGTGCTAACGTTACCCTCCCTTTGTCTGAAGTTAGCGTTAGCTGCTTTGGGTGCGTTCGGTTTGTAAGTCTTTCTGCCTATTGCGTGCACCGTTTCATGTGTGCTGCCCTGGCCCATAGACTTTAGCTGTTGCTTTGCTAGCTCGTGTGAGCGGGCTACATCTATGGCCTTTTCTAGCGTTAGCTCAGCTCCCTGGCTAAGTAGCTTTTCTCTCACTCTGGGTGAGTTGGTGGCAAACACGATGCGGTCCCTGACCATCTCGTCGGCATTTGGGTAGCCACAGTCTTTGACTAGGAGCTTTAGCTCAGTTACAAATCGTTCGAAGGATTCACTCTCTCCCTGCATCTTTTCATGAAATTTATATCTGGCATAAATCGGGTTTGCTTTGGGGGTGATGTACTCAGTGTACTTATCGTAGTACGTTTCTAGCTTCTTGGCTTGTTCTCCGCTGAGTGTCCAAGTGTTGTGCACATCGCGCCCTTTTTCCCCTATCCAGAGCAGGAGGTAGCTGCATTTCTCCTCTTCGTTCTTCCCGCGCAGGGGGCCCTTGAACATTAGCTCCGTTGTTTGTCGAAATCGTCTCCATGCTTCAGGTAAGTTCGCCGATTCCCAGTCCATCCGTGGAGCTGGAACGCCGTACGAATCCATATTGGGTATTTAAACTCCGCTACTCTGACACCATGTAATGGTCTGTGCCCTCTGGCTATGTTAACTTATAACATTAATAAAGCAAGGACGACTTCTCTCGTGCTGGGTGTTTATTCACCGACCGGATTCCGACTGACGTTGTTACGTACATCACGTGACTTTGTTGTGGCGCTACGGAAAGCCGTAAGGGACATTAGCAAATCAAATATTACTAGCAAATATTACACCTGGTTGAATAGAAAACCAGCAATACCTGAGGACTGGCTTGAGCACCACTGGTCTAGACAATCTAGTCTGGTAAGTGCTGTTATATTAGTAAGGAGGTCTTGATCTAGACTAGACCCAGAGATTTGCCCTTACTTTAACCATCAGGTTCAGAAATGTCAGGTCAAGGGTGCGCGGTGGTGTAGCGGTCTAAACATCGGCTTTGTGTCGATGCAGTTACCCACTGGGGACCGGCGTTCGCGCCTCGGTCTCGTCAGATCCGACTATGGCCGGATTCCATGAAGCAGCAATAATTGGCAACGCTGTCATCGGGAGGGGGGCGCAGTTGGTGTGTGTGTGTGTGTGTGTGTGTGTGTGTGTGTGTGTGTGTGTGTGTGTGTGTGTGTGTGTGTGTGTGTGTGTGTGTGTGTGTGTGTGTGTGTGTGTGTGTGTGTAAAAAGCAGTGCTTCGGCCTGGATTCGACTTGTCCCGGAAGTGGCGAGGCGTCTCCTTCGAGACTGCCGGCCGGAGAGATGCAGCTGGCGAACGCATGCAGTACGGGGTGGGGTTCAACAAGAATAGGGAAGCGATTGGCCACTAAATTGGGAGAAAAAGGGAAAAATCAGAAATAAATTTAAAAAGAAATGTCAGGTCGAAAAAATGTTCCTTGTTTTTTCTTCTTCTTCTCATAATGGTATTATCAACAGTTATTTAGAAATTTACAAGACAGTTATGTAACACTAAAGCCGTTTGCTAATGTAAACAAGCGTGTTGTAAGAGCTTTTATGCAACAGCTGATTGTGATGGAGCAATCTGGGGAAAGCCGTGAGTTATTCACGTTGTCAGCAACGGATATGGGTCAAAAATATCCATCAAATATCCAGACAACAAACACAAGACTTGTGTTTACCTGATGCAAACGCACGTCCTGCCACACACACCTTCTGCTCCATGAACAGCAGTGTGCAGATTAACATACACGTTAGCAGCAAGAACACCTCCATACCTAGAGAGCAGAGAGCTGGCTGGCAGAGTCTGCTAACGGTGTCAATGTTTACCACCTTATTTCATTATGACGTGGTCATTTGTAGTCTTACAAAGCGTTAGCTAATCTGCAAGTGTTTCGTTTTCTTTATTTTGAAGAGCTTGCGTGGCTATAAAAGCGACAGCTGCGATCACAGTGCTCCTCTTGTTCTGGAGTTTAAATCAGTGCCCGTTACCAGTATTCGCAGCGACACTCGTGCCCAACTCTTCCTATGTACCGCGCGTGTGCGTGTGTAAACTATCCGGCCTGTGGAGAACTTGGCCGGTGGACGCCCGACTTGAAGACCCTCGGTACCCCGTCAGTGAGATGGGGCTGTTAAATACCCCAGGTCACACCACAGGTTTATTTACCCCATCCACCCAAATACCCACCCACCCACACACACACAATCACGTGTATACAGACAAACGCACACGGATTAACAGATCTGTGTTTGTGTGTGTACCAGACTTTTTTTTTTTTATCCTAATGGGGACCAAATGTCCTGTCCCCATTAGGATAGAAAAACATGGTTTTAAAAACCCGAGGTTCACGTTTTCAGGTTTTGAAAACCTGAAACCCACCTACCTTGTGAGGACATTTTATGGGTCCCCATGAGGAAAAGGGTCTACTTTAGGATGAGGATTTGGGTTAAGGGTTAAGGTTAGGATTAGGTTAAAGTTAGGGTAAGGGTTAAGGTTAGGCGTGCATTTATGATGGTTAAGGTTAGGTTTAAGGGCTAGGGCATTGAATGTAGTCAATGAGAGGTCCCCACAAGTATAAGGGTGACACGGGGTGTGTGTGTGTGTGTGTGCGTGTGTGCGCGCGCGCGCGCGCGTGTGTTATACCACTGACTGAGCACAGGCTGAATGGACGCCAGATTATCATCATCAGCCCTCCCCGCGGTTTTCTGTCTCGGAACAGACGCGCCTGTTTTGTTCGTGTCTCCTTGTGAACGGCGGCTGGAACATTTTCGTGGCGACTGACTTCCTAACGGGACAATATGACTCCGCCGAGAGAGAGAGAAACAAACATCTGAACCAAGTGGGAAATAAACTCACCGAGTGAAGTTCGACGCGTGTGGACCATTCTGAACAAGTTCACGATCTCGATTGGGACGACCGCAGCCCAGTTTAAAAGGCTTTTTGTATAGTTGAGGAATATTCAGATTGATAGCTTCACCCCCCCCCCCCCGTAATGGGAAGCTTGTCATAGAAGTGCGAGCGATGCGTTGTCTTGCTGTCTCGGTGCAGGATCTCGTTGCACGAAAACATATTTTGGACGCGTCTTCACCGGTTCTGGCGGCACACATCGGAATAGTTGTCCACAATACGACTCGTTGACTTCTTTTTCAAAGTGATCCAAAACGGAGATTTAAGAGAAAGGTGTTTTCAGTGAAGTCCAATGGCAGAGGAATATGAGCAGTGCAGTGCGTCAGAGTTTGTCAAGGGTAAGTTATACTACACTTCATGTTCTGTAACCCATTACAGTTACAGTCATACAAGATTTGCAAAGATGTTCTTTTATCTCACACTGTATTTTCTTGTATATTTATGTGTATTTGTGTATATAATGCACGTATTTCGGAAAGTGGGTTGTCACATATTAAAACGCGTATAACGAGTCACAAAGAAATGAGCAAATTGCCTTGATTGACATTTCATATCGTACCTGTTTGATAATCGACTGGTTTTTATGGACATGTAATCTGTAATCAGATTACATTGTGAGCAATTCCCACACTGGTTACACGCGCACGGTTGGGATTAAGCAAATTAAGTCATACGTTTATTAACAGACAGCTACAGACTTTTAGGGAATGAATAAGTTCTTAAGCACGTTTGTTTAAGAATCTCGATGAAACGTGGAAACGTTCTTGTACAGATAGCTATGTCTAGCCTATCCTTGCATGGGAAATAAAAACAATCCTTTCACTAAAACACACAAGTTTAAACATGTTTTTTATTTTTGTCTCTTTCTCTATGTCTGTCTAATACATTTTCTATGTCTTATATATATTCTACATCTATATCTGCCTTGGTCCATCTGTCTGGCCTTTTGCTCTGTCTCTCTGCTTGCCTGTCTGCTCTTATTATATTTATGTCCGTCTGTCTAACTACTTATGTGTCTTTGTTCCATTTGTGTGTCTGTTTGTCTGTCTGTCCATGTCTGTTGTGCAACACAGACCGGCTGTACTTTGTCACTCTTCGTGTCAAACCAAAGAATACGTCCAACACACACTATTTTAGCACCGATGAAGAGTTCCTCTATGAGAGGTAAGCATAGAATAAGACACTGTTTTTCCAAGCTTGGTTTAGGACCCAAAACCAGGCCACAGTTATGGTTAGTATGGGTCTGGAAGTTATTCTGAAGAAATGTCTGACGACCCACTGCCTTAAGTAAGGCCAGATTTTTGTATGAACCAAGCAAGTGTGCTGCCATAGCATCCTCAATCTCCTGCAACAAAGGCAGGCCAAAACCGAACTGTGGCTGGTGGATCTGTTGCCTACAGACAGGGTTCATTGTGTTATCTTAGTTGGTCTAAGTTACAGCTACTACACCAGTATAACGTGATAAATAAACGAATACTGATGCTATGTGCAGGATTATGGAACAGGTAGTTTTACCTTGCCTGATATCAAACAGAACTGTCAACTCGTTAAACTCCATTTCCGTCTTCAGTTTCACATTGCCTCCACGTTGACCGATTTCCGTGGGGGAGGGGCATTCGATTCTCCTTAACCAATCACTAGAGACCAGCATATATAACGTCTTTTTAAATCGACGCCCACGTGTAGCCATGCCAACACACGGGTTTTGCCGGGGGTTTTAAGAGTGGAGCGAAGCGGAATAAAAACAAATTTCGATGTCGGGCGAGTTTGAGAAGTCTATGTGAAATAACATTTCTAACCAAGGAGGTCATATTAAATCTAAGAATATTATGGTGCATTCTCGTGCTCCTTGGATGTTTCCATTTCCCGAGTTGGGAAGTAGTTCTTGGTGTGATGAGCTTTTTAAGTCGTAATGTGGAAACAACAAGGACGCAACAAAGATGTGTTGTATTTTATTGCCCGGACTTGTTGCTGCATCAATACATTCCCTAAAACCACTAAAATATTGCTGTCGGGGTTAATGCTAATAAATAACTTCTGCCTAATTTAGATGACTCTACGTGGACAGCAACGCGGTTACAACCTAATACCATATGGCTTACATTACAAATTACACGCGGGTAAAAAATTGATATGCAACACGTGAATTAATAAATATTTATTACCATCAACAAAAAGTTTACGTTCCTCCGCCATATTTCAGCGTTATGACGTAACAAATCGGCAATTCCGCCGACTCTGAGTTATTGTTCCGACTTGAGGGAGCTTTCATGTGAATTTTCCCGGTCAGGAACTCATTTTTACAATCATTCTGATACTACACGACTGCACTGATGCTATGTGCACATTCAAGAACCCAAACGCGAAAGATAGGACATTAAATGAACGTTTCCGAGATGTCGGGGTAATCCTCCCATGTTGATGACAACAGCTTGTCAACAGCGTTAGTTCCGCCCGTGGCGCTGATTGGCTAATCGTTAGTCTCTCCCCCTGCGCGGCGCTCATTGGATAATCGCTTTTTCAACCGAGAAACTGCTGCTTCATGTCATGACGCCAGACCAGAAGAATCAGTCATCAGCTACTGGTGGAGTGGGCGGATTCAAAGGCGTGGACCCAGGCAAAGTTTTACCCAAAAGATTTGGTGGAAGTACGCCTCGATTACTGGTTGATCATATAATAAATATCTCCAGGAGCCACGGGATCTTTGGAGACTCCAAAAGCTGAACGCTCACAAGTTGATAAATTTGCAATATCTGTTGACTGCAGTCAACAACAATCTCATCTGAATGTATGTAGACTGATGCCATTTGTTAAGTTAATACAACCTTTAATTTCCAGGTGAGACGTCATTTTCTGTAACATTTGTAAATTAAATAATGTCGTCATCAGTCCTTTAGTGCTGCTCTCCTAAGCAAAATCACAGCAGCCGCTGCATGGTCCTTTTCCAGTGTTATGAGCACTGTTTGTTTGTTGCCTGCGTGTCGATGACAACACACTGCACATCTCCACGTAACAGTCTTTTGCTAAATTGTTATTGGTTGACTGCTACAAATGTATAAATAGCCATATGGAATTTATTTTATTATGTTTCAGACTTCATAGCAATCTGTTCTGGCAAGTCATGACGTTGTTAGTGACGAACTCTCATCTTGCCGTCTCCATTGAGTCACTTTGTGAGGATTACACATTCTGTTGATATTGCAACCAGCTGTTTGTAGTTTCTTTTTCATGCAAGTCTGAATTCTTCTTCAGCTTTGATGCATATTAAAACCCTGCTGATAATTCCTATAAAAAACAGCTAATCATACATTATCCAAAATCAAAGTGGTTGCCCTTCTTACTGTGAAGGTACTCAGGGAGCTGGCTATCAATCTTTTTTTTTTTGCTCTGCTTTTTATATGAACATTACAGGGATTTGGAGAAAAATTATCAGACAGTGCATATGCAATGGTAACTATTAAATAAAAAGCAATAATACCAGAAATTTTTTTTTCCTTATTGCCATTATTGTATATTAATTAAACACCATCCCAGAGAGAACACAACTCGTTTCTGCTGGGACCGGCTGTTTGTAAAAGTCTACCCAGCCGCGGTGACACTTGTCCGGCCTCACTTCACGGGAAATTCCACAGTCAACCTTGAAGTTAATAATAAATTATGGAAACGAACTCCAGGCCCTATGAACCACACTACAGTCACTCCGCCCTGTGATGGCCTGATGGCCTGTCCAGGGTGTCTCCCCACCTGCTGCCCAATGACTGCTGGAATAGGCTCTAGCATCCCCGTGACCCTGAGAGCAGGATAAGCGGTTCAGATAATGGATGGATGGAATGTATATTAATTAACAGAAAGTTTCTGTGCCTTGTACCTCTTACTTTACCATCATACCCCTTATGATAATAAAGAACAGACTTTAGGTATTATTACTGTGTTGGCCCTGTGGGGGATGCACTGGGGATAGATGAGATCATACTAAAATTCTGAAGTCTCTACTTTGCTCAGGTGTCATGGCTGACATACCCCTTAAGTGTCATGTGGATTTTGAGAGCAGTTCTTCCAAACTGGCAGACGCATGATGGATAACAATATTTACCCCCCTGGAAAAGTTGGTGCCTGGTGCTGGAAATTAGCCATCATGGGGTATCGGGGCTGTTGCTGTGGGAGAGTCAGTCAATATTTCCTTAGATTAAGAATAATAATCCCACTCTTGGTGTTAATTCAAACCTTCTGCGGTGGGGGCTAAGGAAAGGAGGCATCTTGTCTCCCCTTCAGTTTATAGTTTCATAGAAACAATACTGAGGCACTGTCAAGTCGTGGAAATGTGCTGTTTGGTGTCTTAAACATGCCATAACTGATGCTTGCTGGTGTTGATGACAATATGGTGCAAAAACAACCATTTTTATTGTTGGACTTTGTGGAAAATAAGATGTTCATTTTCAGTTTTGTTTATTGCTTGTGAGAAGTAAGCCATTCATTCTGAAATAAGCAATTCATTCATTGCTCACAGTAAGACAAGTAAAATCATTCATTTGAGAGGAAAGTCTGTTAATTTATATTCACAGCCCACTGATAAGAAATTAGCTGTTTGTTCATTTGGATTCTGGACCCACATGCAAAGCAAGCCATTTGTTTCTATTTGAGTTTAGTCAATGGTTCTGATCCTTCTACAAGATGTAGGTCAAGATGAGATCAGTGGCCTTTCCCCGGTGATGGACAGGGATTTAGGACGAATGGTGGATGACATCATTTGGACTGGACTGCCCATCTCTATCCTCTGTTCCATATCACCATCTACTTTATAGCAGCTGCTCAACAACAACAGTGACAATAATTACAGTAATAGCAACAACAAAACTTGAGGTTTATGGTGGTCCTTAACATCTTGCACATATTCACAGATTGACAACAAAAACAATGTAGTTGCATCTATGTAATAAATACCAGGGCCAAGGCCATTACTCATATATTTAAATATGCTTGCTTATGGCATGAAACAGGCTTGTACTGTCTCATAAAGAATTTACTTGACTCTTTGGATTATTATACATATTATATATATATATATATATATGTTTATATATTTTTTATATTTATATATGAGTTATTTAGCAAAATCATGATGATATATGCGTTATTTAGCAAAAGCGGCACGGTGGCACAGTGGGTAGCGCGGTTGCCTCACAGCAAGAAAGTCCTGGGTTCAAGCCACTGGGTAGTCCAACCTTGGGGGTTGTCCCGGTTCATCCTCTGTATGGAGTTTGCACGTTCTCCCCGTGTCTGTGTGGGTTTCCTGTGGGTGCTCCAGTTTCTTCCCACAGCAAAGACATACGAATCGGCCGTACTAAATTGTCCCTAGGTGTGAATGTGTGTGTGTGTGTGTGTGTGTGTGTGTGTGTGTGTGTGTGTGTGTGTGTGTGTGTGTGTGTGTGTGTGTGTGTGTGTGGGCCCAGTGATGGACTGTCAGCCTGTCCAGGGTGTCTCCCCTGTGGCCGCCCAGTGACTGTTGGGATAGGCTCCAGCATCCCACAACCCTGAGTAGGACAAGCGGTTTGGATAATGGATGGATATTTAGCAAAACTCAGGAACATCGTTAGGTCCAAATACTACATAAACAGCACTGCTAAAGTACATTGAAAGGAAAAATAAGTTGTCCGTTAGATGAAAATTGATAAATAACTTCTCGGTTGACCTTTTAAATAAAATACATAAAATACTGATTGTGTAGCCTTTGGAAGATTCCTCCAGTATCTGATGCCAATATAGATGGACAGCCATATATAGGGTATTGCCAGGCTGTACAGTGTGTGCCATGTCAATTCCAATTGGTTGACAATATGTAGCAATGCTCTTTGTGACATTAACATGGTGGAATGCCTAATATTCATCTTAAAATAATCAGCTTAGAAGGAACCTCCCACCAAAAAAAAAACCCAAAGCCATATAAAAGCATAGAACATGGCTCTGATGGATTTTGTCCATTTGACTCTGCAAAAATTTGACTATTTCTTCATCATATCTTCTTGCAGACTGACTTTATGAAATCATGTATAACATGTCTGCGGCTGTACAGCATAATCAAAATACATCTTCAACCCCAATGTGGTAGCATAGGTTTGAGTGGTCCTACACATTAACTTTTCCACTGCAGGGTGGAATGGGTCCTACCAGGGTCAGGGCCGAATCAAATCAAACCAGATTAAATGCTTTATTTGTTCATATGAATCCATAATAATCGTCTCTTCTGGGAACAGAATGCATTTCCAGAGGGGATTTGGGGGAAAAAAAAGTCACATGAATAATGAGCAAACTAAGTCTTGACCTGTTTGATCCTGAAATGAAAAACAGCCTCGTGTTAGACAGCAGCGCTATTCCAACTTTTCATGTCAATAAGATGATCCGTTCATAAAGGATCGTGTGCAAAATGCACAGCGGCCTCCCAAAGTCCAGCATCATGTACCCAGAATTTCCAGTCAGAGTTGGACGCCGCACTATAGGATCAGTGGGGAGGACTAAATGATGTCAATCCAGTTGGTGCAATAATCTTACATTTTCATAGCCCATTTTCAAGAGGGATTTGAGACATTATTTTAACTATGTGTTGAATATGATGCTGCTGCACAATGTTATGTGATCATATTCTGTGCTTGCACTCAATAATTTCTTTAAAATAGAATAAAATTTAACTACTTGTGTTGATGGCGGTGTTTTTGAACCTATGAGAGACAGAGGAAGAAGCAATGACACACAGTGGAGGTCATGACTGGAAAATTAACACAAACATTGTAAATATACAGGAGGCAAACCAGCCTATAGTGAGGCATGCTTCTCCTGATTTCTGCAAATGAGAGATGTTCTCAGATCAACATTTGACACGATATCCTCATGCTGTCATACTATTTATCCAGTCAGATACAGTTGGGGTCAGGGTTAGGGTTAGGTTTAGGGTCAGGGTCAGGGTCAGGGTTAGGGTTGGGGTCAGGGTTAGAGTCAGGGTTAGAGTTACGGTTAGGGTTAGTGTCAGGGTTAGGGTTAGCGTCAGGGTTAGAATTTGCTCTGTGTATCAAATGTTGATTTACAAGTCTAAAAACCTTCTTCCCCAGGCTTTGATTCTTAAATGGGCTCTAAGAAAGATTTGTAAACTGACTAGAGGCACTTTCCAGCTAATATGAATCATCTGATACTATCATTGTTTTTGGCTATGCTGTCATGCATTTACTCAGTTAAACACCATCACTGGTGTCTACTATTGTGCCCCCCTTCTACCCACACCAGACATTTTATGCTCTTACATTGTCTTCACTACAAGCTGCAGCTATCTAACTAGCTAAACTCTTTCTTGCAAAATGATGACTTGAGCCATAATATGCTTTACTCGCTGTTTACTGTGGCTCGACATTGCCTCTGTGGAGTTTACAGTGTGGGTTGTCTCGTATTTCCTTGGGTTTGTAACTAAACGCACACAAACGTTATACAAATCGGCTCTGTGCATAGCTGTAGTCCACTGACTTCCGGTTTCTACTGCAAAGGTCATACCAGTTTCCTGTTTGTTGGTGTGTGCTACTGAGATAAGTGAAAAATATGGCATATTTTTCGTGATGTCTGCAAGATTTACCATAGATAAATGTCAATGACATACAAATTATGTCCACAATTACGAGGATGAGCAGACGGATGGACGGATGGAATTGTGGACATAACTTGATATGTACAACTTGAAACTTTACACCCGTTTGCTGGTAGGTGCAGGGGAAAGTTTGTCGATAATTCTGTGCATGTCGTTGAGATTTATCCATGGTAAATCTTGCAGGCGTCGCGAAAAATATGCCATTGTCAATAGCACACGCCAACAAACAGGAGACTGGTATGACCGCTGCAGTAGGAAAGAAAATGTTGCTGACAGGATGTGATGACTAACACTTATCAAAATAAAAGTCTTGTCAAAATAAAAGTCCACCCATAATTGTGCCTTAAAGGCAACACAGTAAGTAAGTAAAAATTTTGTTGCCTCACAGCAAGAAGGTCCTGGGTTCAAACCCCAGGGTTGTCCAACCTTGGCGGTCATCCCAGGTCGTCCTCTGTGTGGAGTTTGCATGTTCTCCCCGTGTCAGCGTGGGTTTCCTCCAGGTGCTCCAGTTTCCTCCCACAGTCCAAAGACACGTAGGTCAGGTGAATCGGCCGTACTAAATTGTCCCTAGGTGTGAATGTGTGTGTGTGTGTGTGTGTGTGTGTGTGTGTGCGTGGGCCCTGTGATGGACTGGCAGCCTGTTCAGGGTGTCTCCTTGCCTGCCGCCCAATGATTGCTGGGATAGTCTCCAGCATCCCCACAAACCTGAGACCAGGATAAGTGGTTTGGCTAATGGATGGGTGGGTGTAGTTTGGAGACAGGGTGAAAGAGATTGGGAAGCGGGTACATGCAAACGCCAAATATCCACAATCACACTCTGTATGACTGACGTTCTCACGTTTTGAGACACCTTCTTCTAGTATATTACCTCCAGTTATAATACCAACTGAGTGCAGCGCTCCTCTGCTGTATTTTTCAGCTTCTATGCCGACTTCGGACCCCTCAACCTGGCCATGCTGTACAGGTACTGCTGCAAACTCAACAAGAAACTCAAAGTAAGAATGACTGACCATCCGTAGACTTTACAGACTGGTCAACAGTAAGGCTCAGCTCACTCACAACACAGCATCATAGACCAGTTGCCATGAACAAGTACATAACAAGTGTGTTGGTGTGTACAGGCTCAGCGTTTTGATCAAATATTATAGAGGCCATATTAACTTGCTCTGCTGTCCATCAGATGTCAAGTTCAGTCTATATTGGGTAATACAGAGTAATAATCCCGTCCGTTTTAATTTTCCCATGGACTTGCTTTTAACTGTGGTAAACTATGGGGTGTTGCTGATGGTTATCGGGTTTGTTTTCTTCAGTCATTCACGATGTCCAGAAAGAAATTAGTCCACTACACCAGTTATGACCAGAAAAAGAGAGCTAATGCTGCTGTCCTCATTGGTGCCTATGCTGTGAGTACATCTATCTATCTATCTATCTATCTATCTATCTATCTATCTATCTATCTATCTATCTATCTATCTATCTATCTATCTATCTATCTATCTATCTATCTATCTATCTATCTATCTATCTATCTATCTATCTATCTATCTATCTATCTATCTATCTATCTATCTATCTATCTATCTATCTATCTTTCTATCTATCTTCTGTACTTCCCTTTTTATCTATCTGCCTGAATCTCTTTCTCTCCCTGTCTTTTTTTTGTGTCCCCCTCTTCCAGTCTCATCTACATACATATACTGTATCACACATTGGCTTTAATGACACGTCTCTCTCTCACCCCCCCCCTTCTAGGTAATCTATTTGAAGAGGAGTCCAGAAGAGATCTACAGGACACTTATCTCAGGAAACAGCCCAGCTTACCTGCCTTTCAGGTAGACCTACACCTGAGCGCGTGCGAAACACACACACACACACACACACGCACACACTTGCACAACATGCAACCCACGTCCATGGGTTAATGTGGGCTGGGTAATGTGAGCTGGATAAGGTGGGCTGGGTAATGCCAGCTGGGTAATGCGGGCTGGGTAAGGTGGGCTGGTAATGTAGGCTGGGTAATGCCGGCTGGGTAATGCGGGCTGGGTAATGTGGGCTGGGTAATGCGGGCTGGGTAATGCCAGCTGGGTAATGCGAGCTTGGTAATGCGGACTGGGTAATGCGAGCTTGGTAATGTGGGCTGGGTAATGCGAGCTTGGTAATGCGAGCTTGGTAATGCGGGCTGGGTAATGTGGGCTGGGTAATGCGGGCTGGGTAATGTGGGCTGGGTATGGTGGGCTGGGTAAGGTGGGCTGGGTAATAATGTGGGCTGGGTAATGCCAGCTGGGTAATGTGGGCTGGGTAATGCGGGCTGGGTAATGTGGGCTGGGTAATGCGGGCTGGGTAATGCGGGCTGGGTAATGTGGGCTGGGTAATGCAGGCTGGGTAATGTGGGCTGGGTAATGCGGGCTGGGTAATGCGGGCTGGGTAATGTGGGCTGGGTAATGCGGGCTGGGTAATGCTGGCTGGGTAATGCGGGCTGGGTAATGTGGGCTGGGTAAGGTGGGCTGGGTAATAATGTGGGCTGGGTAATGCCAGCTGGGTAATGCTGGCTGGGTAATGCTGGCTGGGTAATAATGTGGGCTGGGTATGGTGGGCTGGGTAATGCGGGCTGGGTAATAATGTGGGCTGGGTATGGTGGGCTGGGTAAGGTGGGCTGGGTAAGGTGGGCTGGGTAATGCGGGCTGGGTAATAATGTGGGCTGGGTAATGTGGGCTGGGTAATGTGGGCTGGGTATGGTGGGCCGGGTATGGTGGGCTGGGTAATGTGGGCCGGGTAATAATGTGGGCTGGGTAATGTGGGCTGGGTAATGTGGGCTGGGTAAGGTGGGCTGGGTAATGCAGGCTGGGTAATGCAGGCTGGGTAATAATGTGGGCTGGGTAATGCCAGCTGGGTAATGTGGGCTGGGTAGCAGGTCCATTGTGTAAAGAGGGAGATTGAAAACAGTCTCTTGTTGACTTGGAGATTTTAGAGATATTCTGCATGCTGATACTGCAATAAGACGATGTTGTCCTGATTCAAAGTGAAACTGAAAAAATGATGATAATAATAATAATAATAATTAATAATAATAACATTAATATGATACGATGTAAAAAAGTAAAAAGTATGGAAACATTTTGTTTTCCAAATTAGTGTGACAGGTAACCACAAGCATAATATTAAGAATAACTGATATTGTTTTAGTTTTTACCATGCACAAAGTGTGCGTGTGTGTGTGTACACATGGCCATATCAGGAGAGTTATACCACACATGGCTGGTATAACTCTCCTGGCTCCCGAGCCAGAGATGCTGGGAACCAGATAATCCCTGCTTAGCCTCCGCCTGGTGCTGACAAATAAATGCACGCACGCACACACACACATACAACACACACATACACACAAATACCCACTCTGCTTCAGTCACTCACTCACCCATGCACAAACATAGCCTCATCACGCACTTGAATTCTCTATCTTAGACATACAAACACCAACAGACTCACACACACACACACACACACACACACACACACACACACACACACTGAAGTCTCAGTATGTTAGCATTAGTGAAGCTGATATATAGATAGCCAAGTCGAGTCAATTTTATTTGTGTAGCCCAATATCACGAATTACACATTTGCCTCAAGGGGCTTTACAGCAGCACAACATCCTGCCCTCAGACCCTCGCATCGGATAAGGAACAACTCCCTAAAACAGGGAGAAAAAATAGGGAGAAACCTCAGGGAGAGCAACAGAGGAGGGCTCTCTCTCCCAAAACAGGCAGATGTGCTGCCATGGATGTTGTGTGTACAGAATAAAACACAACTTACAGAATACAACACTGAGAGAGGATAAAAGAATTATAATGGCAGAGTGAGAGAAGGACACAACATTGAAACAGGATAACAAAATTATATGGATTTATAAGATATAGTATATAAAAAAATGTGATGAGGTGGATGGCAAGCAGTGTCCAGGTGGTGACCACCGTAACCATGGAGACCTGGGAGGAGGACAGACTACATGTGCACATGGGGGAGACTCACATCATACCATTCACACACACGGGAGAAGAGAAAAGAAAAGACACCAGTCACACATCAGAGTGAGAGAAGGATGCAACATTGAAACAGGATATGGATTTATAAGATATATATTTACAAAAATAATAATAATAGATAAGTGTGGTCAGGCTCCATGCCTCTGAGGTGAGTATCGATGACTGCCCAGGTTAGGCCAAATATGTGGTTCTGTATCTAAGGTTTTGTTCACCAGGACTCCCAAACAATTAAACCAGACAATTCCAGCACAGCAGCATTTCACATGAAATCCTGGTCCCCTTTTTTTTCTCGACCATGCTATCAACATCTATTTTTGTCCCGTTTGTTCACTCCCACATCCACATTGCCTCAGAAGAATGTGCTTTATGACCACATTTATGGGGCAGCAGCTCCTCATCCCTGCACACTCCTGTGTGTAAACCACGTGTTTTGTTCATCAAGCCAAGCGTTTAAACATCTGGTCTCATGGTACACGCCTCACGTTGTTGAACTCCGACTGTCTTCACTGTCAGTGCACTGGAATGGTGAGAACAGACGTCTTTGTGACGCTGTCGGACAATCAGAGAGACCAAGTGCTTACAGTTCAATTAACACTGACAGTAAATACCCTGCATGAGGGCAAGTTGGCTGTACGCATATTTTCAGGGGTTGCAGAAAAGAATGGAAAGTTAAGGTTTGGTTTAAAGATTTTTTTTTTTTAGGTAAAACTGTATGTTAATCAGCTAATAATAAATTGCAGAATAAAGTGTGTGTGTGTGTGTGTGTGTGTGTGTGTGTGTGTGTGTGTGTGTGTGTGTGTGTGTGTGTGTGTGTGTGTGTGTGTGTGTGTGTGTGTGCGTGTGTGTGTGTGTGTGTGTGTGTCCGTACGTGTCATAGAGATGCAGCAGTGGGGGAGTGCTCCTATAACCTTACCATCCTCGACTGCCTACAGGGAATACGTAAGGTAAATTGCAATCAAACTTGAACTAAATTCAAGTAAAACTAGACTAAGCAAAACTCAAAAGCCAAAATAAAAAGTGCTGGGAGTCAGTATTGTTCTGATACTGGTCCTCCCTCTCTCCCTCCATCTGTTTTCCCATCGTTAATCCTGCAGTCTACTGAGAGTTTATTGGGAGAAGTGAGAGTGAAACCTGCAGAGGACAGGGAGAGATACAAGTGAGAGGAGAGACAGGAGGCAGGTGAGACAGTACGGAAGAGAGACAGGATGGAGGAGAGACAGGAGGAAGGTGAGACAGGAGAGATGAGACAGGAGGAAGAGGAGAGAGGAGAGACAGGAGGAGGGGAGACAGAAGGGAGGAGAGACAGGAGGGAGAGGAGAGACAGGAGAGAGGGGAGACAGGAAGGAGGGGAGACAGGAAAAGGTGAGACAGGAGAGATGAGACAGGAAGAAGAGGAGAGAGGAGAGACAGGAGGGAGGGGAGACAGAAGGGAGGAGAGACAGGAGGGAGAGGAGAGACAGGAGAGAGGGGAGACAGGAAGGAGGGGAGACAGGAGGGAGGAGAGATTGGAGGGAGGGGAGACAGGAGAGGGAGAGACGGGAGGGAGGGGAGACAGGAGGGAGGGGAGACAGGGAGGACAGAATAAGTGAGGGAAAGAGGAGAGGCATTATGTCATAGAGTCAGACCACATGTCACATTTGATAACATGCTGTTTGAGTCATTTTATAACACAACCCCCGTCCTGTCTCCTCGTCTCTAACCCTGTCTGTCTCCTCCAGGCATTACAATACAGCTTTCTGTACTTTGAAAGCTTTGACGTGGAGGAATACGAACATTATGAGGTGAGGGTGGACAAGAAGACAACGTTTGCCATTGATTCACTATTCCCCAGCTGTAAAACTCAAATCACCAATAGACTCTACAGAGCTGGAACGACTACAGATTTTAACTTGCACTCTCTCTCTCTCTCTCTCTCTCTCTCTCTCTCTCTCTCTCTCTCCCTCTCTCAGCGGGTGGAAAACGGGGATATGAACTGGATCATTCCCGGAAAGATCCTGGCGTTCAGTGGCCCGCATCCACGCAGTAAAATAGAGAGCGGTGAGTTTGATTTTCTCCAGATCAACGATCGCTATACTAGAGACAAGTGAAGTGGTCTTTGTGTCCGCCTTGCCTCGGGAAACCACCAGAAACAGGCTCCTTTAATCATTTGCATTAGCCAGCAGAAAACTGCTCTGACAGGCTTTGGGTCATGAACTGTTGCGTCCTGAGTCCTTCACGTCAGCCTGTGAGGACGAACGCGGACCTGTTCTGAGAGCTGATTTAGCCGCTCTGACTGATTTATTCAAGGCCGGGCTGACTCCACACTGACGCTGCAGAACAGGGTTGGCTGGAGTCGAGCCCAGCACAAAGACCAGGGGGGACTAAAACCTCCTCGGAAGTTTTCATTGTTAAAAGTCGAGAAACCTATTCGCCTCCTTACATTAATGCCAAAATCAGTGATCTCCTCAACCCGTCCCTTATTCTGACAGCAACAACTACAAACAAGGTGTAGCAGCCATTGTTCTCGGGGGGGGGGGGGGGGGGTGTCAGGCAGCCTTGGACCAAAACAGGCAATCCTAATGCATGGCAAACTACATCAAACCACATGGGAACACTATTGTACTGTAATACTGACTGTAGAGTTGGTAGATTACCTGTCCAGCAGAGGCGTCGCCACATCGTTGTCACGTTTCAATCCCGTTTCCTTGTTTGAGCAGGAAGGTGTTTACTGCTGCACCAGTGTTTGTCTTATCCGGTCAAAAACGTCAACAGCATCTGTGACCTGTGATCATATGAGTGGGTGGGTTGGTAGTGATGGGAATGGGGTTTTCAACTTGTTAATACATGTGAGGAATAATACTTTGTATCTGGGGATGAGTAGCTGATTTGACGTTATACATGTTTTGTTATTCTCGTGGGATAAAACATTTCAAAATCAATAAAATGTATTTACAAAAAAAAAAAGAGAAAGAAAGTCAACAGCGGTATATGAAGAGTGTCTCCAACCATGATGAAGATGCATGTTAGCATTATATAACACAGTCCAGATGGACAAAATTAAATATTCATCAATGGAGGAAAATCCCGGATTTCAGCTTTAAGTCATTACTGCTATATATAATACATTTTATCCTATTACTGTTATACACTGCACATAGCGACAGGCATGGGCGCAAGTCCATGAATACTGGGATGGCATCCAGCGCTTTACCTGTGCCCCCGTCCATAGGGTTAGTGGTTGTGTCAGGAAGGGCATCCGACGTAAAATTTTGCCAAATCAATATGCAGATTGACAAGACCATACCAGATCGAACAACGGTCATTGGCACTGTGCCCTCACAGGCTCCTGGTGGAAACTGTAAAATCTGCTGTGGCGACCCCTGAAAAACAGGGAAAAAGCTGAAAGAAGGAACTGTTATACACTGCACATCATCTTACTACTGTTTGTTCTGAGCATTGTTATATCACTGTTATATTTGTACACTTTTGGTCACTGTAGTGTCATATACCGTGCATTCTGCCCTTTTTGTCCATATTGCCCCATACACTTTGTACATATATTTTAAACTCTTTGCTCGTATTTGCTTGTACATACTGTGTTTTGTTTTTGGCGAATATTTTTAGTGTTTATTTTATTCTTACCTATTTTCTCTTTGTTCCTTTTCTGTAAACTGCTGTGTCTCTCGTGGCCACTTTATTTATCCTATCTTATTAAAATGACATTAACTGGCTCAGTAACGCGGTCTTAAAGTCAGTGAACTGTGATGTTTCCTCCCAGGCTATCCTCTTCATGCTCCAGAGGCGTACTTCCCATACTTTCATCAAAACAACGTGACGGCTGTGGTCCGTCTAAACAGGAAGCTGTATGATGGCAGGCGGTTCGAGGATGCAGGATTCCAGCACCACGACCTCTTCTTCCTAGATGGGACCACGCCCTCTGACATCATCATCAGACGCTTCCTGCACGTGTGTGAGACAGCTGAAGGAGCCGTGGCCGTGCACTGTAAAGGTGAGAGGGAGGAGATGTGGTGTGTGTGTGTTTGTGTGTGTGTGTGTGTGTGTGTGTGTGTGTGTGTTTTGTTTTGTTTTGTTTTGGGTCAAAGGTTAAGTGTGTACTACCGGAGTCATGTACACATGTTTATACAGTTTATGTGAGAGGACACAAACAGAAAATGCAGTGAATGAGAGAAAGACAGCATATATTAAAAGCGAGGACAGTTAGAAAATACACTTTAAAATATTTTTTAGAACATATGAATAAACTGCATTATCTATCTATCTATCTATCTATCTATCTATCTATCTATCTATCTATCTATCTATCTATCTATCTATCTATCTATCTATCTATATATATATATATATATATATATATATATATAATACCACTACCAGCCAATATTACACATGCATTTCAGTTAAAAATTGGATCTTTTCTGGACTTTATATCCCACTGACAGATAAGCCTGTAGTATGAATGCTGTCTCCTGATAGTAATTAATACCATCATACGTTGCATGGATATTCTTCCTAGTCATTCTATTAGTATGTCCCTCATCCTATTGATTTTATATCTTTTGTTTTTCCTTCTGATGTTACATGTATTGTAAGCGACAAGAAACGTCTCACAACGTGAAACACTGTACTGTCATGTACCAACGTTAAAAGCAATGACAATTTGAATTACAAAAAAAAAAAAAGATCTCACAGGTCAAACAATACACCAGTTAGCATCCTGCCTTGTGACAGCAATGTCAGTAAATCTGTCAGTAAATTAAACAAAATAGTCTGGGAGGGGGGGTGTTTAACAGAGAGTGTGTGACGTATGCACTAAAGAATAAATAAAGTGCTGTCTAGGGCTGGTTGGTACAATTAGTATAATTAGTATGATTCTGAAAATGTCAGAATACATCGGGGACACGAGCACATCCTGCTGTAAATAAATCAACAACGTTTGACTGGTTCTCTCTGATATACAGCTTGCGACATATGGCTGAACAATGTGTTTAAACCCTCGAATCGATGAGTGTAACTTAAAAAAAAAAGAAGGTGGGACGATGTGGTGAACCTGACCCCTAAACCTGACCCGTGATGTCTGAGATGTTGGGCGTTGATGGACAGGTTGATGAGCCAGTGAGAGACTGGTCCACTACCCCATAGTCACAATCTGTTATCTATCATTACCCATGCAAAGTATGACTACATGGTGATGTCTGTTTGCTTCGTCTCTCCTCTCTCTTTCTCCTCTTAACCAACCCCAGCCGGTCTCGGCCGTACCGGGACTTTGATTGGTTGCTACCTGATGAAACACTTCCGCTTCACGGCGGCTGAGGCCATCGCCTGGATCAGAATCTGTCGGCCCGGGTCGATCATCGGACCCCAGCAGAACTTCCTGGAAGAGTGAGTCTTAATGTTTTGTCTGTTTTATTTGGATCTACTAGGATGCAGCTACGCCTTTATTAGGATCCTGCCAGCAGCGTAGACAGGTCGGCCCCATCAGCAACACCATGGCGAGGACTCAGTCTAACCACCTTACGGAAGAACTACACTGTGTTGCATGTGTGAATAAACTATTCTATGTGGTTGGTAGTATGTCACGCTATGTTGTAGTTTTTAATTTGCAGTTATAAACACAGTAAGTCTGTCCCTATCAGCACGTTTACAATACACACAGTCCATTTAGGATGTCATTAATGTGTGTGATATGTCTGTACTCACTCGGTTGTGGACGTGTCTTTGTGTGTTTGTTTATTTGCGTGTAGGAAGCAGCACAGTCTGTGGGTTCAGGGCGACGTCCACCGGTCCAGACAGAAAGTCCTGCAGCAGAGAGTGAGCCGCCGACAGCACCTACAACAGCAGCGACAGCACAGTTCCTCCTTCGAGGGGGCGAAGCAGGAAGTGATGTCATGCCTACTCTCCAGCATGGATGACCTGTCAATCAACACCACGCTCTATAAATCATACAGCCTTGATGAGGTGAGGGGCGGGACTTGAGAGGTAGCGTCCATCTTGGGTGAGGTGCATAGAAACCTTGTGTGGTAGCTAGCTGATTTCCACCCGGCAGCCAGGTGGACGCCGGGCCCGGCAGCCAGGTGGACGCCGGGCCCGGCGGGGGAAATGTGAATCTGTCGACTCAACACCTGGAGTTTTGCCCAAAGGTTGAGTTTCATATCTAAGCGGCTGGTTTTGATTTGACATGCCAGGGCCCCTCTCTAGAGAGTGACATGGCAAATGGCAACGCAAAGCAGGTCCTTGGCCACTTCACTAGTCACTTTACTTTTCCAACGAGACAAAATTATGTTTTTTCCCAGCAGACGTGTTGGGGGAAATGGTTTGGTGTGATTCCTTTTTTACCAAACCTGTCCCACAACACAAAATAAGTCAGTATCTGCTTGAAGCAACAACAAAAAAGTGTCCATAACTTAATTTGTTTTTGATATGGACGGTCTGTGTGTGTGTGTGTGTGTGTGTGTGTGTGTGTGTGTGTGTGTGTGTGTGTGTGTGTGTGTGTGTGTGTGTGTAGAATAACTGTAGGGAAACATGTCTAACTCAAGGAGACAAGCTCAGAGCGCTGAAAGGTCAACGCCCATCAAGATCTTCCTCTTCCTCAAGGTTTGTGTGTATGTGTGTGTGTGTGTTTATTTCCCACGTCATGAATAAACAATAATGAAAAAGAAATGTAAATCAGTATACACAGGTCTGCGTACTTGTTTAGATGTATACTGTTTAGATGTTGGAGTCCACTGGGGGCTTGAGTGTGTTGAAAGTACAGACCGGGCATTCGGCTAGTGTAGCGGTCTATTCCACTGCCTACCAACATGAGGATTGCCGGTTCGAATCCCCGCATTACCCCCGGCTTGGTCGGGCCTCCCTACAGATACAGCTGGCCGTGTCTGCGCGTAGGAAGCTGCACTAGCGCCTCCTCTGGTCGGTCAGGGCGCCTGTTCAGGGGGGCTGGGGGGGAATAGCCTGATCCTCCCACGCGCTACGTCCCCCTGGTAAAACTCCTCACTGTCAGGTGAAAAGAAGAGGCGTTTCACCAGCCTCTCGGGATCAGCAGAGGGGGTGGAGCAGCGAGTGGGGTAATTGGCTGGATACAACTGGGGAGAAAGGGGGAGGGGTATAGACCAAGTCCGCTGGTCCCCCCCCTCCATCCACCCACTCTCTAGTAAAGCAGACGTTCCTTTAAAAAAAAACTTCTTGTAAAAAGCGTGTTGTTGGCAAACGGTTTCTAATTATCGGTGGATTTATTCACGTTCATCCAGATGTAACATGTTGAAGCCCAGCGCCGGCTCCATCCTTCCTCCCCCCAAGTCCTCCAGAGTCCCTCTCTCCCTCCATTCTTCTTCCTCCAAGAGGCTGATACGAAGCTCCTCCTCCTCAGCTGTTCACCTCAAGGGGTGAGTGTCCACGTTGTCCTTCCTTTATTTTGTTTTTTTTTATGTGAAGATGAACCAGTACGTAATGAACCGTGATGCAAAATTTGTTTTTTTTTCAAATTATGGCGTCCCGCATTGTCCATATTCTGTCTACAACTGGAAACACGTCCTCTGATTACCAAGTTTCTCGGCAGTGTGGCAACGGAAATGAGTCCACATCCGTTTTTCTTCACCACAAATTAATGGGAAACGGTGTGTTGGAATACGCAACAACAATAACAAGTAGAAACAGAACAGGGGTAGTTTGTGGTGTGGTGTTCCCCGTTTCGGTGGATGACCAATCAACTGAGAAGGTAAAGAAACCGGTTACAGTGACAGAATAGACAGGATATTGCACCGTATAATGTCCCGCTGAAATGTAGTTTGGTCTACCAGTGAAGTAAGTCAAACATGTTATGCTAATGTAGCTAACGGTCGCCACACAGCAAGAAGGTCCTGGGTTCGAGCCCCAGGGTAGTCCAACCTTGGGGGTTGTCCCGGGTTGTCCTGTGTGGAGTTTGCATGTTCTCCCCGTGTCTGCGTGGTCTCTGGTTTCCTCCCACAGTCCAAAGACTTGTAGGTCAGGTGAATCGGCCATACTAAATTGTCCCTAGGTATGAGTGTGTGTATGTATGTGTGTGTGTGTGTGTGTGTGTGTGTGTGTGTGTGTGTGTGTGTGTGTGTGTGTGTGTGTGTGTGTGTGTGTGTGTATGTCGGCCCTGTGTGATAGTCTGGCGGCCAGTCCAGGGTGTCTTCCCGCCTGCCGTCCAATGACTGCTGGGATAGGCCCCAGCATCCCCGCGAGCAGGATAAGCGGTTAAGATAATGGATGGATGGATATTTGGATTCATCTTCAGATAAAAAGTGGATTGAGAGTATCTGCACGTGGTTAACTTACATTAAATTCCTCCATCTCACTATTTATAACTGAATCCCTTTCTGACTTAACGGCTCATGCTTTTCATTAGATGTCCCTCGTTATGCAGGCTAATCTCCTTCCTCTCTCTCTCTCTCTCTCTCTCTCTCTCTCTCTCTCTCTCTCTCTCTCTCTCTCTCTCTGCAGCCCTTTCAGTCTCAGTATGTTCAGCACCAAGCCGGCTGTGATTGGCTGATGCCCCGGTAATGATGTCATGACATTTTAAAACCAGGAAGTGGGAAATAGGTTTAAGCTGCCTGCTGAGCTGACAACTAGCAGGCAGAGTCTATTAAAAACCTTGAGAGCCTGACACGGCACCAGCAATTACCAGCGCTCATTTATTTAAGTATGGAAATCATTTCTTTTGGTTTCGTCTCATTGCTTGCCGCTGTACTGGCCTTATTCATCGTTCTGGCCTTGGCAAATGCATGGTTTTAAAAGTTATTTTAATCTATGTTGCAACAGAGTTTATGTTACTCTTGGATCCCACAACATGACTGAGACCTTTTCTTGGGTCCGAAACACTTGGTTTAAATATTTGGTTTAAGGTCACTTTCACACCGAATGGTCCATTTTCTAAGTTCGAACCCTTTGTGATGTTGGTATTTTTTAACCTTTTTCAGTTGGTCCGGTTTGCTTTTCCATTATTAAAATTAAGCGAACCTCATTTTGTAAACCCAAATCATGCAATGTCATCCATTTCATGGTCAGGGTGTTAATGGGGAAAGGAAAAATGAAAAATACCTACACGTAGTACCCTCACAACTGAAAATCCTGGGTCTGTTCTTTGCATCTCTGGCAGTTATTCTCATTTGATATGTTAGAGGAGCATTCATGAAGATGAATGGAAAGCATCTTAAGATCTGTAGCCCACATAACTGTAGTACATTCCCATGAAGATGTTGCTGTCAAGTTTCAACACAAGCGCAAGACGGCTGGAAATGTTTTGACCAAATTAACTTTTTCCATAAAAGAAAAATTTTGCAATCCTGCAGTCGGTTAGAAACGCTTGAGTCCATGTAGCCTACAGATGGTGCATTATATTTTGAAGTTACTTATAAATAAAGCTGATTACAAATGGCGAAATAGCAACCAAAAAGCACTTCAGTGGTTGCAGTAAAGTTTTTAAACCTGCTTTACAAAAGTTGAAAAGTCGATATTTTAATAACAGTGATAATAGTAGTTTGAGTCAACCGAGCTAAACATGGCGGCTGTGAAAGTGACCAAAGAAACACTAGTGGACGAGGGGGGGGGGGTGAATCATGGACACTTATTTGTCATCAGTATTCAGGCGCTTTTGTAACTTTTAATGTTGCGTTCTCAGTTCCATCCATGTTAAACTGTGTAACTATGTTAAAACATGTCAACAGATTCTGTTGCCTACCATTACGAGGCTCGCCGGTTCAAATCCCCCTCTCACCTCCGGTGGTCAGGTGTCCCTACAGGCACAATTGGCCGTGTCTGCAGGTGGGAAGCTGGATGTGGGTATGTGTCCTGGTCGCTGCACTAGCACCTCCTCTGGTCAGTCAGGGTGCCTGTTTGGGGGGAGGGGTAACTAGGGGGAACAGCGTGATCCTCCCACGTGTTACGTCCCCCTGGCGAAACTCCTCACTGTCAGGTGAAAAGAAGCGACTGGCGACTCCACATGTATCGGAGGAGGCATGTGGTAGTCTGCAGCCCTCCCCGGATCGGCAGAGGGGGTGGAGCAGCGACCGGAACGGCTGGGAAAATTGGGTAATTGGCCAAGTACAATTGGGGAGAAAAAGGGGGGGGGGCATGTCAACAGGAAAGTGGACCAAGTTAAAATGTCTTGATAAAAGTCCAGGGAGTGGGGCTGGAAAGAAAGCTATGGGCACACCCCTCTCACTACTGCAATTGCACTTTACATATCATTATAAGTATGTTACAGTATATTCATATTTCAAGTATTACTTGTTTGAACTATGCAAATAGCCTCAACTTCTATGTAAAGAGGAGATTTTAAGAGAATATTTTAATGCAAAAAAACATATATATCGTCCAGTTGAGCGAGGAGCACCTGCTGAGTGGCAGGGGGACAGGGAGTGCAAGCTTTTATCAATGGACTACACCAAGGTAAACTTTATAGCAGACTTCTCATTTCTGAATATGTATATTTTTCTTCTTCCAAGTGTGAATGCTTATCTTTCTATGCTTCTGTTCAATCAATTTCATGAAGTACTTCAATTATTATTAAAAACACGCCACGCTTTGTCTGTAAGCGTTTTTGCAGGTTATGTCAATAACCTATGTGCTATGTGAATGTGTAGCTAGATCAATTTATTCACCCGGTCTGAGAAGATGTTGCACCAGAGATTGCTATTTTTGAAATAAAGGTGTCTGATGGCAAACCGAATTACCTGCCTAACACTTTACGGTCCATAAACAACCGTTTGAAAAAGGTGTTTTGTGTGTCTGTTGTGTGTGCTCAGTTTAGGCGGATGAAAGCCTGCATACACAGTATCTGCAGTAATGCAATTATAAATAAGCATTTCTCGGCTCATTGCTGCCGTCTTCCATTTGCCTTGGACCAAACTGGAATAAAGGAAATGCCTTTCTGCCACGTACAGGTCAGGAAAACAAGTGGTTGAAACCTCATAGATTTCTCTAGAACTGAAAAGAGATTTACAGTGATATGTATAGTTTTTCGTGTTTGGTAGTACATTTTGTGAAAATTATAATTATTGCAGCATTATTATTACAAATCGATGTGTCTGGTGCTGCTAAACTGCAACTAAACAGCGTTGTCTTTCTGTTCGGCCCATTCGTTGTGGTACAGCTGGTACTATTGCTGCATTCATTGAAATATTGTTTTTCTTATGAATTTCTTGCCAGAAGACCCATCAAGGTAGCCTATACATGGCATTTTTTAACCATAATACACATCCTGGACCCGCTGTTAAGATGCTATGCCTGGCATCATTTATGATTCACAGTATGAACTACAGCATCCGATGCATTTAACTGTCTTTATACACACAGACGGATCAATTTCTGTCCTCCATCCTAGCTTGTGGTTCCGTCTCATTAATATCCTAGTTTCTGACAGCAAGCAGCACAATATGGCCAAGTTTGAATTTCATATGTAGATTTTAATTTCCATATTTACTGTAATCTTCATCGATCCATCCCAGCCCCTTCTGTAATCTCGAATTATTGAAAACGTAATTCTTCCAGATTAGTAGTTTTAATTTTTGATTTTGAGATACTATATTGATCCCCGTGGGGAAATTACTCTGCATTTAACCCATCCTAGCTGTGTAGCTAGGAGCAGTGGGCAGCCGCTGGGCAGCACTCGGGGACCAGCTCCAGTTCATCTTGCCATGCCTCGGTCAGGGGCACAGACAGGAGTATTAACCCTAACATGCATGTCTTTTTGATGGTGGGGGAAACCAGAGAACCCGGAGAAAACCCACCACAGACACGGGGAAACATGCAAACTCCAAATAGAGGATGACCTGGGATGGCCCCCAAGGTTGGACAACCCTGTTTGAACCCAGGACCTTCTTGCTGTGAGGTGACAGCGCTAACCACTGGGCCACTGTGCCACCCTTAAACTTTTAAAATCTAAATTTTAAACTGTTAATGAATTCTCCCAAGTCGCCGATATTATTTTTCTACTCGTACTGTATCAGCACAAAACTCATCCATGTCTGTACAAGTTTTTTTTTCTTAAATCCAAGGTTAGCAACAATGCACAGGCTAGCTAGACACATTTAATAAGCTAGTCCACTGATGTTTAGCTAGTTTAGGACAGATAAAATGTATTTTTTGCCAGTGTCAGTTTTAACAGTTTAACAGCAAATGAAGAGTCAATTCTGAAGTTCAGTCTCAACACTCATGCTATTGTCTATTTAATGGTCACTTAAAAACAGGCAGACACAATTATGGTCGACATTACAGCAAGACCTGGCCAATTCATCCCCACAGGAAAAAGGGTTGTTCAAACCCGTGAGATTTTGCAGTCAACTTTGATGAGCTGCAACAAGGGGTCAAAGGTTACTCAGAGGTATAAAACATGCGTCTGCATGCGCATCACAACTTGCCGTACCGTCCCGTCTGCTGAAGCTGATTTCAGCAGAACATGTAAGGAAATAAGAAATCAGCACAGTTGTGTACACTTTAAATATTTCTCCGCTACCACGTTTCCCAGGGTTAGATAGTCCGCAGTACCTTTTGAGTTATAAAAAATGCTGCGAAACACGAGATGGGAATCAAACCAGACTGCTATTAGGGCATAGCCAACCAGGGGTTGTTACACTAGCCACAATATGACTAGTAGCTTATGAAGACATAGGAAGAAGCCATATCCCATAAATACCCACAAATGCAGGATAATCCACAAACGCCATTAAAAATTGGTTATAATTCCATCACACCATTGTTATCTTCAATTATACCCATTTACCAGAGACCCGCCAGGTTTCTCAGTGTGCGTCTGAGATAAACGAGTCTCCATATTTTGGACTGGGACAGGTTGTCCGCTGTACGTTTCCTTAAGAAGGAGGTGCAGACAACACTATCATTCCGTTCTTCATCTGCTTTAAAAGGGAAATGCAGCTCGATCCTCTGATCCGTTGTGTGTCAGCATTGTGTGCAAGTCTTGCCAGTACCATCAGTAACGTAGACGAGTCCCTGACCTTTAAGGCTCAATGCAGCAGCATTGTGAGGTTGTGCACTTGAGTTTAATGCTTGATCTGCATACTTGAAACAACAGGAGTTGAAAAAAATAAAGAGGTTACATAATCTTAAATCCCCCCCCAAAAAAGAAAAAAATTCAAATGAGGGGGATGAAGGGCTGTATACTGCATCTAGCAGGGGAAGAAAAAAAAAACCTCCCTGGATATTTCAACCTGCCACCACATTCACCCAACATGAACACAGGAGCATTTCACCCATGTTTTTTCCCCCATCTGGACCTTTTTTCTTTTTTTTTTGTAAATTCTATTCTTGTAAATAAATGGCTTATGTTGTAATAGAATTTACTCAAGAATTATAATAGTAAGAAAATTTCTTTGTAATCATCTTCATTCACTTGTGCACTTGTACCACTGCAGGCTTACTGCTGACGTCTCTTGTCCAACATCAGTATCTTGCATTGAAGTAAACAGTTTTATTTGACAATTTAAACCCAGGACCTAAATTAATAAAGTTAGCCTGGGGTCCAGGGTCATTAAAAACAATACGCTAACAATAATGCACGAGTGTCCCTGTGACCAATTTTCTCTTCCGGCTTCAGGAGAAACCAGTATGTGGAGTTGATGCTGCCAGTCCAGTCGAGAGTGCATTTCAATACCACACCAATGTACAGTTTTGTACACTGGGGGGGGGGGGTCCTGTGTCCGCGTAGCTCAGATGACACCTCATGATACAGTTACTAACTAGAAGTACATTGAAATCGTCCCTAACCACCACCAGACGACCGTTTTCGAGTAGCTGATCGAATCTGACAGCGTGAACTCCACTTCCTCTGTCCCAAGTTGCTGGTGAATGGAAGGTTGGTGGTTTGACTCCGGCTGCGTGATAATGCCAAATGGTCACCGATTACACGTGTCTTAAATGCTACCGAGGCCTTCACTCCTCCCAAAGTGAGGCACTCTCCAGTTTTAAATATAAATAATTAAATTTTACCCATCTATCTGGAACAAAGCTAGATGGCCAAATTCAATTCATTGGCCAGTCCATCACAGGGCTGACTTTTAACAAACATCAACTCTGTCATGGTTGGGCAGATGACGACATGGGCAGTGAGAACGACACAGTGCAAACGTGGTTTTGCAATGAGACTAAAATATACCGTGGGCTATTATTTGTCACTGTTTTATCACTTGACAACGACAAGGAGGATTAGACAATGAAGCAGATGTTCCTGTCATGTTGTTTGTCCCTGTAACAAGGATGGGACTGATGATGATGATAAAGATGTCCATATTTCATCTCTCCATTGTTTTTTTATGTGTCATTGTGCTGTTCATTTCAACCCCAAAAGCATCAACCAAAGTTATTCTGTAACAGTGTTAGGAGTACTGGGTTGGGAGTGCCTGTCTTCCATTGTTCACTGAGAGCATGGGTTTGTGTGTCAGTTTTCTTGAGATTTTGGATGTATTGGAGTTTTTCCTAGTCACGAGTACCTACAGTATTGTTGTGTGTGCTAGTGTGCTTGCAGAGCCATTGATAAGTGTCTCAGCATTGCAGCTTTGAGTGACCTCCATGTTGTCTACACAATCTTCAGCTCGGTGGTTGTTTAAGAAGGCCGGCCATCTCACCGAGGTGACGTCACAGATGGCCGTGTAACACGCGTGCAGCCAACATTTCTCGGAACCGCAACGGGGTGCCCGTGCTGCAATCTGGCCAAACTATCAATGGCTCTGCATGTCTGTGTGTGTATCAGTGCTTATCAGGGTTCCCAGCTTGGTAGTCGCTCCACTAGTGCTTTATGGTCCACACTAACACTGGCCACCAGTCCTTCTTTGTTGGCCTCTGTCCCACTGTAGTCAATGTCTTTCCCCTGAAGTGTTGTCATCTGGCCACCTAAAATGACGGCAGCAACACAACATTTGTATTTTGACTCATAAAACATTAAAAGATAATCAGAAAGATAGTGGCATCATGGAAACATAACTTGTTAGATAAACAAAGAAATCTTAACACTACAGTCATAACTAGTGTTTGAAATAATTCTCGTTGAATCCAAGAGGATGACAACAGAATTTCTGCTCGGGGAGATAATACTTCTCATCTCATTTTTGTTGTGACACATCAGTGTGGCACGATGTGTTTTTACCAGGTAACATCTTAAAAAATAAAAAGTTAAAACTACTCAAATGTTATTTTTGGGGAGGGGGAACCATCAAAACAAACTGAAGCAGTCATAGATCAAATTCCTGATCAAACAACCCCTCAACATTTGGGTGAGGAAAAGTCTTGCAGGTAAATGGAACCCTAAACCCAGTTTAACCAACAGAAAGATCAAACCATCAACAATGAGCAGCAATATAAAAAGAAAAAAGTAAATAGCAAAAATTATCCTTAGGATACAGAATTGAACATTAAAAAAAAAAACCAAGGAAAAGCCAAGTATTTAACTAAAAAACAAAACAAAAAACAAAACTAAGATGTCCAAAAATTATGTAATTACCCAGTGTTGCCAGTAACGCTGCACCAGCACAGATATCCCATTTCTTAATGTAGGTGACATGGATGTAAATATCTGCCTGGTCTGTAGACTCTGGTTCATTTGGAGGAGGCTCCAAGAGGGACAGGACCTTATACCCTGAGACACACCCACACACACCCACACGGTCATTTCTACCTTGCCTTAATATCGTCAGTACATTTCTTTGCTTAAAGAGCACTGGAATGACTATGGCAGAATAAAAGTTATTTGGATTGCATAGTTCATCACTGATGTACCAACATTTCCCCTGCCCCCAAATTTCTTCTAGGGAGGGTACCGAAGAATTAGAACTCAAATTAAACCATGGCATTAGCGTTTCATGCTTAGCCAATCAACCCAGGGTAAGCAATTATAAAATAAATCGCCACTGACCTGCGCCCCCTGCTGGTATGATGGTCGTATTGTTTCCAAATGCATCCTGAATAAAATTTTTCACCTTGCCGGCGTGGGAGCGCGACACTATCACCTTGGGGGGACTCACACTGTAGGATGACCGGGGACGAACATTTGATCCCTGCCCCACAAACGCCCACGCTGTGGGAGAGGAGACAGTGGAGAGGACAGAGAGAAGAGGGGAGACAGAGAAAAGCACAGTGGATGGTGGAGAGGTCACGCAGGAGTTACAGTAACACACGTTGATTTGTCAACCAATATTGTACATTTCAACGGACAAGAAGGGTATTTTAACCTTATTATATAAACACGCCTCTTTTGCCCCTGGGAAGCTCTACTTCTACCTGCTGTGGGAAAATGACTCGTTTCTTGTCTGAGGTGACAATAATTCCACTCACCGAAGAGGACCTCACCCCTGCAGCCCCCCCCCCCACACACACACACACTCACACTCATCTTGTTCTTTCACTGGGGTCTCATACACATGCACACACAAAACTATCCTGGTTCTAATTCCACACAACCCCCCATGTTGCAAAAACATGAACTCTTGTGTTACTACAACATGGAACCAAAATCAGCATAGCACATTTGGTTTTAAAAGAGAGGTCAAAGGTGCAACTCATGGGAAGATGCAACATAACACACATCAAACAGTTCAATTTAGCAATACTGAACATCATACTGAGGAAGAGGTAAGGCATAAAAAGCACACAATAAAGATATTCTTTCTCTACACTCTTCCCTCACACAAATTGCAGGAGTGCACTAAGACTTAAAGAGTAACTGAACTGTAGATAATTTTAGTGGGTTTGCTGACATCTACAGGTTGAAAACCATGTAAAGACTGGTCTTGGTACTCATACAAACACTTACCGGTGTATCCTGTGAAAGGTTTGTGTATGACTCCTAACACTGGTTTACCCTCCACGGCCACACACACCATGGTGGTTACATACTGCAACAGGTTCTCTATGGACAGAGACAGCAAAATGAGGACATGGGAGGGGAGACGGCGATGGGAAAGATGGAGAGAATAATGAAACAGATTGGAGCAAGAGATAAGCAAGACATGGAGAGATAAGAAGGAAAGAAGAAGAAAGAACTGTGTGAGGAGGAAGTAAAGGAAGAATAATGTGTCAAGTTCTTTCTGCATCTTTGTCCTCCCAAACACTGGATTTTAAGGATGAACCACAGCAGTCCACACCTTAAAGTAATGCCATAGATCATCATACTTTATATAACAATCACCTATTCATGTCACACAAAACAACAGATTCCATTCCACAACACAGATAATAAACATCCATTCATCCATTATCCAAGCCGCAATTGGGGTGGCGGGATGCTGGAGCCTATCCCAGCAGTCATCAGGCGGCAGGCGGGGAGACACCCTGGACAGGCCACCAGTCCATCACAGGGCCGATACATTCACACCTAGGGACAATTTAGTACGAACGATAAGCCTGACCTACATGTCTTTGGACTGTGGGAGGAAACCCACGTGGACACGGGGAGAACATGCAAACTCCACACGGAGGACGACCTGGGATGACCCCAGCACCTTCTTGCTATGAGGCGACCGCGCTAACCACTGCGCCACCCCAGATAATAAACATTTTGGACAAAAAAAAATATTGTCCCTTTTACTGTTCAACATTGGGTTGGGAGGGGAGCAAAAACCAAAAACAAGTAAAGCGAGATCAAGATCACAGCAAGTCTATAAATCAATTACTACCAGTATCACATTTACTGAGAAGCTCATTTGGCAGTACATACATACCAGTATATTCCATACCAGTATACACATGTATGTATATCCATACCAGTATATTCCTGGGTAGCATCCAGGGGGTCTATCCATACAGTGATGCTCTCAGCAGGAACCTCATTGCCCTCCTCAATTTTCTGTTCGATGTCAGCATAGATTTCCCGGCTCCATACCGCAGCTTCATCCACCGAATTGTCATGTTCCTCACTATTCACCTGAAAAGAAAAGAAAGACACAGACACAGACACACAAAAGACATATTTTTATTCTGATCAACAGACAATGAATACACGCATGAGCCTGAATATGTCACTACAGAACAGAAAAGAACAGGTAATAAATACTGCCCACAACTTTGTTAGGCAACAACTGGTATTGGCATGTTCTTCTACTTCTTATCCATCGACAAAACTTTGAAATGTTGTTACTTGAGTCACCGACAAAATCAAACAATGCGTAGTGTAATGGGCTTCAGCTACCATAGTGATGATGACTGTACACGAGGACTGTAACGTTCTGCTGCTGGTTAGCCTGCTGCCACAGTATTTCAATGGTGTGGTATTATTTGTTAGCATGTAAACAACATTAAAAGTTCCTCAGTTAAATTTCAAGGTAGTTTCTATGGACAGGAAGCAAAATGATTTGCAGAAGCTGTTTTTAAATGGTAAATCGGCTGCATTTATATAGCACTTTTCTAGTCTACCAACCACTCAAAGCACTTTACAGCGTGTGCCTCACATTCACACATTCATTCACTGATGGTGGAGGCTGCCATGCAAGGAGCAAACCTGCTCATCAGGAGCAGTTAAAAGTTCAGTGTCTTGCTCATGGATACTTCGACACGCTCTCCACAGAAGCCGAGGATTGAACCAGCGACCTTCCGATTACTAGACGACCCACTCTACCTCCTGAGCCACGCTGCCCTTTTACTGCCTCAAGGCTTTTGTCTGTCTAGGTCAACCGATCAATGCCTTAATAAGTGACATAATAACCTTGCAATGTAAGAAATGGTGTCACAGGCGGCATTCCCAGCTCTGTAGGGAAAAACTCAGGCACACACCCTTTTACATGAGCCTTCCAAAGCTAGTCATGTTTCTCCAAGTGTGAAGGACAAGCTAGACGTTCTTTGAGATGGACCTAGGGAGAGCTTTTTTTCCATAAATCATATTTCAGTTTTAACTGAAAATCCTGATTGGTTGAAGTAAACTGTGTGCAGTCTATGAATAAATCATCTCTCTCTGGAACAGTGGCTGTGGCGAATGACTTACTGTTGGGTTAAAAAAAAACAAACAATGAAAGCCTAACTGCTGTCACGGAATTTTTGATTTGCAAATGTGATTCGTTATTTATACAAACCCCCTCCTTCATTCCACAAGAAGGTGTTTCTGTTAACAAATGTTGATTGAACTGCAAACTATTAGTGGCCACTGTAGACAATTTTCTCTGTATTCAGTAAGGCAAAGTTTGGGATAAGGGAGCACAAAAGTTGTGCCTCCAAAAATTCAGGGTTTTTTTTTTCTCTATCTTTACATCAGACCATTAATTACACCTTCTGGCGGCTGAAAAGAGAGATCAGTTTGGTTTTGCGAGCAAATTCTTTCGAAAGTCGCAAATCATTTCAGCTGTAATGTACCAAATAAACAAATACAAAACCCCACACTTTTTAGGCTACATTTGTAATATTAACAATTATTATAAAAAGTCTGCTAAAACTAAAGTATATAATCTGCTCAATGATAAAAGACAGAGAAAGAGAGTTAAACACTAAAAGGACAGTGGCTGAACTAAGATATAGCCATCAGGGCTGGTGTCAGTGATAACACCAGTTATACCAGACAACACATTCATGAGACAATGAAGACATGGTGGTGGTGCTGCTTAGGGTAAAGATGAGCTTTCAAATTAAACTAAGTGGATTTCAAGAGAAAGATACGCGCTGACCCATGCAAGTGAAGTGTCCATAATGTCAGCCCTGGAGTTAAGGTGATCAATAAAAACATTGTAATTTACAGTGTCAGCGGTTGCATCGTCATTTTGAAGGATTCAAATAAAGTGCTCGCCCCTTATCTGCTCCCATTAGCATAACATTTACGGCCTTAAAACTTCTTCCTGCTTTTCATTGTACGTTTTTTGTTGAGATTTTGCAAAGATGCTATCTTGACTGGAGGAAATGGAGCGGAGACCATTTCTTCTAGATCTTCTGATAGGAATGCAAATTGGCAGTCAACCTTTATGCTGTTATACAAAATCTAGATTATTGACGAGTGTCTGGATGCCCTATATGTTTTAAAACTGAGGTTTTCCCAATCAACAGTGCTCACCGTGATTTCCGGGAAGGTGTTCTTGATAAGGTAGTACATCTTCTTATGCGACCTCAGGTCACCCTGTGTAAGCAACTCAACGACTCCCTCTTTGGTCTTGCCCTTTGACCTCTCCTCCAAGGTGTTCTCCTCATGCACCTTCTTCACCTGGGAATAAAATAAAATGAAATAAAAAAATATCAAGTTTAATCCAAGCCTGGAATAGCAAATTAATCCCTGATCTAGCCCAGCACTTTTTCCTCTGTGGACTCCAATAGAATTTGCCGTAGTTTTCTAGATGAAGAAGTTGGTGCAATATATTTCCACACACACTGGGCATGCACTGACTTGGGGGGGAAATCAGCTGTGTGAGCTTTTTTTCTAGAGTATTAATACAAAATGTAGGACCCCTGCTCATAATACCAGAATCATGTAACATTAACTGAACAGAAGTTCTCAGATTCATGTCCATATGGGCACCTGCCTAACAAGCCTATGTTGTTGTAAAAAGCGTGAATGTTAACAAAATTTCTCACCTCTTTTCCTCCTTGCACTGCAGCCTCCACTGACAGAGCCAGCAGGTCCCTCAGATCCACTTTCCTCTTCGGTCTGAGAAGAGGTTAGGATGAAGGCGATGGGAAGAATTCACAGCATGGTGAAGGGAGTACAAGATAGAAGGATAGAGATCAAGAGAGGGAAGAATAAGTAAGGAAGGGACAGGGTTTGAAAGAGGAAGAAAGGGAGGAAGCACAGGAAGAAGGAGCTTGATCAAGTCAGTCTAAATACAGAGCCTCAAAAAGGACTGCTTAAAAAGGACAGCTGTTATGGGCCTTCAGATGACAGCAAGCAAAATAAATAAATAAATAGAGAGATAAATAAATAAGCAAGCAAAATTTATTTATATAGTACTTTTAAAAACATAGTTACAAAGTGCTTTACACTCAAAACACAAAATATGAATAAATACACAAAATAAACAATGCATATAAAGGACAGGAGTTGTACCCAACAATACCAGTGTCACACTCCTGTGCAACATTTTCACCCTTTTGTACCTGAGGGGTGGAAACAGCAGTTTTTCAACACCATCCATAGCTTTTCCCTACGGGGAAGGAAGCCGTCATAGAAGCTGGTGCTGACTTAGTTTGTCTGGCAAGGTCTCAAAAAGGACGCTTGTGACTGGACCAATTCCTGCATGTTATGCCAGCACTCAAAAGTACATTGCCATCTCAATGTTTCTCGGTGTCCAAAAGGCATTGTGACCTTGTTAACGTGAACCTGGTAGGACCCCTGCCACCTGCCTGTGGGCTTACTCACATCCTCACGATGGTTAACAGAACTGCTCGTTAACCCGGAGCCACGTTATTTAAAGCCACGTTATTTTGTCACTGTATTCTTAGAAAAAATTATAATCTTATAATGAATGTGTTCTCTCTGCATTTAACCCATCCAATTGTATAGGAGCAGTGGGCAGCTGTAGCGCCTGGGAACCAACTCCAGTTCTTCTTTCCATTGCCTTGGTCAGGGGCAAAGGCAGGAGTATTAACCCTAACATGCTTGTCTTTTTGATGGTGGGAGGAAACTGGAGCACCCACAGCAAACCCACGCAGACATGGGGAGAGCATACAAACTCCACACAGAAAAGACCTGGGATGGCCTGGGGTTCGAACCCAGGACCTTTTTGCTGTGAGGCAACAGTGCTAACCACTGGGCCACCATGCATCATCCCTTGCTCGGGCGAATGATTCATTGCTCCATGAAGGCTGTAGTCCATGTCAGTCTCCAGGATGACAACTGGGTCAACAGAGTCCTGTGGGTCATGCTGGGGCTCAGGACTGTCCCAAAAGAAGACCTCCAGTCCTTGTACAACAAGCTGGTTTAGGGACAACCCCTGTGGGTTCGCAGGGATTTTATCCCCAATGTCACAAGCTTTTGGTCCTATGTCCCACCCAACCTTTATATAGTGCAGTACATTTTCCTCCACCATTAGATCAACCAGGGTCCCCCTCAACCCCTGTACGACAGACCATTCCACGTCCTCGAGTCCAGGGACAAGGCCTTCGTGGTGGACATCAGTGATAAACTGGACTACATTTCTGTAGACTGTCTTGTCTTGTTGCTTGCTAAATAATCCAGGTAAGGAAATCACAGAAAGTTGAATCGCCATCTTACAATGCTGTGATTGCAACTATTCCCCAATCCTCTGTGAATAGTACACATGGCCATTGTAACTCTAGTTAATGATCATGGCAATCTATATATGAAACCGATCATTGGTTCGGTTGTTATGAACTGTGCTGTTTATAAGGGTGGGGATACCTTCAGTCAGTTGAGACTGAAGAGGTCACTTGGGTGAGTGAGTGATGAAACCTTTCTCCTAATAAACAGTGTCCAGACGAACTGATTCAACTTTGATTTCTGTATACTCTCAGCCCCCTTGGAACCATTCTGTGATGTTTGCTCACTTAGTTTGCCCACTCAACCCAAGGATCCCCCTGTGCCTCTCCCAGTCCCCAATCTGGATTTAATGACTGTTTGATCCATAGCTGTCAATAATTGACATTGCCAATCCTAAGTGTATTCTGGGTGGTCAAGTCACAGGTTAAACATGATTTGTACAGTATTACCTTGAAACAAAAGGGGCTGTTTGTAACATAAGAGAGGATGAATTTCAACATTATAATATGAAAATTGCCAATTTTGACTCCCAAGAATTTTCATGTGATTTTGACGGTAGTACGCTGATAATAGCCTACAATATTGTGAAAACATCAATCTATATTACTGTATCATCATCAGGTCATTACCCCATTAATTTCCCCATATTACCCTTTTTAATCTAAATATTCCACCGATATAACCATTTTATTGTTAGCAGGTTACCATAGTTACAAAATATTACTGTATTATTGCTAATTTTTTATTGCCTCGTTGCTATCTTTAAATGTTTCCCCATTTTTACCCTTTACTTTTGCCCCTTATTACCCTGTTACATAAATGTCGGTCTAATACTACCCAGATATACCCATTGTTAATACAAAGATTATCTGGTTATTACTTTAGTAATGTCATGGTATTACTTAATTTTTACCTCTTTCATAGCAAACTATTACCCACTACTACCATGTTATTACCGAGCTTTAAGTGCTACCAATTATCTTATTTTTTAAAAACAACAACAACAAAATCCAGATTTTCTTTCCAACCTACCTGAAAGCAGCCAGGCGGCTGGAGATCACCCCGGCATACAGATGGTAGATGACCCCCAGTCCCAGGAGGCAAAATACGGCTACACCGAGGGGCGAGAGGCGGATCCCCATTGGAGCCATTGCAAAACTTCTCAAAACAAAAAAAAAACAAAAAAAAACGCTTTAATATCGAACACGGCTTACTTTCCAAATCACACGACTGAACTGGAAAGAAACACGCCACACCGCTCACGATTGACCAGGCTGGAGAAAAACTCGTTGGCTGACGTGGTCACCGCCGTCCCCCCCAAAAAATAAATGCCTGGCGTTGACACCAAACGTTAATTAAATGACGTTTTATCTGCACAAAAACAGACAATGCTCGGTTACTAGGTAGGTTAGATAAAACCTGTAGCGTTGTTAAACTAAAGATATTTGGGGGGGGCGAGCAATCGTTTACTTGACAGCTGTTTCGTCTCGTTAATAACGTCCTAACATATGAAAGTTAACCTAAACAGTGGACGTCTTTGCTATTCATTGTGTCATTTCTATTTCTTGAATAAATAATCTTGAATAGACTCGCCGACTGTCTTTCCAAGTCGTTCATTAAAGCCATTCCCTGACCGGTATCAAGTGGAACAATCACATCCCTGTTCTGTCATTTTCTTTCTACGTACACAGCGGAGGCGGTTAAAGGTCGTAGGTCACAGTCTTGTCTATTTCTTTTCCGGGTCATTATCGCCGTCATCGTTTCTTTTTAAAATGTATTTATTTTTACGCTGACAAACACATATACATGGTGTGGTGATATATTCAACCGAAAAATAATATTGTTGCTAAAAATATCTGTTGAAGAACTCACATGTGCGCGTGCGTTCTGGCAGCTGGGAATTGCGAAAGTCCCCACTTCCTAGTCGGGAGCGTTCACACGTAGTGGTGGGCGAAGCGGTCCTTATTAGTGTACGGAATCATTGAAATCAGTTCATCAGAAAGATTCGTTCGCCGCTTAACCGGAGCTCCGACTCACTGAACTGAAACACGGCCGAACGTTCGGTTCAGCTCGCTAACAAGTGAATCTAGAACGGTCGTTCGTGAAGGATGAATCAGTGAGCTGTGAATTTAGTTGGATAAAGATACCGTTTGCAAACTGAACGCTGCTATAACAAAGTCCTACCCTATTATATACAGCACATATACACTTAGCACAAAAAAGTAAGGAAATGTGTGTTTGGTAGATTATTTCTTTGCTGTAACAATGCTTCTTAGCAACAAATCTTATATCAGGCACCTGATTGTCAGCACCTGGGGTACCAGAAGCTCAAAAGAAAGTATTGTAACGTGCATGGATAAGAAGACACGCTGGCCGCTGGCTCGCGGCTCTGACCCTTTAGTCGAGCGGTATTCGCTACAGTATATTGTTGGTTTTAAGTTTTAGGACGAACATATCGCGATGCGAACCTCAGAATGGCACCAGTGGTAGGCGACCCATAATGTACGCTAAGATATCCACGAGAACGAGAGCACTTAAATACGTAATAGTTTACAAGTAATACGTTTAAGTGTTGTATTATTCATATTGTATTTATGCAGCTCAAGGTGCTTTACATTTGAAGCACTAAAACAACAAATATGGCAAGAAAAAATAATATATAACCGCATACTGTAGATGAAAAATCAAATTATTAAAAAAAATTAATAAAATTGTAACTTGAATAGGGACTAAAACATAAGATAAAACATCTTAACTAAGAGCCTTACAGTAAATATACGTTGTCTTTCATTTCAAAATATTTTTATTGAATTTTTACCAAAAATGAACAGGGTTGGGCACATATATTCCATAATGCTACACATCAATGTATACAAAACAAGCAAAAACAAACAAAACCCTGTGGCAGCGATAACAGTGATATCGTGAAACAGCCCCCCCCGCCCCACTGATTATCTGGAATAATTCTAAGGCACAATGTCTTGGAGAAAAGAAGTAAATAATATAGCTATTTCCATGGAGTCAAGCATTGTTTTTCGTGTCAGGGGCCGAGTTAAATTGAATATCGTGCTCACATTGTTTGGGTGTTACGAAAATGTGTTAAAAAGGGTTCCCAGGTTTTATAAAAATTTTTCCTCTGAGCCACTGACTGAAAATCGCAGCATCTCTAATGTGAGACAGGCCATTATGTCCCGAAGCCACTGACTAAGCGTGGGCGGGGCAGCATCCTTCCATTTGAGCAAAATTGCGCGTCTGGCCAAGAGCAGAGCGAAGGCCACCGTGCGGCGCTCCGCAGATGTCAGAGGAGAGTCATCTCTATCAGTAATGTCAAACAGAGCAATAAGAGGGTCGGGGTGTAGATTTTAACATTTTAGATAGGGTACGAAAAATATCTTTCCAGAAGTTTTGTAAATGAGGGCACAGCCAGTACATAAGGATCAAGGTGTCTGGGTCTGTCATGTCAGTTTCCCGTTTTATTTTGATAGTCTTGTCTCTGTGTTCACGCCCTGTTCCCCATGTGATTACCTGTCCCCGCCCTTATGTGTTTCACCTGTGCCTCGTTATCCCTTCCCTCCTGTGTGTATTTAACCCGTGCTCCCCTGTGCGTCAGTGCCAGATTGTCTTGTCTCCTAGAGCAGCATTTCATGTAAGAGAGTTTCCCCGTGTCTAACTGTTTCGTTCCTGGTTTCCGAGTCTCCGTCTCCTGTTTTGGTACCATCGCCTGTTTGTTAGTCCGCCTGGTTCTTGAAGTCTTCTGCCTGCCGATTTTGTACCTCTGCCTGTCTGATTGGATTTTGACCCTTGGACCGAATTAAAGACCCTGAGAACTGGTTACTGTCTGCCTGCCTGCATTTGTGTCCGCCAGTCTCTATGTTCCTGACACAAGGTAGCATCACTGTTTTTGCATTTGTCACAAGTGGGGGAGATATCAGGGTAGATGCTAGATAATTTAACCTTGGGCATGTGGGCCCTATGAACCACTTTAATTTGCACTAGGCAGTGTCTTGCACGGAAGGAAGATTTGTGTATTGATGTGAGGATGGAATCCCATTGGTCATCAGATATAGTATGCCCCACATCGTGTTCCCAAGCCATTTTAATCCTGTCCAGAGGTGGGCATGCGAGATGTTTCTATATAATGCTGACAATGCACCCCTAGATAATGGGTTAAAGAAAAGAAATGTCTCAGCCGGGTTAGTTCTGCAGGGAAGAAAGGTAAGATGGAGCACACATAATGTCTGACCTGTAAATATCAAAATAAATGTGTTTTGGGTAAGTTGTATTTCTCAGACAGATGACTGAAAGAGATAAAACAGCTTTCTTTGAACATGTCTTTAAACCATCTGATGCCTTTCCTGTGCCAATCCTGGAAAGTTGAGTTGTGTCAAGATGGAATGAAAAGATCATTAGAAGCAATAGGGCTTAGGAGAGAAAAATCTCTGTAGCCAAAAGACTTCCTGAACAGGGCCCACACTTTAAGGGTATGACACACAACCTGGTTGTCTATTGATTTTGTTAGGAAGTAGTTGAGTGGTCAGCCAAGGAGTGCTGGAAGCAAAACATCCGGGCATGATCCCAACTCCAGAAATGTCCAATCTGGGCTGTTGGGCTGAAGATAAAAGTGGGTCCAGAAAGCAAGACAACGAATGTTAGCAGCCCAGTAATAGTGAGGGAAATCAGGGAGCCCCTGTCCCTTTTGAACCTCTGAAGTAAGATCCTGCTAATTCGTGGCTTTTTTTGCCATATATATAAAGAAATAACCGAATATAGTGAAACAAAAATGATTTTGGGATGAACACTGGTATACACTGACATAAATATGTAAATTTTGGTAGTATATTAATTTTTATAGTTTGCCCGGCAATGACAATGTAAGAGGGGACCACTGCAATAACAATGTTTTAACCTGATTTAGTAGAGTCATAAAATTTTCTTTAAAAAGATTTTTGAATTTCCGTGTGACTACTACTGCCAGGTAAGTGAATTGTCTCCAATTTGAAATGGTAAGTCGTTGTAGTCTAGGTCTAATGCTTCTTTGTTAATTAGGAACAGTTCACTTTTGTGCATGTTTATCTTGTACCCCGATAATGATCCAAACTGTTTAAGCAGAGACAGTGCTGCTGGTAGAGAGGTTGTTGGGTCTGAAACCTACAGGAGAAGGTCATCTGCATATAAAGATACTTTACGTTCCATACCCCCCCTCCAAATACCAGCGATATTTGCGTTGTTTCGAAGAGCAACTGCAAGCGCTTGTATGGCTAGGTCAAAGAGGATTGGGCTTAATGGGCAGCCTTGGCAGGTTCCATGTACTAGAGCAAAAGGTTGAGAAACTGCACTAGGGGAGCAACTTGTCAGAAAAATGCGATCGTATATTTTTGGTTTTAAGACGAACACGCTGCAATGCGAACCACAGAATGGCACTAGTAGTAGGTGACCCATAATGTACGCTAAAATATCCACAAATAAGTTACGAGAGCACTTAAATATGTAATAGTTTACAAGTAATATGTTTAAGTGTTATATTATTTATATTGTATTTATGCAGCTCAAAGTGCTTTACATTTGAAGCATTAAAACAAATATGCCAAGAACAAATAAATACAACCGCATACTGTAGATGAAAATAACTGAAAATTTATTAAATGTTTTTTAAATAAAAAAAATAAAATTGCAACTTGAATAGGGGCTAAAACACAAGATAAAAACAGGTTAACTAAGAGCCTTACAGTAAAGATCTGTTTTAAGTGCTTTTTAAAAAAATGTCTAGAGCTGGCCTGGTTGATAGACACGTGGGCAGAGCCATTCACAATGTTGGTGGTTAACACATCAAAGCAGCTTCCTGCTTTGTTTGTGGAGTACTTTGGGCACGATTAAAAGACCAGCATCGGATGATCTAAGGGCTTTTTGAGGTTGAGATGTGTGAAGGTGCCACGTCATCAAGAGCCTTGAAAAGACCTTAAAATTTACACACACACTCCTCCCCTGGTGTCTGTTTATTTACTGTGGTTACATCTTAGGTCACACGCTTGTAGTTACACCAAGGGCAATTTTCAGACCCCGCCCCCAATCACAATGGTGTTTAAGTTCCACTCACAAATCACAAACGTTGCTTTTTTAAATCTGAGTGTTGTAATATTTAAACTGTAATAACTTATTTGTATTTTAATGAATATAATTAATAAACAGTACACCAACTTTCTTTGGTAAATTATTTTCTTGGTTTGCATAGCCTAGGCCTATAGGCTACTTTATTTTACTACTTATTTTACATAACTAGTTTAACAGTGTTACTGAAAAGATATTTCCTCCATTATGAAGTCTTTTTGTTTGGGAGTAGAGATTCTCAGTTCAATGCAATGAATAAGGTGAAGTTAGATGAGGCAGCTCACTGTACTTGTGCAGAAGGACAGATTTATTTTTCTCACACGTTGACAAAGGGTTTACTGTTAATTTAACAAGGAGCAGAGGAGCTACAGGCGTTATTGCCATTTTTCATTTCCTTATGTGAAATGGAAAAGGGTTTATATGAACAGCAGTTGAATACGAGGGGCACATATTCTAAGATGAACACAAAATGTGACACCCAACCTGAGGTTTTCAGGCCTTCACTAAAAGCATACCTCTTTATTAGCCTTTTTTGTTTAGCAGCTGTTTTTTGTTTTAGTGATGTTTTACTATAAAATTAAAAATTATGATTTTGTTTTGAGATTTTGATTTTACTGTAGTCAGCTTTTTTCTTGATTTATCTTGTGAACACATACTGGGCCCCTGCTTCAACCTCAACATTCACCTAAACTAGGGTTTGTATCCAACAAGGTCACTTTTGTGCAAACCTACCCACAAAAAGGAAGTTTGTCGACTGTAACGTTTTTTTCTTATAAATTAACACATTGAAACTTAATTTTGTGCCTCAAGAGCTGCCAAGACCATGAGGGAGTTTGTCAGGATCCTGAAAGATGGGGAGCCAAAGAATCTGTTCTTGACAGTAGAACTCCACCATGCCACTGCTATCGGACACTGTGCCTGTGATGGCCTGGCGACCTGTCCAGGGTGTCTTCCCACCTGCCGCCCAGTGACTGCTGGGATAGGCTCCAGCATCCCTGAGAGCAGGATAAGCAGTTTGGATAATGGATGGATGGTTTTTCATCCAGTGTTTCAGTGGTGGGATGAAAAAATATTGTATACTGCCCGCTGCTGGATTTGTATTTTGCATTATATTTACCAAAGTAAGAGCAGAGATAATTTGTGTCTATCACTGGGGCAACTGCATCCTGATGCTTGTTGTTGGGTGGCTCTCAGTTGGAGCTCCTCAAGACTAAATTGTGGTTCCCTTTTATTACATAAACTCTAACTACATATTCATCAACTGAAGTGATCAGATTTCCTGTCATATCTGTGCATTTACTACATCAGTAATATAAGTTGCCTTCTTCCAGTGTATGCAATGGGATCTCTTTGAACATTTAACACATTTTGTACCATCAGAAGTATAATTTATGGGGGTGCCCGGGTAGCGTAGTGGTCTATTCTGTTGCCTACCAACGTGGGGATCGCCGGTTCGAATCCCCGTGTTACCTCCGGTTTGGTCGGGCGTCCCTACAGACACAATTGGCCATGTCTGCGGGTGGGAAGCCGGATGTGGGTACGTTGTCCTGGTCGCTGCACTAGCGCCTCCTCTGGTCAGTCAGGGCACCGGTTCGGGGAGTGGGAGTGGGAACTGGGGGGGAAGAGCGTGAGCCTCCCACGCGCTACGTCACCCTGGCGAAACGCCTCACTGTCAGGTGAAAAGAAGCCGCTGGCGAGTCCACATGTATCGGAGGAAACGTGGTAGTCTGCAGCCCTCCCCAGCTCGGCAGAGGGGGTGGAGCAGCGACTGGGACAGCTCAGAGAGCAGGGTGATTGGCTAGGTACAACTGGGGAGAAAAAAACGTATCATTTATGTTGCAAAATTGGTTACTGGGGTACTAGGGAGTAGGGCCTTTTCCTTGTGACGCCCCCCCCCCCCCAACTTAGCAATCCTCCCCCATCACCCCTTAAGACACTCATACACTTATAAGACATATGAGACGATACCCATGTCCTGTTATCCTCTATTGGCAGATCATTTATAGGTTCCTCAGACTATAATTAATGGAATTTGTTTAATCTTTATTTGAGCATAATCTCTGTATTCAACATTGCCTTCATGGAACCTTCTGTTGTTTCTTTGCCTTGTAAATCTATACGTTTGTTTATGTCTGTATCGGCCCAACTAAAAAGGAAAAAAAAGATGTAGTTTATATTTAATATTAAGTTTTTGCTTTACATCGACATTTCCTTAATTACTGTGTCATGGACAGGGTCCTGCCAGAGCCGGTGGACAGCCAGACATGTAGTCCCCCAAACGCACCCGCGGTGCCCGTCACAGAACAGCCACACAGCAGGAGTAAGTCCGATAGCTGCCACCCGCTCCACGGCCCACACCCATGATGTCAGGCCGCCCACCCAGGGGTCCCGGAAAGCAGTGCTCACCACAGACCTGCTAGAACGCAGTTGGAAGAACACCACCCAGCACAGAGGACAGACCAATCCACCTGGGCATGGATCCCTCCCGGCCGACCACCCATCCATCTACGTCGACCTGCCCATCCCAGTTGTTTCAGTGTTTATTGTGTGCTCGTGTCATGTATGGAGATTCTCCTGTTGTTTAAATCGCACAACTCCTGAGAATATTTTTGCATGTCATGAAACGCAGTTTCTCTTTTGTTTTACTTTTAACACATATCAAATTTTTTCAAGTAAATGGACTAAAATGCAGCCCTAACATAATCGTCTTCCTCTCATCTTCCTTTCCTTTGGCCAGCTTCTTAGTTCTTATTCCAACACATCCTCAGATGAAATGGCTGTCTCCTCAACTTCTCCCCCTCATCATTCTGTTTCCCAACCTCTTTGCTCTGTTGTCCCAAGTGAGACAGAGGTCCGGGAACACTTCAACGCCTCCTCTGATGTTACAGCTGTCTCTTTATCTTCTGCTTCTCACTTCTCTCTTTCTCCTCTCTCTGTTGGCCAGTTGACAGATATGTGGTAGGACTTCAGTTCCTCCTCTGACACATAGTCAGGTGCCTGGCTCATGCCATCATGACCTCGGAAGGACTTGGGAAAGGCAATGACATCACGGATGCTGGCAGCCCCGACTATGATGGAGACCAATCGATCCAAACCTTTAAAGTAGTGAATGTGATATTTCAATAAATATACAGCCTTCAAATCTTTTTAAAAATCAGTTAAAATGCTTTGTATACTGTTTGCTCAGATGAAGATTACATACATGTATGGTCTGATTACTATTTGAGGCAGAGGTCTGTCTTTCCACAAAAACTGAAAATATTTAGGGAGCTGCTGAATGATTTTGTGGTTGTTCAGAGTCCAACTTACCCAGGGCAATGCCTCCATGTGGGGGCGCACCTGAGTCCAGAGCCTCCAGCAGGTGAGAGAGAAGAGAGGGATCCTCCTAGCGCGCACACATACACACACACACACACAATAGTGTTGAGGTCTTACTAACTGTTGCTCATTATCATTCAAGATTGTGTGTCAACTTCACATACTTGGCAAAATCTTCTGTCTATACTACTGAGAAAACTAGAAACGAGTGTGCAGTTCCTCTGGAAATGGGCAGAGGGATCTGCCTCGAACAGATGTGTAAATTTTCCTGTTTGGGAATTTTGTGGGAAAACTCATCATTGACACCCAGATATTGCACAACAAAATGTTATACGACCAAGGCACATCACTGACCTTGAGTATATTCTTTAAGACGTGAAGCTGCTCTGAGATCTTGTGGATGCGGATGGAGCCTCCTCCAATTTCATTGCCATTCAGCACCAAGTCATAGTGCTGTCCACGAACCTAGGAGAGGGAATCCACAACCTTGAGTTGATTTTGTTTTTCTAACCATTTTTTAAAAAAGCAGGCAGAGGGTTTGCATCTTGATGCCACCTTTGAGTAGCTAGTCAACCAGCCTAACTTTTCTAAGTGTTTAATGATTGAACTTTATGCTTGGGTGAATCATTAAACTAAATAGGACTTCACATGAAGCGCAAATAGGACACACCTCAGCATAGTGCACAAAATGTGTGCATGGTACAAAATGTATTTACATCTTTAATGGTGTAATGTGGTTTCCGGTGTGGGAAGATGGCGGCGCAAACTTACGTTTGCAGCGGCTTCACCCAGTACCGACAGTGTCTTTGTCCATGTCTACATTACATTATATTACATTACAGTCATTTTGCCGACACTTTTATCCAAAGCGACTTACAATAAGTGCATTTAACGTAGGAGATCAGGAGAACTACTAGTCATCAGAGGTCATAAGTGCATCTAAACAAGCATCTAAGAGCAAAACCAGGGCTAAAGTAAAAGTGCAAGAATGAGATTTTTTTTAAAAAAGAGTAAATACAATAAGTGCTAAGAACAAGTAACAGGGTAGTAGTTCTTGAAGAGGTGAGTTTTCAACCTGCGCCGAAAGATGGGCAGTGACTCCGCTGTCCAGACATCAGTGGAGAGTTCGTTCCACCACTGTGGGGCCAGGACAGAAAAGAGCCGTGACCGGGTTGATCAGCAGCAAGGGCCTCTGAGCGATGGGGCAACCAGGCATCCTGAGACAGCAGAGCGCAGTGGTCGGGCGGGGGTGTAGGGCTTGACCATGGCCTGGAGATAGGAAGGAGCTGTTCCTTTCACTGCCCTGTAGGCTAGCACCAGAGTCCTAAACTGGATGCGAGCAGCTACTGGGAGCCAGTGTAAGGACATGAGAAGGGGAGTTGTGTGGGAGAACTTAGGGCGGTTGAACACCAGACGAGCTGCAGCTTTCTGAACAAGCTCCAGAGGTCTGATGGCCGACGCTGGGGCGCCAGCAAGGAGGGAGTTGCCGTAGTCCAGCCGGGAGATGACCAGAGCCTGGATGAGCACCTGTGCCATCTTGTCGGTGAGGAATGGGCAAATCCTCCTGATGTTATAGAGGAGAAATCTGCAGGAGCGAGCAACCGATGCAACGTTTTCAGCAAACGACACTTGGTCATCCAGGATCACACCCAGATTCCTCACAGTCCGAGCTGGCGTTACCACGGTGTTGTCAATGGTGATGGCCAGGTCTCGGTGCGGGCAACCTTTCCCAGGGAGGAACATCAGCTCTGTCTTGTCCAGATTGAGCTTCAGGTGGTGTGTCGCCATCCACTCCGAGATGTCAGTCAAGCACGCAGCAATGCGTGTCTCTACTTGTGTGTCAGAGGGAGGAAAGGACAAGATCAGCTGGGTGTCATCGGCATAACAATGGTAAGAGAATTCATGCGAGCGAATAACAGAACCCAGGGATGTCGTGTACAGGGAGAAAAGGAGAGGACCCAGAACCGAACCCTGTGGAATGCCTGTAGTCAGTCTGCGAGGCTCCGACACAGATCCCCTCCATGTCACCTGGTAGGAGCGACCCGTCAGGTGGGTTGCAAACATTGAGAGTGCAGAGCCTGTGACACCCAGCCCCTCGAGGGTAGAGAGGAGGATCTGGTGGTTCACTGTGTCGAACGCAGCTGACAGGTCCAGGAGTATCAGAACAGAGGAGAGAGAGTTTGCTCTCGCAGAGTGCAGCGATTCTGTCACTGCAAGGAGGGCCGTCTCTGTCGAGTGCCCGACCCTAAACCCAGACTGGTTGGGGTCCAGGAGGTTGTTCTGGTGGAGGTACAAAGGAAGTTGGTTAAAGACAGCACGTTCAAAAGTTTTGGATAGAAAGGGTAAAGGGAAACTGGTCTGTAGTTTTTGACGTCAGAGGGGTTAAGTGATGGTTTCTTGAGAAGGGGGGTGACTCTAGCAGTCTTGAAGGCAGATGGAAAACATCTTGCCTAGAGGGAGGTGTTGATGAGGTGGGTTAGATAGGGAAGGAGTTCAGGTGCTATAGACTGAAGAAGAGGGGAGGGGACTGGGTCAAGGGAGCATGTGGTGGGGCGACTGGATGTGATGAGGTTTAGAACCTCATCGGGGGAGAGGGGAGCGAGGTGGGATAGGGTGGGACATGGAGAGGTGAGGGAGGGTGCAGAGGGTGGGATAGTGCAAGCAGCACTAACTGGGTGGTGAGAAAGGAGCATCTCATGTCGTTTACCTTCTTGTCAAAGAAGTTAGCGAAGTCAACGGGGAGAAGGGAAGAAGTAGGAGGAGGAGGTAGGGGTTGAAGAAGTGTAGAGAAGGTTTCAAAGAGTTTCTTAGGATTAGAGGCAGAGGATAGGATTTTAGAGTGATAGAAGGCAGCCTTAGCAGCAGAAAGGGAGGAGGAGAAAGTTGAAAGAAGAGATTGGAAGTTGAGAAGGTCATCTGGGAGTTTGCCTTTTCTCCATTTGCGCTCTGCCACTCTCAGGCTCCGTCTGTCAGTACGTAATGAGTCGGTCAGCCAAGGGGCAGGTGGAGTTGGACGTGCAGGCCTGGAGGTTAGGGGACAGAGATTGTCCAGAGAAGAGGAGAGGGTAGATCAGTAGCAGTGTCAGGGGGTAGGAGAGAGAAAGATTCAGGTGTAGGGAGGATAGAGGTAACAGAGGAAGGAAGATCAGTGGCGGAGAGAGAGCGGAGGTGTCTATGGGTGGAAACCATGTGGGTAGGGGAAGGGGCTGAGGGGGTGAAGAGAGGGAGAGAGAGTAGGACATGAAATAGTGGTCAGAGAGCTGGAGGGGAGTAATAGAGAGATTAGAAATAGGACAGTGTCTAGTAAAGATAAGGTCCAGCTGGTTGCCGGCCTTGTGGGTAGGAGGAGAGGGTGAGAGGTGAAGGTCAAAGGAGGAGAGGATCTAGCTTGTTAGTGTGGATGTTGAAGTCACCGAGAAGGATAAGTGCAGAGTCATCAACAGGGAACATCTGCGTCTAGGTTTGTGTCATAGTGTGACGTTCTTATTTTGATCTTCAATTTTTTTTCCCATTTAATGGCTGGGAGAGCTGGCTTGGATCAGCTGAGAGAGCTTGGTCTGCTGCATCCTGTGGGCCCAGGGACCACAGCCCTGCTCAGAGTTGCGCCCGAGAGGAAACACTGAGGTGATCTGGCGGCGGCCTCGCCTAACATCGACTGTGCAGTGTTTTTGTCTGCGTCTGTGTTTGTGTCGTCGTGTTGAATGGGGGGGAGGTCTGTTGAAGGTATCCGGCTGGGAGAGCTAGTGTTGCATCGGCTGAGGGAGCCTGGTCTGCTGCGTCCGGTTGGCCCAAGGACCACGGCCTTGCCTGGAGCTGCGTCCGAAGAGGAAGCACCGAGGGCAGTCTGACAGGACGTGGAAGCAGGGCAGGCTAAGCTAACTGCTAGCCTATGCAGACTGGCAATTCCGACAGTCATCCTGGCTGTCTTTCGTTCTCTGCCAGCTATGTTTATTTTGAATTGACGAATTAGAGCTGTGCAAAAACCCACACACACTGCTTGTGTGTGTGGTTTTTTTTTTTCTTCTTCCTTTGTCCCCCCTGTCTTTGGTGGTGTTGTTTTTGGAAATTTTAGATATGTGTTTTTATCTTTTGTGTTGCACTGCTGTGGGCTGGGTGAAACGAAATTTCGTTTCTTTTGTGTATGCAAGTACATGATAGAAATGACAATAAATTGTTCCTGAGTCCTGATTAATGAATGTAAGAAAATTATATCTACAGTGGGATTGTCATAGCACATACAACACTCTTCATAACTAACCTTGTGAGGCTCTGTGTAGAGCAACGCCGTATCTTCAGGCACTGGAGCTGTAAATGGATGGTGGGCCGACTCCAGCTCCTCTGGATTCTCCTCTTTGGGCAGGAAGAGTGGGAAATCCACCACCCATAGGAAGTGGAATGCCGAGGAGTCCTGGACAGGAAAGCCGCAAGATTCCAAGAGCTCTGCACATTTCAGACGTAGTTTGCCCATCAAGGGGCGCTAGGAGGAGAAAGATTCAGGTGGCAGGAAAAGGACAAAGAACAAGGGAAGGATAATACCAGAAGAAAAAAGTATGAAGGAGAAAGAACATTTTTTTTAATTTTATTTTGCATTCTGCATGTGAATTATCACAAAATGAGTAAACTTAGGCAGGAGGGATGTTTCTTTTGTGATGAAATTTATCTCACTGTGTATCAACCATTGCTGAGCATCTCCTTCAAGCTGATACTGTATGTGTTAAGTGGGCATGAGGTTTATAATGGCACATTTCACTGGAGTTGCAATTAGTTCATACTAGGAGGAAAAATGGTATGATCAATCTGAGGTGGACTCACAGGGGTCTGAACAAACATTTCTTTGTTTTGCTTTAAGCCTCTAAAGCCTCACTGAACACTTCGACTTATTCTAACTGAACATATTTAACCATTCTTTGAGACCCCCCCCCCATTCCTTTCACAGATGGACTTGCTAATCACGAGTATGTTAAGGAGTGAGTGAGTGAGTGAGTGTCTTTTCACGTTAGTGGCTTGCCTCGCATCCAAAAAACAGCATCAGTTTAATGTGTGGGCCCTATGAACACGATCGTTTTTCATGTAGATGACGCGTAAATATTCCTTCAAGTGAAACAAAGCATTTTTCATCAATTTCAATAAAGCAACAAACATGGGTGAAAAAGGATGCAAACTCAGGAGATTTCCAATTGATAAACTGTTCCCCCCCCTCTTTTTCTCCCCAATTGTACCTGTCCAATTACCCCACTCCCCCGAGCCGTCCCGGTCGCTGCTCCACCCCCTTTGTCGATCCGGGGAGGGCTGCAGACTACCACTTGCCTCCTCCGATTCATGTGGAGTCGCCAGCCGCTTCTTGTCACTTGACAGTGAGGAGATTCGCCAGGGGGACGCAACACGTGGGAGGATCATGCCCTTCCTCCCAGTTCCCCCTCCCCTCTGAACAGATGCCCCGACCGAGCAGAGGAGGCGCTAGTGCAGCAACCATGACGCATACCCACATCCGGCTTTTCAGACCCTACAGACATGGCCAATTGTGTCTGTAGGGATGCCCGACCAAGCCGGAGGTAACAGGGATTCGAACCGGCGATCCCCATGTTGGTAGGCAACGGAATAGACCGCTGTGCTACCCGGAAACCCTCCAGGCTGTTTTCTTACATTACAATTTTTCTCCACCCTCTCAATTTACTTCTCACACCCGTTACTACTACTTCTCCTAATGCAGTTATCTAATCAACTGTCCGCTGCATCTAGTGTTGACACCTCCTCTCGATCTACTTCCATCTTGTAATACAACGCTATAAAGTGAGAGCCAAGTTCACCTGACCCGGTGAGGTCAGTAGCTTACCACAGTGTTCAGGGGACCGGCTGATATTAGCAGTAGATCCCCTGGTTTGGCCCCAGTCCTCTCCAGCAGCTGCTCTGTGTCTGGAGCAGAGAGTAGTTTACTGAGGGGAGACTTCAATGTTCCATTTGCCCTAACCAGCAGGATGCTTAGCTCCTTTTGGGGTAAAACAAAGCACACATATACACCAACAAAGACACACAGGGAAAAGGGAATGTTGTCAGTAAATATGGCCACATATTTACACAAACATTTATGCAAAGTAATTTACATAACCCAAAAAGTGTTTAAAACCACAATGCTGAAGATTGACGTTTTTGTTTAACTTACAATGTCTTGGTTATAGCATTGGTATATGGCTGCTCTAATTACATCCATCCACTATCCAAACTGCTTATCCTGCTCTCAGGGTCACGGGGATGCTGGAGCCTATCCCAGCAGTCACTGGGCGGCAGGCGGGGGGACACCCTGGACAGGCCGCCAGTCCATCACAGGGCCGACACACACACACACACATTCACACCTAGGGACAATTTTAGTACGGCCAGTTCACCTGACCTGCATGTCTTGGACTTTTGGAGTAAAACAGAGCACCCGGGAGAAACCCACGCAGGCATTAGGAGGACATGCAAACTCCACACAGAGGACGACCTGGGATGATCCCCAAGGTTGAACTATCCCAGGGCTTGAACCCAGGACCTTCTTGCTGTGAGGCGACTACACTAACCACTACGCCACCATCAGGGTGTTCAACAAAGTCGTAAAATTATAGCTGTGACAGGAAGTAGACGCATTTTCGTGTATGTGTTAAACATGCATTGAACAAATCGGGTTTACTGAACGGATCAGGTAATGACAAGGCCCCAGCCCGCCGAACGAATGATGGAAGTAAGAAGGGAATGAGGGAAGGATAGACTGAGGAGGTCAGGAAGTGAGTGGAAGTTGGATGGGGGGGGGACCATGAGTGTGTATGTGTGGGGGGGTGTATGTGTGTGTGGGGGGGTCTGTGGTGGTGGTGGGGGGGGTCTGTTTTTTGCACGCACGGGTGACGGAGGGCGGGAGATGTGTGCCCGGTGTGACAGCTCTAATTCGTCAATTCAAAATAAACATAGCTGGCAGGGGTATTACATCAGCACCTTGCCTATCGCTGACCCAAAGAAAAAAAAAAAGGCTGACCTTGAGCTCTCACAATTTGATGTTGTATTATCTATTGGTAAAGGTCTTCTATGAGCTTGGTTTGCCAAAACTGTGTGTTAACCAAAACAACTACACTTTTTCTTCAAGTTGTCACTACCTCCCTTATTCTTCTTATTTTGGATGCTATGGTAAAGATGTAAAACCCTGTGCCATATCATTTCTTTTTTCCTGGAAAAGTCCTATCAGACAAACCATGAAAATGACCAACAGCAAAAGCGTTCATATTTGGGATATTTGTGGATTAGCTATTGTCTTAAATAAGAACTGAAAGTATCAGGGAAGACATTTTTTTTGTTACGTAAATCTTCAGGACATACATTTAAGCATTCGTTAACAATAACCAAGCCAACAACAGGAGAAGGGAGAGAGAGTCGCCCACCTATGAGTTACTTGGAGCACCAACAACCATCTCTTAACTGACTGTGTAAAGATTACTAAAACTTATAAAACAGGATTCAGGTCAATTCTCTTTCTATTTATTCAACTCAGTATAAACTGAAAGTGCAAAACTTTTGCCACTGATATGGGATTCATTGCCAGTTGACTGGTTAAGAAATATAACAACCCACTCAATGCAAAAGGTTTTGGGGAGAAGCTAACTCATTCAGTTGACTGAAAACAAAGTTAAATAGATACGAGTAGTCTGAATGAAGCTTGCTATCAGCTAGTGACTACTTAACCTCACCTCCTCACCTAGGTCGTCCGCCAGGACGCCTCATAACTGCCTCCACACTGGTGTGTGTCTCCATAATAGGGTTTTGGTTGCGCATGTTTGTTTAAAGCATGGGGCGCTACTCCACATGCAGGTCTATGGTTCTCCGCTAACTGGAGATTTTGTGCCTTTCCGTTGTCAAGATGCATTGATCATCTGCAAAGCCACGATGTCCTCCGGTCCATAACATCAACCTATCATTGAATGCACCTAGGACTACTGCTACCCATAGGAATAGCAGGAATTATTATCGAGGTTTACACCTCTAGATTTGCCATGTTCTGCTCTGTTGCCTCCTGACAACGTTAACAGGATTACCGCGAGGAGGGTGTGGCTCTTCACCATGCACGGATGGTCATTCATCATGGAGAGGCTATATCTTGCACTTCACATGATGCTGGGGTGTATGAAGACCAGTCTATGATGCCACGAAAGGCCATCTAGGAAAGGTACTATTCCTATGCTTTACCCTTTAACCCCCTTAAACCCTTTGACAACTTAAAACGTCTCATAAATATGTCTCAGGTGAGGAACGAATTCTCTGATGGACAAATATTCTCATCAACACCGTTCAGACACATTTTCTGGGTCTTCACACACAGTCGATCAGGTACTCCCATGCTGAAGGAAACAAGCTGTAAAGAGTAGCTCGTCTGAGCTTCTGTTCGGTTGTATCATTAAAAGTCTATCGTCCTCCTCTGTGTGTGGTGCAGTGATGTGTGCAAGCCCACACGTTGCAGTCTGCTCGCTGAGGGGACATGAGTAACTTTCTGTTGTGTTTTTTTTCCATCTCTTTGTTCTGTTTGTGGTGAGCCAAACCTACCTGGTCAAACTGTGTCTTGGCTGTTTGCTTCAATGCTTCCAGATCATTGCCTTTGAAATGCTTCTGCCATGAAATAAAAGAGACTTTATTTTTTGCTATCTTTTAAAATGTCACACGGGACAATCTCTAAGACACAAGCAAGAGAAAACATGGCAGTCACCAAACTGGTTACATATCAAATACAGCTGTCTCTAGCTAAACGGTAAATACAAAAGTTATCGTATCTTTATAATTCTATTATGTAAATCGAAATCTGGGTCCAGCGTTTTTACCATAATAGATGGTAAAGTAGTTTGTTTATTGTACTATTACAATTCTATTATAATTTATATTGTGTTCAATAGCGATGGATAGCTTGATAGGCAGGTTTTACAAACCCCAATTCCAATGAAGTTGGGACGTTGTGTAAAACGTGAATAAAAACAGAATACAATGATTTGCAAATCCTTTTCGACCTATATTCAATTGAATACACTACAAAGACAAGATATTTAATGTTCAAACTGATAAACTTTATTGTTTTTTGCAAATATTCACTCATCTTTAATTTGATGCCTGCAACACGTTCCAAAGAAGCTGGGACAGGGGCAACTAAAGACTGGGAAAGTTGAGGAATGCTCAAAAAACACCTGTTTCGAACATTCCACAGGTGAACAGGTTAATTGGAAACAGGTGAGTGTCATGATTGGGTATAAAAGGAGCATCCCCAAAAGGCTCAGCCGTTCACAAGCAAGGATGGGGTGAGGTTCACCACTTTGTGAACAGCTGCGTGAGCAAATAGTCCAACAGTTTAAGAACAACGTTTCTCAACATACAATTGCAAGGAATTTAGGGATTTCATCATCTACAGTCCATAATATCAAAAGATTCAGAGAATTCAGAGAAATCTCTGCACGTAAGCGGCAAGGCTGAAAGCCAACATTGAATGCCCATGACCTTACATCCCTCAGGTGGCACTGCATTAAAAACCGACATCATTCTGTAAAGGATATTACTACGTGAGCTCAGGAACACTTCGGAAAACCATTGTCAGTTAACACAGTTCGTCGCTACATCTACAAGTGCAAGTTAAAACTCTACCATGCAAAGCGAAAGCCATATATCAACAACATCCAGAAACGCTGCCGGCTTCTGTGGGTCCGAGCTCATCTGAGATGGACTGACGCAAAGTGGAAAAGTGTGCTGTGGTCTGACGAGTCCACAATTCAAATTGTTTTCGGAAATCATGGACGTCATGTCCTCCAGGCTAAAGAGGAAAAGGACCATCCAGATTGTTATCAGCGCAAAGTTCAAAAGCCAGCATCTGTGATGGTATGGGGGTGTGTTAGTGCCCATGGCATGGGTAACTTGCACATCTGTGAAGGCACCATTAATGCTGAAAGGTACATACAGGTTTTGGAGCAACATATGCTGCCATCCAAGCGACGTCTTTTTCAGGGAGGTCCCTGCTTATTTCAGCAAGACAATGCCAAGCCACATTCTGCACGTGCTACAACAGCGTGGCTTCGTAGTAAAAGAGTGTAGGTACTAGACTGGCCTGCCTGCAGTCCAGACCTGTCTCCCATTGAAAATGTGTGGCGCATTATGAAGTGCAAAATACGACAACGGAGACCCTGGACTGTTGAGCAACTGAAGTCAGACATCAAGCAAGAATGGGGAAGAATTCCACCTACAAAGCTTCAACAATTAGTGTCCTCAGTTCCCAAACACTTATTGAGTGTTGTTAAAAGGAAAGGTGATGTAACACAGTGGTAAACATGCCCCTGTCCCAGCTTTTTTGGAATGTGTTGCAGGCATCAAATTCAAAATGAGTGAATATTTGCACAAAAAAAACCCCCAATAAAGTTTACCAGTTTGAACATTAAATATCTTGTCTTTGTAGTGTATTCAATTGAATATAGGTCGAAAAGGATTTGCAAATCATTGTATTCTGTTTTTATTTACGTTTTACACAACGTCCCAACTTCATTGGAATTGGGGTTTTGGGAGTTATTTTGTCTTGATTCTGTTTCCGCTCCTGTTTTAATTCATATGCAGGCTGTAGAAAAAAAAAGAAAATGATAATACAAGTGCCAAATTTAGATATTTGGTCAAATTCTAAATATACTTTTTTTGGAGGCTCGATACTTGTAAGTTATTAGTATTATTGGTATTGTTATTAGCATTATTAGTATTTTTTGTAGAAATAATGCCCCATATGGCATCACAGACATTTTTATCTGTTAGATATATGGCAACAGGAAATGCCTGTTTTCTTACCACTCCATTGGGGACACAAATGGCTTGTATGGAACCTCCTGGCTGGCCGAGAGCTGTCTTGAGGAATTCTATCTTCGAGCTTCTCAACGCCTCACTGATGTCAATCAACTAGGCAGACAAATAGAGGGATGAGTTGAGAGACAGGCATACAGAAAGACAGATGGGTAGACGGACAGCCAGATAGACATACATATAAACAGAATGATGGGCAGACAGTCAGACACGGGGGGGGTGCAGTGTATTTTGGAAATTGATTTGTTGATTAGTTCTACTATTAGAAAAACCCCTATTTCCATCCAGTCTTGTACACTTAAATGTAGCCACCAAAAGTTATGTTTTTTACATGATATACTAATGTATTACTGCTGCATTGTTTCTCCACAACAAGTTACTTTTGAAATTAAATTGGCACAAAAAATGATGTAATATCCAGTCTTAGGGTGTCTGGCTGGGAGAGCTGGTGCTGGATCGGCTGGGAGGGCTTGGTCTGCTTCGTCCGATTGCCACAAGGACCACGGCCCCTGCTTGGAGCTGCGCCCGAGGAGCAAACACAGAGGGCGGTCTGACAGGACGCGTAATTGGGGCAGGCTAGGCTAACTGCTAGCCCATGCAGACCGGCGGTTCCAACAGTCATCCTGGCTGGCATTTGTTCCCCTGGACAGTAATTTTTTTTTTTTTAGTTTGGATATACTGTGTTAGTTTGAATATGTGTGTTCTTGTAGTGCTTGAATGTGATTTTGTCTGTATGTTGCACTGCTGTGGGCTGGGGGAAACGGCATTTCATTTCATGCGTGCAAATACATGAGGTGACATGACAAAGTGCTCCTAAATAGACAAATCACTTTTATGTGTCAGTATAGCCATAGCATGTCTATTTTTCTTCCTGAGTAAAAGAAGATGCTGCAATAGCAGTTGCAGCTATAACGAACAGAATGTTAAGAAGGCTCATGTTTGCTCAATTAACGGATACAAATGCACACAGAGTACTGTTCTCATCAACCCTTTAATACCACCCACCAACCCACACTGAACACATAAAGCGAAACACAATGTCAAGCAACCCAAAATAACCCACCTTCATGTCAAATCTCGTGTCAGGCTTGTCCACACCATAATCCCTCATGGCCTCTTCATACGTCATGGTCTGGAAGGGAATGTTTATGGGACCTTTCTCTGCAGGCCAGGAGTATTGTAACAAGCCCTCCACCAGAGCCATGACACCCGACTGGTCCACAAAAGACATTTCTATGTCTACCTGGAGTGACAGGAAAAGAACAATTCATTTCTTTTTCTCCCCGTGATATCGTGGTAAAACAAATCGATTTGGTGTGAGATTATCAAAAGATCAGAAAAGGATGTTTAGGAATGATTAGGTTAAGGTATCACATGTATCTCAATGTTGGTAGCAGAGTTGGGGGTCAATTTAGCAATTTGGATTTGGAAATTCGTGTGCTATGTAAGGGATGTTTAGTAAAGATTATGTGTGTGTGATAACGTGTGTGATAATGTGTGTGATAACGTGTTCATGCAGTTTGTCCTCATCCCACCTTTCTATTTATGGCCATTCTTTGCCTTCTTCTTCCCTACCTGAGTGAATTCTGGCTGCCTGTCTGGCTTGGAGCCTTCATCTCTGTAGCACCGTGCCAGCTGGAAGTACCTGCCACATTGAAAACAGAGAAAAGAAACTGACATAAAGAGACAGGACTATAATAATAATAACTTTATATAGCACTTTTCTAAAACAATGTTACAAAGCGCTTTACAAAGAAATAAAACCAGGCAAGTAAAAATAAGAATAAGACCAAATAAGTAAGAGTAAAAATAAAAACAGTATGAATAAATAAAAACAAATACCAAACATTTGTAATAGCTTCACAAAAAAAAAAATTAAGACAAGATTTAAAAGAAGCTAGAGAGTTGGTTTGTCTTAGTTCAATAAGAAGAGAGTTCCGTGGTGTGTGGGCTCTAACATCAAAAGCCCGATCACCTTTTGTGCAAACCGAGACTTGGGAATAACCAGCAGGGCTCTATCTGCGGATCTTAATGGTCGAGAGGGTGTATACCATGTCAATAAATCACAAATGCATGTAGGAGCAAGACCATTTAAGGCCTTAAAAGTGAGCAATACATTTTTAAAATCAATTCAAAATATAACAGGGAGCCAGTGTAGGGAGGCAAGCACAGGAGTGATATGGTCATGCCTCTTTGTCCCAGTAATGAGCTGAGCAGTGGCATTTTGTACCAACTGCAGATGGTGGAGGGAGCCCTTGCTAATACCCGAGGTAAAGTGCGTTGCAAAAGTCAAGCCGAGAATAGACAAAAGCATGTACAACTTTTTGCAGATTGGCAATTGATAAAATTGACCTAATTTTGGAGATTACCATGAGCTGAAGAAAGCACGACTGAACAACATGTTTGATTTAATTATCAAAACCGAGGTTAGCATCAAATATTACCCCAAGATTCCTAGCAGCCTGCTTAAAACTACCTGGCAGACCACCAAGATTAGTACCAAAAGGGCTGATGGAATTTCAGGGACCGAACAGAATGACCTCAGACTTATCATCATTAAATTTAAGAAAAATTTCAGACATCCAGGATTTAATGTCAGAGAGGCAAGTTGTGAGATTTGCTAGGGTTCTAAGATCAGTGGGTTTTAGTGACATGTATAACTGAGTGTCGTCAGCATAAAAATGGCAAAACACATCATGATTTTGAATGAACTAGCCAAGGGGCAGCATGTATATAGAAAACAGAAGGGGGCCAAGAACTGAGCCTTGAGAGACACCACAACTCAACTGAGCCATCAAGTAAGTAGAGTTACCCAGAACAGAAAAGTTCTGTTGGTAAGGTAAGAGCGTAATAAACTAAGAACCGAGCCCTTGATGCCAACCCAAGTCTCTAAGCGATCTAAGAGGATGCTGTGATCGACTGTGTCAAAGGCAGCACTTAAGCCTAAAAGAACTAAAATCAAGCAGTCACCTCTGTTTTCAGTCAGTAGTAGGTCATTAGTGACTTTAAGTAGAGCTGTCTTGGTACTATGAAGTGCTCTAAAACCAGACTGGAGACTTAAAAACACTATTAGTGTTCATAAAAGAAATCAATTGAGATGAAATTACTCTCTACAGAACTTTAGATAAAAAATACAATTTGGAGATTGATCTGTAGTTACTTAAGGACAGGGGATCTAAATTAGGTTTCTTAAGCAATGGGTAAACAATGGTATGCTTAAAACTGTGGAAAAGAACCAGAGGCCAGAGAATCATTAAGAATTTGCAGAATAATGGGGCTAACAGTTGAAAATACCTCCTTGAGCAGTTTAGTGGGAATGATGTCTAAGATGCAGGAGGAGGAGTTCATATTGGAGACTGTACTCTCTAACGCTGAAATTGTAACTGCTTGGAACTGGGTAAAAGAGGCAGAATTAACATGGGGAATGGAACGTATGCAAGGGCCAGGCTGGATTTGAGACCTGATATTCTCCGCCTTATTTACAAAATGAGTGAGAAATTTTCAGACAACTCAACATCAGGTTCAAAAAAATAAAGTGGAGGGACCATTAACAGGAGAATCAATTACCCTAAAGAGAACTTCAGGATTGTTGATATTTCTTTTGATATCAATTCTGTACACAAATTAAAACCAGTGGTGAATTGTCTTTTGTGATGCAACAATAGTTTGAGTCAATCTGCTATTCAAAATGCATCAAATCCCCCCCCCCTTTTCTCCCCAACTGTACCCGTCCAATTACCCCACTCTTCTGGGCCGTCCTTGTTGCTGCTCCACCCCCTCTGCTGATACAGGCAGGGCTGTAGACTACCACATGCCTCCTCCGATACATGTGGAGTCACCAGCCGCTTCTTTTCACCTGACAGTGAGGAGTTTCGCCAGGGGGACTTAGCACATGAGAGGATCACGCTATTCCCCCCATTCCCCCTCCCCCCTGAACAGGTGCCCTGACTGACCAGAGGAGGCGCTAGTGCAGCAACCAGGACACATACCCATATTCAGCTTCCCACCTGCAGACACTGACAATCGTGTCTGTAGGGATGCCCAACTAAGCTGGAGGTAACACGGGGATTCGAACCGATGATCCCTGTGTTGGTAGGCAACGGAATAGACCGCTACGCTACTCGGACGCCTCATCAAATTTTAGTTTAATCAATCCAAGAGGTTTCAGCTAATGGACAAGAGTGAAAGGAAGGGGCATGGATAGAGAGGGTTGGTTGGTATTCACAAGTCTCAAGAACAGGGAGAGAGACAGTAAGACTTAATTTTTCAGTGTTTGCATGCATGTGTGTGTGTGTGTGTGTGTGTGTGTGTGTGTATCTATATATTTCAGTGTCTGCATGTGTGTTTGTGTGTGTTATGTGCACACCTGTCTATACCAGCAACCATCAGAAGCTGTTTAAACTGCTGTGGGCTCTGTGGTAGTGAGTAGAACCGACCTGCTTCTCTGGAAGGAACCAAAAACTCTTTGGCCCCCTAAAATACAAATGTAGACAATGCTAGGTATCCAAATTTGTAACACAGGAAGAAGATGTCATGTAATTTTGGTGACACATATTTCTTTGACATTGTTTAAAAGGATTTTGGCAAAAATATGAAATGACATTAAAAAAAAAAATCATCAGACAGGAACAAGGAAAATTAGATCCATGACAAGGCTACAGACTTTCTTTAATGGAGCCTGACAGCTGACTCAAAACCAAGACTGTGCTAACAATTTATCTTGACTATGTGCATTATTTTATCCTGTTGTGTAACGCACCTTGTAACGTTGTTTAGAAAGGTGTGATTTATAAATTAAAGTTTAATCTTATTATTATTATTACATTCCTGTTCTGACGTGCTTGTGTATTTTTGCCTTGGATGTGATGTGCTGTTCAGGTAGTTGTGTGTATTGTGTAATACGTCAAGTCTTTGTTGGCCAAATGTCTGAAGTCAATAACATACAATAATGCTCAAAATTAATAGTTTTAAAGTCCAACTTGCGGGTCTTTTTTTTTTTAGCTCAGTTGAACACTGCAGATATGACCAGATATGATGGCATGGTGCGAATCCCACAATCTCTCCCTTAAAGTAAATAAAACAAGAGATGGTGATTGACTTCAGGAGGACAGGCAGGCACCATTGTACGCTGCTGACCATGCTGCCGCTGTGGAGAGGGTCAGTAACATCACGTTCCCAGGAGTGCACCTGGCGGACGACCTGACCTCAACCATTAACACCTTGGCCATCATTAAAAAGGCTCAACAGCAGCTCCATCCCCTCCGGAGTCTTAAAAGGGCAAGTCTTCCCATTCCAGCACTCATCACCTTCTACAGGGGCACCATTGAAAGCATTCTAACCTATGGTCTCACTTAATGGTTCGGTAACTGCAAAGCAACCAAAGGACACCAGCTGAACAGGATAGTGAAGACAGCTAGCAAGATCATTGGTGCCCCTCTCCCTTTCCTGCTGGAGATTTACCATCAACACTGTGTTTGCAGAGCCTCCAGCATCATTAAGGATTCCCACAACCCTTCTCACAATCTGTTTTCTCTCCTGCTGTCTGGGAAAAGTTACAGGAGCATATGTGCTAAATCCTGCAGAATGCTAAATAGCGCCCACCCACAAGCAGTCAGGATCATTAACAAACTGTGTCCCAGGTGTCAAGGTGGCATGGCAGTCTATTTCATTGCCTACCAACACGGCTTGAGTGTGTTGAAAGTACAGACCGGGCATCCGGCTAGTGTAGCAGTCTATTCCACTGCCTACCAACATGAGGATTGCCAGTTCGAATCCCCGTGTTGCCTCCGGCTTGGTTGGGCGTCCCTACAGCACAATTGGCCATGTCTGTGGGTGGGAAGCCGGATGTGGGTATGTGTCTTGGTCGCTGCACTAGTGCCTCCCCTGGTCAGTCGGTCGAGGCGCCTGTTCAGGGGGAGGGGGAACTGGGGGGAATACTGTGATCATCCCATGCGCTACATCCCCCTGGCGAAATGCCTCACTGTCAGGTGAAAAGAAGCGGCTGGCAACTCCACATGTATCAGAGGAAGCATGTGGTAGTCTGCAGCCCTCCCTGGTTCGGCAGAGGGGCTGGAGCAGAGATCGGGAAGAGTGGGATAATTGGCTGGGTGCAATTGGGGAGAAAAGGGGGGGTAAAAAAAAAAGTGTCCACATTTTGAGTCCAAATTGTGTCAACCTTGAACTGAAACTGGACTGTGTTGTACTTTAATTGACTGTGTTGCACTTTAATGGCTGTGTTAACCGTTTGTGTTTTTTTTTTTAATTTTGTTTTTGTTTTTCTTTCTGTTTTTTATGCTTTTAGTGGCATAATTTTTAGGGAAATTTTATAAATAGATATTTTGTCTTTTCTGTTGCACTGCTATGGGATGAATGGCATTTCATTTCTTTATGTATGCAGGTACATAAGGAAAATGACAATAAACTAAATCTTGAATCTTGCCCTAAGTGACATAAAAGAGAAAAAAATGGAATGAGATGCCAACTCTTTTTGCCATGAATTCATGAAAACAAGCTGTTAACCTGAGAGTTGGACTTTAAATTAAAAATTAGATCTCAACCGTTTAAATAATGTACCTACTCTCACAAAATGATTGACAGCATGAAATGACAGATAAAATCAAAATGAGTGATTGTAATCTTAAATTTAAGTCAGCTGTCTAAATTGCTTATTGACAGTTAAAACACTTTGGCAGATTAGCTTGTTAATGTTTTACAATTACTGAAAAGCAAAAATGATGGTAGTGATTTCCCTTAAAATGGATAGAAGGTGTTCTGTAAACTGTTTTTAATGTTTTTGTACATGTACTTGGCAAAAGAAGGTGATTGTAAACCTATGTCTGTGTTACTGAAGTGGTTGGGGTAGAAGGACTCCTACCCCTGGTGTTCTTTTGAATAATGTAGGCGTTTCCACATCCACAAAACCTGCAAGATAGGAAAAAATAAATAAATAAACAATGCTTTTCCAATGATTTTAGCAGAAAAGCAACTGATAAAACATAATTTTTTTTCTAAAACCAATTCAAATCAATTATTTCTATAGTGCCATTCGGCCTGGCAAGGTGGAATATACACACACACTCTGATTACAGAGACCTTCAATCATCTCAGCTTCATCACCAATGGATATTTAGGCTACAGATCACAACAATTCACAGAAAACTGTGATATACGGTAAAAAAAATAGTAAACAAATATTATTTTAACAGTTTGTCAGCTACTGCTTATTTCCTACAATATAATTAAAATTTCTCGTGGAAGGGAAATGTACACAACTTTGATGGGTAATGAGTCTGAATAATTGTGACCTTGCAAAAACAAGGCTGAAATTCAGGGGGGAAATGTGAGGGTGTAAGAAAACTGACAATTTGTAACCAAATTTTTCTCAATACCACAGCGTCCATATTCACTCCCAAGATGGATTTTTTTTTCTTTAAAACAAATTTGAATTGTTAATAATATTCGTCTGCCATTCTACATGCTGTGTTGCAGATATGCTATTGTAAAACTGGTTATTACACAAAGCTTTCCTTTACCGTGAACATTACAGAGGTATTCTCTCATTTTCATCACTAATTGAGATCTCAGTCTGAGGTTGTGTTGCATCTGCGTGGAGCGCAGGTCCAGGTAGCGATACTGCAGCCGCAAAGCCTCTGATTTCTGGGCAAAACAGGGAAAATAATCCTACTAATTACAAGCATGAACAACACTGAAAACTACTTTAACGATAATCATCTTCTCATTTATAATGTTACAGGTGTATAATGAATCTACTTACCTTGACAAAGTCTTTGATTTCAAAAGGAAGCTTCTTGCACATATTAAGGACCTCAACACTCTCAGCCAAAACTTCTATTTCTCCTGTTGGCATTTCCTTGCACGCACAGAACAACATGAAAGATGAGGCACACTCAATAAAATCTTTTTATGGCCATGTCTACAAATGAAAAAATAAGCCGTAGATGTAAAAACAACTAAAAAACCGTAACAAGTGAAGACCTAAAGTTACTAATCCAAGAAGTCTGTAACTTTACAAACACATCAAATCATGAGAACATCGAATGGATATTTCTGTTGGGTGACAAACTGGAGAGGCTGTTGGTCAGACAATTAAAGGGGGCACAGGCAAGCCGTGCAATTCATAAAATTAAATCCAAAACAGGTGATTTGTTAATTAACCATAGAGAAATAAACAACCAATTTAAAGAATTTTATTCAGAATTATACACCGCGAAGTCTCAGGCCACTAGTGCAGACTTTGCCAGCTTCTTCGACTCTCTTGATCTGCCAAAACTGGATGAGTCAGCTAGGTTAGAATTGGATTTAAATTTTTCGGGGAGCGAATTAATCGAGGCAATTAGAACGTTTCCCTCCGGTAAAGCGCGAGGCCCAGATGGGTTTGATTGTGTCATAAGACACTTGCCCCACTTTTACTCCGGATGATTAGCGATTCCATTAAAAATAACATTGCCTAAGTCCCTACACGAGGCAAATATATGTATTTTGTTAAAAAAAAGTAAGGGGGAAACAGAACCCGGAAGTTACAGACCCATCACTGTCCTCAACTTTGATCAATAGTTGGTTACAAAAATACTAGCAGATTGGGGAGGCATATTTTGTCAATTAAACACCCTGGCCAAACAGGGTTTATCCCAGGTAGATTCTCATTTTGCAATGTACATAGGCTTCTGGACAATTTATATACCAGCCAGGTTGGGGACTCTGGAGTGGCCATCGTGTCCCTCGATGCCGAAAAGGCATTTGATCAGATAGAGTGGCCCTATATGTTTGAAACACTTCAAAGATTTGGGTTTGGGGATTCCTTTAATGCATGGGTCACAATGCTGTATCTCTGCCCATCATCCTCTATCCTCACCAATAGTGACAGATCTGGGCCTTTTGACTTACAATGTGGGGTCAATCAGGGGGATCCTCTATCTCCCTTACTTTTCGACATAGCCCTTGAGCCCCTTGCAAAAGGAATTAAGAATCATTCCAGTATCAGGGGTATTCAGATAGGAAACCTGGAAAGCCATGTGAGCCTTTATGCTGATGATACATTGATATATCTCACCGACCCAGAAGCAGAAGCCTCTGTTCCTCCCTTGTTAGATTTTGTTAAATCATTTGGCAAACTCTCTGGTTACACAATTATTTGAGGTAAAAGTGAGTTCATGCCACTATTGGACAGTATAGACGCAGATTTCCTTAACACTCTACTATTTAAACTTAAGTATGATCATGTGACATATCTAGAGCTCATAATACCACGAAATCCCAAACTCTTATTCAAACTCAATTTTGCCGATATGCTCACAAAGCTTAAACTGAACATAGAGAAGTGGAGGATTCTGCCATTGTCTACGGTGAGGCGTATCAACACAATTAAGATGGTGTCTCTCCCCAGATTTTTGTACTTATTTCAGAATCTGCCAATCTTTCTGACATCATCTTTTTTAAGAAACTGGACTCCATTATCTTTCCATTTGTTTGGGGATATAAAGCTCATTGCATAGCAAAAGCACATCTGCAAAAGCCAATAAATGAGGGAGGCTTAGAACTTCCTGTATTTAGGAACTATTATTGGGCAAACAATGCAAGGGCTTTGATTTACTGGCAATGGGGATTCCCAGATAAGGCATCTCAGAAGCCCCCATGTGGCTAAACACTGAAACTACAGCAGTTTTTAAAAAAAACTCTTCCCTTTGTACTCTACTTTTTTCCAAGACAGAATCCTCTGATAAATTGATTGGCAATAATTCTATTTTAAGAAACTCTCTTAGGATTCTGAATCAGATCAGAAATTTTAACAAACTGCCTAATGTCTCGATATACACTCCTATATGTAATAACCATTCCTTTTTGCCATCTCAGACAGATGGGGCGTTTGCTGTCTGGAGGGACAGGCGTATTGTGACCCTTGGATATTTATATATAGATAAAAAGTTTGCGTCATTTAATCAGTTGAAAACAAAATTTAACATCCCTAACTCCCACTTCTTTCATTATCTCCAATTAGGCATTATGTCAAAGACAAAATTCCAAATTTTGAAAACAGGCCAGAGTTGGCCATTCTATGACCTCCTGCAGCTTCCTCTGGACTCCAAACATCTGATGTCTCACTTGGTGTGTCTGTTTACCACCTCTGTATCTACTAACCATCTGAAGGAAGCCTGGTCTACTGAGCTGAATCTTGAAGTGTCTGACGACATTTGGAATGTAGGTTTGACTAGAATCCAAACTTGCTCAACCAATGTCAGATATAAACCGATCCAATTCAAAGTCATCCATAGACTCCACTATTCAAAGACCAAACTACACACAATTTACCTAGCCGTTTCTCCATTGTGTGATAGATGCAAAGTTGAAGAAGGTTCTCTTGTGCATCTTTTTTGGCTCTATCCTCATTTACACAAATTTTGGTGTGAAATATTTCAGTGGATCTCCGGAGTCTATGAAAGGGACATTCCTCCTGATCCAGAACTGGCACTCTTTAGATGCTCAGAGACTGCTTTAAGCTATACACCTGAGGAACAATCTGCACTGACGGTTGGCATGGTAGCTGCCAAAAAAAAAAGATCCAGAAATGGCTAAATGAAATGATCATAATCATACCGATGGAGAAAAAATGCTTCCATAAATCTAAAGCACCCAACAGATTCTTGAGCATATGGGGTCCATTCATTGACTATCTAAAAAAAAAAGATTTTTAATTACAGTCTGTAGTGATGCAACCCGGTACTCTTTACCTTTTATCTGTACTCTTGTAATACTGTGTAAGTTATATTTTATACCTATATATGTCTGGCAGCTTTTTTTCCCCCTTTTTTTTCCTTTTTGTTGTTGTTTTTGTTTTTTGTCTGTTGATTTTATCTTATTTGCGTGTTACTTGAATATAAAACTGAAAAACTGAAAATAAAATATTTAAAATAAAAAAGGATATTTCTTGACTATGCCTTACAGATCTCTGAAGCCATTATAACTCATCAGTTGTCTAATCAATAACTAATAGCTAATCAGTAGTCCACCTTATATTATACATACTTTTAATAAATTCTTAGAAATTTTTGCAAAACTCACATTTAGCCAACACATACTGGGAGTGCTAGCATTAAAAGCTGTGATTAATTTAGGTTGTCAACCCACAATGAAAAGGTACATAGGAGAGCAAATGTAGGTGAGGGGTCACCGGTGAAATTGACTCCTTAACATTTAAAATGCATGAAATAGAAATTAAGTCCCTAATGAGAGGATTTGTTCAGTTTAATTCAATCGAGTTTACCAAACTTTGTTTGTTGAAGTCCCGTTCACTCTGGTTGGTTGGTTTGCAGCATGTGTCCAAACTCAGTATAGTCTTCAACACAATAAATCCCAATGCAATAAAAGCCAGTTGTAAGGACACTGGATAAACAAAAGCACCATACAGTAGTCAGACTCGAATTTGAGCTCTGAGTCCCGATAAAGGTCTAAATTGAGATGGTCCTTCCTTCCTACTTTGTCCTTAAAACTCAGGTGGAACACATATGCTCCATCATCTGCCCTCGAGCCCTCATCTGCACTGACATGAACATACTGATGGACCAAGATGCTCTCCCATCCTGAGTGAAACAGTCACAAACAAAGCAACACAGCAACACACCTTGTTCTCCTGCCCCTCTGGTCTCCGGCTGATTGTTCCCGTAACCTTAATGACAGACTCGACTGTGAGATCACACAGTGTTGCTGTTAAATGTTGTCCAGACTAAATACAGAGCGAAAAAAGAGACTGGTTACATATACACAAATAAAACCCTAAAAAGGTGTCAGTGTAAAAGGTGACAGAAAACTCAACGATCAAAAAATCTGAACCCCAGTCAAAAATATAGTTACATACACATGTGTTTATATCTTTATATCTAATTTTTTTTTGACCCCTCCCCCCTTTTCTCCCCAATTTTATCCGGCTAATTATTCCACCTTCTCTGCTGATCCGGGGAGGGCTGCAGATTACCACATGCCTCCTCCAATACATGTGGAGTCGCCAGCTGCTTTTCACATGACAGACAGGAGTTTCGCCAGGGGGACGTAGCGCATGGGAGGATCACACTATTCCCCCCAGTCCCCCCCCCCCAAACAGGCACCCCGACCGACCAGAGGAGGCACTAGTGCAGCAACCAGGACACATACCTACATCCGGTTTCCCACCTGCAGACAAAACCAATTGTGCCTGTAGGGACGCCCGACCACCGGAGGTAAGAGGGGATTCGAACCGGCAATCCCTATGTTGGTAGGCAACGGAATAGACCGCTATGCTACCCAGATGCCCTTTATATCTAAAATTTAACTATTAATCATGAACAACTCCACATAGCCACTGAATTACTATTATTGGCAGATAGTAAGTTCCACTCAAGCGCTTACATCTGACACAATGACGACCTTTCACTTTGAGTGACCTTCAGTGTTCAGACTCCAAATCATGGCATTTCAGAAGGTTGTAACACAGAAACAAATAGAAACAGACACTTGGTTTCGGTTACTGGCAGAAACGGATTCTGCCCAAGATGCCTAATTGACTTCAAGGGGTAGGGTTTGCTGTGCCTGGTACCACTTGTCAATCACGAGTTGTTCGACAGATTAAAACAAAGTCAATATAGGAAAAAAGAACTGTAGACAATCACCCCACAAAACAACATGGTCAGTCATGTGACACCATAGACCAGTGGTGGATGATTGTGCATTATAGGCTTATGTGAAAAGAATGAAGAGTAGTTCAGCACTCTTTTCTACCCTGCAATGGTGTCCTCCTGCCTGTGCCGATGAGCCAAATAGTATTTCTTCAGCAAGTATACTAGAGCTTTAAACCTCTTCTAATATCAACTTGTTAGATAACCACTTACCATTCTTGATAGGAAAGATCCCTAAATTTCAATTTACCGTCTGCATTTTTGTAATGTTGTGTTACATCTTTTCAATGTTCTTTCTGAGCAACTCATCAAGATAAATTCCTTGCATGTGCAAACTTATAGGAACATATTTTGATTATTAGCAAAGATGTATCAAGGTAAATTAAACTAAATGAAGTGCAGCCTTAGTTTTCTTCGGTACCTCTTGATGTGGTCTTTTTTTTTTAAATGTCATACATTATGTCTTGATGCATGCTCAATAATACAGGTAAGAAAACCAAAGAAGGTTATATCAGTTCATCTGGATACAACATTTATTGACAGATACGTTTCATCACTCAACTAAGTGACCTCTTCAGTCTAAACTGACTGCAGGTATCCCCACCCCTTATAAACAATATAGTTGCATAATGACCGATACCAAGACCAGTTTCATATGCAAATATGGGTATGACCATTAACAAGAGTTTCAATGGCCATGTGTATTTGGGAATGTTTGCAACCACAGCACTGTAAGATGGTGACAGATGTACTCTTATCAACACACACAGATCAGTACTTGTTTGACTCTCATCATCTACTGGAACACAAACTAGGAGTCATCAGGATGCTGTACCACCAAGCTGACAACATCCCCACTGACACAGCCACCGGGGAAGGGGAGAAATCTGACATTAAACAGGCCTTGGTTAAGTGTGGTTATCCTAACTGGGTGTTTGTCAAAGCCAGGAAGACACCCAAAGAGTGCACCAGCCGACCGAAGAGAGAAGGACAACCACTGCCTAAGCATAAACCGGTGGTGATTCCATATGTGGCAGGAGTGTCGGAAAAGCTGAGACATGTATTTTCCAAACACCGCATTTCAGTTGCTTTCAAGCCCCAAAACACTCTGCAACAGAAGTTGGTCCACCCCAAGGATCACATCCCTTGGCACAAACAGAGCAATATAGTGTACATGGTTAAGTGCCAGGAGGATTGCAGTTACTTGTACATCGGGGAAACCAAACAGATGCTGGCCACGAGGATGGCACAACACAGAAGAGCTAACACATCAGGCCAGGACTCCGCCGCAGTCTACACCCATCTACAGGCCAGTGGCCACTCTTTCAAGGATGAGGATGTGCACATCCTTGATAGGGAAGAACGCTGGTTTGAACAAGGAGTCAAAGAGACCGTCTATGTTAAGAGGGAATGACCATCCCTGAACCGGGGGGAGGGGGAGTGGGCGCCTGTATTTGCACCTATATTTGCATATGAAACTGGTCGTTGGTTTCGGTCTTATACAACTGTATTGTTTATAGGGGGTGGGGATACCTGCAGTCAGTCTAGACTGAAGAAAGAGGTCACTTAAGGCTGTGACACACCAGGCCGACGGTTGGCTGTCGGCCAGTGTTGGGCCGTCTGTGAGCGTCTGTAGCCCTAGTTTTTGCAGTGTGTCCCGCACCGTTGGTACTAGTCGGACCCCTGTCGGCGGCTTTTCGGCCAGTTCAGCATGTTGAATCAGCCCATCGGTGAGAGAGCTCACTCTGATTGACTGTTCAGCTTAGCAAATTAGTGCCCGAGAAGAGAGACGTGAGTTACGAAAGCAAACAAACAATAAAGTCAAGAGGCCACACACAGAAGGCTCTGAACAGGAAAGAGCTGAACGAAATTTTTAAAATTGGAGGTTTCATTTGTCTCCAGCTCTAGACACAGGTTCGGGAAAGCCCCTTGAGCCTGTCGCTGTAATATCGATGATTTCACCCATTTAGCACAATTTCTCCTTATTTTTCACCTCCGCCTCTTCCTTTCTTCTTCCACAACCAAAAGACCAAGGGCTGACAATGCCATTTGCAACTTTTTATCAGACGTATTCTTGATTAGAAGTAGCTATATTACAACACCGTCTGTAGTGAGCGAGAGTTGAGTGACAAATACAGAGTACCGCCACCTACTGGTACGGAGAGTTATTTCCTCTCACGCAGGTGCAGAACTTACATGCTAGTTGGCCGCTGGCTGTGGTCTTTGCAGTGTGTTCAAGTACTACTTTTTGGCCCAGACGCAGGCAATGTGAGGTGATGCAACAGTCGGCCTTCGTCGCCACTAGTTCTCTGATGTCAGTTTGGTGTGCCTGGGCCCTTAGTTGTGTGATGAAACATATCTGTCAATAAAAGTTGTATCCGGATGGACTGATTCAACCTTTTTTGAATGTCATACATTATTTTCGCTTCAATTTTTTGAAAGCATTTTATACCTTTTATGCTTGACTTGGAAAGTGCTGTGTGAATAATATTGTGATTGTACTAGTTATAGTAACAACATTAAGTTAATTTACAATGCTGTGCTTGAATGTTTTTACCCTTACCTCATTCTGAGGAATTAGAATTTGCGTTAAGCCACTGAAATCTCGCAGGATGACAAACAAGTTTTGTCTGGAGGAGGAAAAAAACAAAACAAAAACGACATGCTTAATATACACCAAAGTAAAACACCATCCACCATCAAAAGTACCTTTCAAGTAATCTGACACCACACATTTGTGCATTTGTGGCCCTTGTGGAAGCCTTAAACCTGACCCGTGCAGTGTTAGGGCAGTGCAACACAGGGAACTACAGTTGAGCTACAGTATGATGACCTGCTTAACCCGACAGTATTAGTTCCATGTTTTATCCACTTAGCCTCAAAGGAAACAGATCGCGAAGTACGTCATTCATTCAGCTCCACAAGACCACACAATATCTCTCTCTCTCTGGAAAACTAACAGTATTTACAGTATTTAAGTAAGTTTAAACATCCATCCATCCATAATCCAAACTACTTATCCTGCTCTCAGGGTCGCGGGTATGCTAGAGCCTATCCCAGCAGTTTTCAAAAATAACATATTGAACAGATATAGGATGGATGAACAAAGAGGTTTGTTTGACTTGTGCCATTTTGTTTAATTTGATTTCTATGTGTGGTGGGGAATGCTTCACTGGTAGGTTGAGTGGTTGTGAATGCAGCTCCAGGCCTGACTCCTCCCTCAGCCAATCTCCTCATTACGGCCAGGTTATCTAAGCCACCTGTGCAGTCCTTTTTTCCTTCTCTCTTCCTCGGCCTCTGATGTGTCTGGTAGTTGGTGCTGCAGTTCCTGAACTTCTAGTGTGGAACCCCTAGTGTTTGCTGCCACTGTTGTGCTGGTTATCAGGAGTATTTCCTGGCGTCAAGGTCCCCTGCTAGAGGCGGTTCACCTGCTGCTGTTTTGTTTCTTTTGTTTGCTTTAGTTTATTTGATTACTAACTGGGTTGGCCCTTCTTTAGTTTGGTTTTTTGTTGACCTATTTGATTTATTTTGTTAGTTATTTCCCTCAGCGGTCTGAGTGTCATCTTGTGGGAGGCTAGGCACTTGTGGTGAGGTCCCTTCGTGTGTGTGCGTGAGTAGGAGCACCGGGACACGTGTGGAGAGTTCACCAGTCTGCTGTGCTGCACGTTAGGTGAGGATTGGTAGCACCCCTGGGCACTCCTCAGTTAGTCTGCCTTCCACAGTTGGCCTCAGCCTAGCTTTCTAGTTTGGTTACCATTATTTGTTTAGGCTGGGCATTTTTTTTGGTATCTTAAAGTGGATTTTTTTTTCTCATTTGTATTAAAATAACCTTTTTACAAAATTATTTGTAATAAAGATTCAATTGCTTCATGTTGGTTTTAATCATTTTTTTCTTGATTTCCTTAGCAGCTCCAGTTCCGGTCCTTTCTTGTTTTGATTAATTAAACTAAGTATTTATATTTTTGAACCACGTCTCTGTCCTTCATCAGTAGCGAATCTGTTTGCCTGGCTAAGCTCCAAATCCTTAATTCTGGTTTTAAAGAGAAATAGTATTTCCTGGTGTGCAATTCCCCAGGTGGCGTCGTTGGCCCTTTTCTTCGTCTTAGCCCTCCGTCACATATGTATTGGTCTTTCTTTCCTTTTTTTCCCACTTTTGTTTTGAAAGTTTTGTTTTGTTTTGATTTGATTGATAATCTATAAAAAAGGGGTAGGACCAGCAAAGTTCTTCACTTCATCCTACGCCCTTTTCGAACATGGACTAGTTATTATTTGTGTTGTTACAGAGAGTTTGCAAAATATGTTCACTGTTATTTCCATGTTTTTGTACTCCTGCCTATATATTTTATTTATTTTGTTATTTTAACATGTTCGAAATAAAATCAATCATTCATTCACAATCCTGAGTTTTTCCACCTGCTGCACTCCTGCACCAGGAGGCATGTAATATACAGCATATTAACTATCATTTCACTTTTCATTTCAATATCTTAAATACCCATTTTGATATAGCAAATCAAATGACGATACCATAATTATTCTTTGATCTCAGAACTTTAGTACTGGCATTAGTTAGTATAATACCTCAGGTACTGGACCCAACCACAAAGAGTGACCTTCTCTCCCACATGCTTCGATCTCAGCTCTCCACAGGTGTGAGTCCTCCATGACAGACTACTGGGACCTCAAGACAAAAAACAACATAAAACACACAGACTATGTAAGCTGTCCAGCAGCCTAGATGTTTATTTTCTTTAATAATCCAAATAGCCACAAACTAACATGTATGATAGACAACGGTGGTGAAAAAGCTTTATATCCTGTCAACCATTACCAAATTGATATATCAATGTGATCAATGTGCAAATCTGTACACAACAGGCAAAACTATTTCATTGCTCAGGCAAAACTATTTCACTGCAACATGTTCCACTTATCTACTGGGCACAATCTGCTGTTTCAACATTGATACTGTGGGCGATTCATCTTGACCAGAGCCTTCAGAGACCCTTTCGTCTTTTACTTGCACTATGGATGAACTGGGGCTACCTTTTTCTGGATTTTTGCTGAATGAGGTACTTTGAGATATGAACAGGTTCGAGTGTGTGTATGCATCTTCTCTGATAGATATTAAGGATACTCAACCAAGAACCAAAATTGGAACAGTTACCCATGTGGGTCTATACTACACACTGATCAGCCAAAACATTAAAACCACCGACAGGTAAGTGAATAACATGGATTAACTTTTTACAGTGGTAACCATCAAGGGGTGGGATATATTAGGCAGTAAGTGAACAGTCAGTTCTTGAAGTTGATGTGTTGGAAGTAGGAAAAATGGGCAAGCATAAGGATCTGAGCAACTTTGACAAGGGCCAAAATTGTGATGGCTCGACGACTGGGTCAGAGCATCTCCAAAACAGCAGGTCATGTGGGTGTTCCCGGTATGCAGTGGTCAGCATCTACCAAAAGTGTTCCAAGACAGGACAAACCGGTGAACCGGCGACTGGGTCATAGGCAACAAAGGTTCATTGATGTGCATGGGGAGCGAAGGCTAGCCTGTCTGGTCCGATTCCAAAGAAGAGCTACTGTACCTCAAATTGCTGAAAAAGTTAATGCTGGCTATGATATGATATGTGTTCTAATTTGGATATATGTGTTCTAGCTTGGATCTATGTGTTCTTGTAGTTTTTGGATATGTTTTTACCTTTGTGTTGCACTGCTGTGGGCTGGGGGGAAACGATATTTCGTTTCATTACATGTACACAAGTACATGAAGCGAAATGAAAAAGTATTCCTGATTCCTGATAGACAGATGTCATGACACAGTGCATCGCAGCTTGCTGCGTTATGGGGCTGCGTAGCTGCAGACTGGTCAGAGGGCCCATGATGACCTCTGTTCACCACCGAAAGCGCCTACAATGGGCACGTGAGCTTCGAAACTGGACCATGGGGCAATGGAAGAAGGTGCCCTGGTCTGAGGAATTACGGCCGGGTGCGTGTCATTTACCAGGATGCACTATGGGAAGAAGGCAAGGCGGTGGAGGAAGTGTGATGTTCCAGGCGATGTTCTACTGGGAAACATTGGGTCCTGGCATAGTTGGGACCTAAGCATCGTTGCAGACCAGGTACACACCTTCATGGCAACGATATTCCACAACAGCAGTGGCCTCAGGTGGTTTTAATGTTTTGGCTGATCGGTGGAGTCTGAAATATTACATTCAAAAAATATGTTTTCATGCTTACATTTTGGCCATTTAAATGCTCTCTCGACTATACAACGCCAACTATTTGGGACTCAGTCTCTGGTAAGAGCCGAATACCAACTATACCAGTTTTATCATACCATGAACGCATGTAAATTAATCGGTTAATGAATCAATGACACATGGGACCAGACTAATACCTGTAGTGGAGCTTACAAGCCGCCTGTTGGGGTTTGAGGCGCAGCTCAGACTCCTGATGTCAGGGTTCATCGGACGTACTTGACATGAGGTGGAAACTGTGCCGCCATGCCGAAGTGTTTGAGCTCCGAGCACAAGTAGCGTTCGCTGCATAAATACTCCAATTCTTGTTGCCATTTTCAAGGACATTACATTGATTTCAGTTTGACAAATCCACCAGTTTCATCACCTTCATCTTCTTCTGCTTCTTCTTCTTCTTCATTCGTTTTACAGATGGACTACAAACCAACGTCAACAGTGTATGCCGCCACCTACTGTACTGGGGTGTGTAACACCATCACAATTAGAATCCACTAGTGGCCAAGTGTGCTTATACATACGAGGAATTTGACTCCGGTTTACAGCAGCTTCTCGTACTTGCATATATCACACACACACACACACACACACACACACACACACACACACACACACACACACACACACACACACACACACACAAAACCCAAGAAAAATAAATAAATAAATGGAATAATAGAATACTGGAGGTAAGTATGTATGCACAACAGGTATGTCACAACTATACAGAGCTTTCTTATGGCCAAATGACAACTTATGCTTATATATTATATTGCTTATATATTATATTATATACGTATAATATCATTTATTTAACTTTTCATGCTTATATATTATATTTTATTATATAATAATATTATATTATATTATATACTAAAAATATAATAGTTCTTTGATACACCATGTGGTGCAACCTGGACACATCGTCAGTAATGAACACAAGGTCATCAGGTGTTTCAGATCTTAACATTAGACACCCTCACCCAAGCAACCCAGCCAGGGGTGATCAAACCCCGACTTGTGTCCAGGTAGTGCATTACATCAAGTGTCACTCCTCTTCAACCCAGAACCAACAGGAAGCCTTTTCCACGGCTTCCAAGATGTTCCTAATGGCTCTTCTTCTTTGCAGCCCACATATCCTCAAGAGTCCCAGGACTCGGTGAAGGGGCTGACCTGCAAAGTCCCTGCAGCCCACTTCAACCGACTCACAGTGGACCTTCCACCCATTCCTCTGACACTCAGCTACCAGATCTGCATACCTGGCTCTCCTCCTTTCTTACACTTCTTCCATCCGATCTTCCCAGGGGAAAGTTAGCTCTAGCAAAACCACTTGCTTGGTTGCAACAGACATCAGGACCATGTCTGGGCTGAGTGCGGTAGTTGCGATGGTGTCCAGGAACCTCAGTTGTCTCCCTAGGTCAACCAGGAACTGCCAGTCCCTTGCTGTTGCGAGCAGCCCACCTTGGGCCTTTGGCTGGGGCTTCTCCCCTGCTTAAACAAAGGCGATGGTGCATTTTGTTCGGTGTTGCTGCTTGCTGTAGCTGATCCCAGTGAAGATGGTGTCCACTACGGCCCGCAGAACTTGGTCATAGCACCAACGATACCACCACTCTCCCAAGGCCTTTGGTCAGCAGCTCAGGATGTGCTCCAAGGATCCTTTTCTGGCAAATTTGACAAGCAGGTGAGTCCGCCAGGCCCCAGCTGAACAGGTTGGAAGGGCTTGGGAGGACATCATACACCAACTGGACCAAACACTTGAATCGGTGTGATTCTGCATTCCAGAGCTCCCAGGTGATCTTTCGGCCAGTATGCTCCCACTTCGTCCAGGCCCTGGGGCCTGGAAAAGGCCGGCTTCAGGGGTCCATTCGCCTTCGTAGATGGTAAAAGAGCCTCTGGATTGTTTCTCAATCTTAACAAATGTATACCAGTTAAAAACTACCCATAAAACAATTCATAACATACCTATTAAAACAGGGGTGAAATACTTGGGAATACATCTAACCAAAAATCTAGAAGAAACTCTTTAAACTTGACAGGGAAATCGACAAATTGTAAAAAATATTTTAAACTCTTGGTTGCAAGAAAATCACATCCAGCACCTGGACAGTCAGTACTGATGCTCCCCAGGGCTGTGTGCTCTTCCCACTGCTCCTCTCCCTCTACACCAACGACTGCACCTCAGGAGACCCATCTGTTGGTCTGTTACTCCCGATGCCATGTTTTTATATTCATTCAATTTATTTTATGTATTTATTCGTATTTTGTGTATGGAGTGTAAAGCACTTTGTAACTGTGTGTTTTTTTAAAGTGCTGTATAAATAAACTGTCCAAAGTAACGGGGAGTGCAGGAGAGAGGTGAATAAGAGAGTGCAGGCAGGGTGGAGTGGGTGGAGAAGAGTTTCAGGAGTGATTTGCGACAGAAGGGTACCAACAAGACGTGTGTGTGTGTGTGTGTGTGTGTGTGTGTGTGTGTGTGTGTGTGTGTGTGTGTGTGTGTGGGCCCTGTGATGGCCTGGCGGCCTGTCCAGGGTGTCTCCCCGCCTGCTGCCCAATGACCGCTGGAATAGGCTCCAGCATCCCCGCAACAGGGTCAGCGGTCAGATACTGGATGGTTGAAAAGAGATCTCACTATATTTGGCCGCACTTACCTCAGTAAAGTTGAAAGTATTTCCAGAATCCTGCACCCTCCCTGGCATTGAACCAATACATTATAAGAGCTGTGAATCAACTAAATTTTAATTTTATTTGGAATAACAAAACACGCTAGCTACAAAAAAAACCTGTCTTTGTTAAAAACTATGAAGAAGGTGGTTTAAAACCCATTGATTTTGAATGTATGAACGGAACAATAAAATTGAAATGGCTTCAATGCTATTTAAAATCCCCAGATAGATCGGGCACATTTTTCCAGATGATTTATTCAATGCTATTGGAGGTTAGATTTTCTTTTGAAATGTGATTATAACATCAAGAAGTTGCCTATTAGCAGCTATCATCAGCAAGTCCTCTTATATTGGCGAGTGTTTTTACAACCATAATTTTAGTCCTCATTCCACACCGCTATGGAACAACAGATATATTCTTTATAACAATAAATCCCTGTTCTACAAAGAATGGATGGAAAGAAATATCTGGTCTGTTTTAGATCTCTTAGATACAAATGGAGACTTGTTAGCATACAATGATTTTTGTGTTAGATTAGATTTTTTCCTGTCGTCCTGAACAGTTTGCCAGCCTTACTAATGCTATCCCAAAACCATTCTTACTTTTGGCCAAAAGAGGCGTCCTACATATCAATTCAACAGCAACATTGCCAAATCTGTACATTGGAGAATTCAAATTCCCTGATATTAAATGTAACAACAGTCTGATGAGACAGACGTTGTCCAATGACTTATACTCAGACCAGTTCATCATTAGAGTACTTGACTTTAGAGACACGGACCCTGCAAAAGTGCTACGATTAAAAACGGATTTCTTACATCATCCCCTACTACCCAAAGCTAAGGAAATCCATTTTAAATTAATGAATGATATATATCCCTCCAATGAATTTCTTAGATTAAGATTCAATTTTGAAAATCATGTTTGTTCATTTTGCATTTCAGATATTGAAACCACGGAGCATATTTTCTATGCATGTTGTCACTCCCAACTATTTTGGAAACAAATGGAAGAATGGTTTAAACCAAAGAATGTATCTGCTGAACTCAAACCACATGTGGATGTAATGTATGGACTGGTGATGAGAGAGAAAAGAGAAAATCTGCTGATTAACACAATTCTCATAATGGCAAAACACTATATACACAAATCACCCCACCGTTTTCAATGCTTTTTGTAATGAATTTAGTCTGTATTGTAAATCCCTGACACGTATGAATTTAAAATCTGCAAAGGAACTGCTGAATGACCCTGAATGTATCAACCTTTAATTCATATTGAAGACCAAAATTATGTGAATTTATCATCTTAGCTTTATTGTTTGTGTGGTATTGTTTGATTTATATATTTTGATTCACTTTTGTCTTTACGAATTTTGATTGTGGATGTGTTGTCTTAGACACATGACCAAATGTTTGATGCCATAGTTGACTTGCCTTGTTTGTAAAACATTGTTCAGTAACATTTTAGAAAAAGAAAAAGTAAGGAAATCTGATCACAAGTGGTCAGCAGGACGCAATTGGAGACGCATGATCAATACAGGTGTAAACTTGGTGATGTGTCTCGCATTTTAAAACCAAGTGTAAACTTTCTGTGACGGTTTCCTTACCTGGATTATTGAGCAAACATAAAGATGCTCAGTAAAGCTGAGGGTAAAGCAATTACAAAGAGACAAATGCAAAAAGTATGACAAGAATACTGGGACATAAATGATACAGGAAGACAGCTTTATAATATTCAGAAAATGTTGGATTGGGAAGAAAGCTGGGCAGGAACTGAAAGAAAGAGGCAGACGTTACGACATACTGGACTTAATAAGACACTGTAAACCAGGTAAACCCGCACACTGTGTTCACCCTGGATCTGTCCAGCATGTGCTGCTGGAGTGTAGGGGCTATGCGGAGGAAAGGAAGGACCTGATCTCAGCATTTAAAAAAAAGTAAGCTAAGTTTCACAGCAGGGACCCTACTTGGACATGTAGCATGGGGAATATAGTCACCCAATTAAGTATCTGAAGGAAACAGGGTTAATAGAGTGTCTTGATTCATGCTCATCCAGGTAAGAAAATCTTGCTGTGAGGCGACCGCGCTAAGCACTGCGCCACCGTGCCGCCCACTCAAGGGTTAATAGAGAGAATTTCACACTCCAATCCGGTAGATGGTGGTAATGCGCCTGAAAGCTAGTTGTCAACCGCCAATCGAAACAGGAAGCAGAAGAACGCGCGAAGTTTTTAAATGTTGTTTCCGGTCATACTTAAGCGTTTTATTCCACAAGTATGGATGGACGGGAAAGGTATTACGAATATAGTTTGTTATTTGAAACGTATCTATTTTATGTCAAATTTGTCGTCAATTGTTTCACACTCTGCAGAAATTAACTTTAGATCATTGTTTTGGCTAAAGAGGATAAGCGGTTAGCGATGTATGTAACACCAAAAACAACGATTTATTCTGTCTTGGGGAATCCCAGATCATTACAGATCTTTGATGTATTCACCGCGGCTCATCTTTATATATGACTTAGTTGAGTGATGAAACGTATCCGTCAGTAAACGTTATATCCAGATGAACCGATTCAACCCTCTTGGCTATGTGCCGTTGTTGTCTATGTCGGTGTTTCTTTTATTTGTTTTAGCAACCTGCTCTGGTCTGTACAGCACTTTGGTCAACATGGGTTATTTTTAAATGTGCTCTATAACGAAATTTGACTTGACTATATGTAAGATAACGTGAGTAGGCGGGGTTTAACAACGTGAGCCAGTGTAATTCATTAAATGCTCTAGCAGTGCTGGTTCACCATCACATCAGCAGATATGCCACTGCAACCAGAAAATGTTGAAAATGCATATTTTAAGACATCATCTCCAAAGCCACAATAATCATCTGTGTTTATGTCAGTGTGGCAAGGACCCCACTCAACAATGTCCTGGTACAGAGAAGAAGTGGGAACAGGAGCAACCGGACGTCTTATCGCAGCTGTGTGACTGCTGTCTCGCACCTTGCCCTCACACCAGGGCTGTCCTCATGGAGGCACATAGCCACCAGAAGATCTAGCAGGTCCCGCTGTGTCACTGTGAGTAAACCAAGTGCTGCTTTGTTTTTTTTCCTCTTCTTCTTCAAAGATGCTTTTTTCAAGGTGGAGGCTGACATTTGCCTGATATAGGGCTGTGCAATATGACCAAAATCACATATCCCGATATAGGTCATTTCATATCCCAAAATGATACATATCACATTTTCTGTAAATTCAATGAATAAATAAGAGACCATCTATCTGAAGAGGGGACGACCATCCCTGAACCGGGGTGGGGGGTATACATCTGCCGCCCTCTGACAATGCTATGATTGCAACCATTCCCAAATTCTCTGTAAATACATGTTGCCATTGTAACTCTAATTAATGCTCGTGACAATTTGCATTTGAAACCGACTGTTTTCGGTCGTTATGCCACTGTATAGTTTATAAGGATGGGGATACCTACAGTCAGTTTAGACTGAAGTGACGTTTCATCACTTAGATCTGAGTGATGAAACGTTTCTCTCAATAAACATTGTGTCTAGGTGAACTGATTCAACTTTCTGTGATTTTCTTACCTGGATTATTGAGCATGCGTAAAGACAATGAATAAATAGTTTCTGGCCCCCCCCCCCCCCCAGCATGTGCACACACTGCATGTGGGTGGGGGGGCCCCGCCCTTGCTGAACCACAGAGAGCAGAGGAGAGTAGCGTGACCCTAAATGATAGCAAAACGCAGTAGAAACACTGATCTGGATACAACGGTTATTGACAGATACATTTCTGAATATAGACTGTTAGATAGAATATAGACTGAATATAGACTTAGATGAGTGATGAAATGATTTCATCACTCATCTAAGTGACCTCTTCAGTCTAAACTGACTGCAGGTATCCCCACCCTTATTAACAATACAGTTGCATAACTACCGAAACCAGTGATCAGTTTCATATGCATATTGATTTCATTTGGACAGACTCCAAATGACGAAAAATATTGCCCTGAAGAGTGATTTCGAAACAGCGAAATAAATGATAGAGTATGCTCTATCATTTATTTCGCTGTTTCTATATGAAATGATAGACATTTTTCTATTGTCACACGATATATCGTCATATCACATAGCCCTAGCCTGATGCAATCCATAGTTCTGTTGAGGGGCAACGTTTTCAGAATACAGTTGTCTTGTTGAATCAATATAATGACAAACATGCAAACCACAGTCGATGCCTACTAAGAATGACGAATCTCTCCCTCCAACCACTTGTTTAGTTCTGTGTAGTTAATTGAGTAGGAAATGGTACCTGAACTGCTAGGGTTAAAAGGTCAGGCTCCCACTTGAGTGTTCAACCCTCCATTCTCCTCCCACTCTTTGTAACCAAACTTCCAAATCAGCCTGTCTTAGCCTTTATCCTCCTCCCAATTTTCCAGGAGAAGGTGGACCCCAAACAGTTGGCCTTGCTGGTGAAAAAGGAATGGCAGTTGTCATACGTCACACCACTCTACCGATTTGGATACGCTCAGCTGAAGGATTACTCCAGAAAACTGTCTGCGTTTATTGCGGCTGAGAAGCAGAAAGGGTTAGTGGTGGAGTTGGGGGCAGAGACCAGCTTCAATGTGTCCTTCTCTGTGGTGCTGGGGCTGACAGAGACAAAGGATGATGCTAAAACCATCTTTATACAGGTAAGAAAATGGACCTTTCCCAGCATGGGCCTTCAGTGAACATAGATTTATCAGGAGCTAAATGGAAATGGGGTCCATGCTAAGACTCTTTACATGTTTGCTCAAAAGCAGTTGTTTTCAAACTGGTCCTGTGAGGTCGTTAATTATGATAACCTGTTTTTTCCAGGTCTAAAAATTCCTGATTATCCCCTGGAATACCTGACACAGGTGAACAAAATTAGCTACCTGGCAAAGTAGAAAGCCAGCAGCACTGTGGGTCTCTGAGCACATGTAATGCCAGTTTCGATCCACATCAACTTGAGTGGCGAAGGGAAGTGAGGGGCAATGCAGCCATGCATTTACTCCTCTACTAAATTGTGTGTACAGATTAGGAACTTGGATTAGAGATTAGGTATGTGTTAAGGCACAAAATTATAATCTACCATATATGCTGGGTGAAATAAAAAGGGGTACCAGTACCACACCCAGTCTTTCCTATAACCGTAAAGAGTAAACACACTTAATGGAAAGCAAGAAAGTGTCCATGTCAGTGAGCACATGCAGGCCTTCCAAATTGTTCTGCTATATGTATAGTTGTCACTCTTAACTGATATTTTAAAAGAAAAAAATACTGGATGCTCAAGATTGTAAAGTATTAAACTCCAGGTAAATGCAAGGGGCTCCTTAAGTCAAAAAGGTCAACTATAGAAAAGGGGAGCCCCTGGGGTTACTTCAGGCACACTCGCACTAAGTCAAGGATGTAGTTAAAATCCCTTTACTAGTTTAGGGCATATCAAAGTAAAAAATAAAATAAAAAATCATAAAAGGAAGGTCAGGAGAATGCCAACCGGTTTTGACCCACACTGGGTCTTGTTCAGGGCGTGGCTGGAAAGATGAGTCAACCAGAGTGGAAAGTCACGATTCCTGATATAGACAAATAGTGGCCAAGAGGCCAAATTGCACCAGCATATCAAACAATAAATTTACAACAAATAGGGTATATGGAAAAGAAATTAATAGTCACTAATAATCAGGGATTAACGTTCTCCGTCACTGCGACAGATTTCCATCAATTGTGGTTTCCTTATAATACTTCAGTGCCTAAGCCATTTTGCCTAAACCAAATGAATGGAAAAAACTACCAAGAGTTCTCTACCGCTATGGAGAGAAAGGATACCGTATCTTAATGGAAGACTTTTTTTTTTTTTACATTTAAGTTTAAAAAAAGTGGCTGGTGGCCACCCACCTATCATTGTTTTCAGTTGTTATGCCATTGTATTGTTTATAAGGGTGGGGTACCTGCAGTCAGTTGAGACTGAGGAGGTCACTTAGATGAGTGATGAAACGCTTCTCGATAAAAGTTGTGATTCAACTTTCTGTGATATTCTTATCTGGATTATTGAGCATGCATAAAGACATTAGTCCGTGAGTCTTTCAGAGTCAGTCAGCACTTAAGGTATTTCAATAGTTCAGTTTAACCTGCATGAATTTCTGAAGGCTGCTGTAATGTGTTTTGCTGCCATAGAGAAATAAATTCATAACTCGTGAAAATCAGAATCAAGAATCAAGTTTATTGGCCATATAGGTTTTGCACATACATGGAATTTGACTCCGGTTTCGTGGCTCTCTCTGTGTACTTAACATAGAATAACAACACTACACCACAACAATCTTCAGATATGTTATACACAAGGATTGACTTATACAGGTGAAATAAGAGGCAATAAAGTGCAGTGGTGCAGAGAATATATCAGAGATGCTGAAATAAATGTTAGCAGGTTACTTACATACATGCCTGAGGTAGATGGACATGACAGAGTGTACCAGTATTTGTACAATGTAAAGTACAGTATGTATATACAACTTAATTGGATTTATTTGACAATGTTAAGCATTCATTTGAATGACAGCCCTTGGAAAGAAACTGTTTTTATATCTGGTTGTTTTGGTGTACAGTGCTCTGTTGCACCTACCAGAGGGGAGAAGTTGGAACAGGTTGTGACCAGGTTGTGATGGGTCTGCAATGATGTTGCTTGCCAGTTTTCTGACTCTGGAGATGTACAAGCCCTCCTGAATGGAGGGCAGGTTGGCACCAGTGATTTTCTCTGCAGACTCAACTGTCCATTGTAGTCTGTCCCTGTCCTGTTTGGGGCCAATCCAAACCAGACAGTTATGGATGTGCAGAGGACAGACTGGATTATTGCAGTGTAGAACTGAATCAACAGTTCCTGAGGCAGGTTGAACTTCCTGAGCTGACGAAGAACGTACATCCTCTGCTGGGCCTTTTTGATGATTGTGTCTATGTTGGATGCCCACCTTAGGTCCTGGGAGATTGTGGAACCCAGAAATGTGTAGGTTTTCACTGCAGACACTGTGCTGTTGAGTATGGTGAGGGGAGGCAGTGTTGAGTGGGTCCTCCTGAAGTCCACTGTCATCGCCACAGTTTTAAGCGTGTTCAGCTCCAGGTTGTTATGGCTGCACCGGAGCCAGCTGTTCAACCTCCCATCTTCCACAGCAGTGCAACACAAAGAAAAAAAACACATCCAAACTACAAGAACACATATAACTAAACTACAAAAACACATATATCCAACATATCCACAAAAAAAAAATTTTTTTTTCACTGTCCAAGAGAGCGAACTCCAGCCGGGATGACTGTCGGAACTGCCGGTCTGCATGGGCTAACAGTTGGCTTAGCCTGCCCCGCTTCCACGTCCTGTCACACCGTCCTCGGTGCTTCCTCTTCGGGTGCAGCTCTGGGCAGGGCCATGGTCCTTGGGCCCACGGGGTGCAGCAGACCAGGCTCCCCCAGCCAATCCAGGGGCTGGCAGGGAGTGTAGTTGGTTGTGTGTTGTTGCCGGAGAGGGGGAGGGGTGTGAAAGTTTGCTTTTCAAACCTGCAGTAAAACCCATTTAGGTCGTCAGCCAGTTGATGGTTCCGTGCAGTGTGGGGGTTGGTCTCCTGTAGTTGGTAATGTCTTTTAAACCTCTCCAGACTAATGATGGGTCATTGGAAGAAAACTTGTTTTTTCAACTTTTCAAAGTAGCACCTTTTTGCCACTCTGAGCTCCTTAGTGAGTGTATTTCTGGCTTGGTTGTACCAGATCCTATCTCCATCCCTGTAGGCTTCCTCTTCCTCAAAGCTGCCTGAGTTTTGCTGTGAACCAGGGCGTATTGTTGTTGAAGGTACAGAAAGTTTTGTTGGGCACATATATCCTCACAAAAGCTGATGTAAGATGTTACAGTGTCAGTAAGTTTGTCCAGGTCTGTAGATGCAGCCTCAAAAACGCTCCAGTCAGTGCAGTCAAGGCAGGCCTGGAGCTCCAGACTCGTTGGTCCATTTCCTCACAGTTTTAACCACAGGCTTTGCAGATTTTAGTTTCTTCCTGTAAGTTGGGATAAGATGAATCAGACAATGATCAAGAGAGGCCCAGGGCTGCATGGGGGACAGAACGATAGGCGTCCTTTGATATTGTGTAGCAATGATCAAGAGTGTTTTTGCCCCAGGTGGGACATTTAACATTCTGTCTGTATTTTGGGAGTTTGTGGCTCAGGTTTGCTCTGTTAAAATCCCCAAGGATAATGAGTAGTGAGTCTGGATATTTGCGCTCTGTTTGACCTCCTCCATAGCCTCGCCAAACTCCTCCCACACCCGAGTTTTTGCTTCCACGACTGCCAAAGCCACAGCCTCCCGGTACCTGTCTGCTGCATCAGGAGACCCCTGGGCCAACCAAGCCTGAAAGGCCTCCTTCTTCAGCCTGATGGCTTCCCTCACCGCCAGTGTCCACCAGTGGGTTCTTAGGTTGCCACCTCGACAGGCACCGATGACCTTATGACCACAGCTTCTACCTGCTGCATCTGCAATAGAGGCTTTGAACATGGCTTACTCAGACTCAATCTCCCCAGCCTCCCTCAGGATACACAAGAACTTCTTCCGGAGGTGGCAGTTGAAGATCTCATGGACAGGGGCCTCCGCCAGACGTTCCCAGTTCACCCTCACTACACGTTTGGGTTTGCCAGGTCTGTCCGGCAGCCTTCCCTGCCATCTGATCCAACTCACCACCAGGTGGTGATCAGTTGACAGCTCTGCTTCTCTCTTCACCTGAGTGTCCAAAACATATGGCCACAGATCTGATGATATGGCCACAACAAAGTCTACCATCGATCTTTGGCCTAAGGTGTTCTGGTACCGAGTACACTTATGAACTACCTTATGTTCGAACATGGTGTTTGTTATGGCCAATCCATGACTCGCACAGAAGTCCAATAACAAGGCACCGCTCGGGTTCCGATCGGAGAGGCCGTTCCCCCCCCAATCATGCCCCTCCAGGTTTCTCCATCGTTGCCCACGTGAGCGTTTAAGTTCCCCAGCAGAACTATAGAGTCCCCAGATGGAACCTTATCCAGGACACCACCTAGAGACTCCAAGAAGGCTGGATACTCCAAACTGCTATTCGGTACATAAGCACACACAACAGTCAGAGCCTTCCCCCCAGGGACTTGTCGTCATATAGAGGCGACCCTCTCATTCCCCAGGGAGAACTCCAACATGGTGGCACTCGACCGGGGACTTGTGAGTATCCCCACACCTGCCTGGCACTTGTCACCTTGGCCAACTCTGGTCATAAATGAATAAAATAGATATAAATAAATAGACCTTTATTGTAAACAGGGTTAGTCCTTTTATAATTGTTGTTTGTGTTATTGAGGTTGTTCATTGTTATGGTTATAATTATTACTATGACTATTAATTTCTTTTCCATATAGCCTATTTGTTGTATATTTATTGTGTGATATGCTGGTGCAATTCTGCCTCTTGGCCACTATTTGTCTATTTAAGGAATCACGACTTTCTACTATGGTTGACTCATCTTTCCAGCCACGCCCTGAGGAAGACCCAGTGTGGGTTGAAACCAATCAGCATTCTCCTGACCTTCCTTTTGTGATTTCATGATTATTTATTTATTTATTTATTTTACCTTTGATATGCCCTTAACTAGTAAAGGCATTTTAACAACATCCTTGACTCAGTGCGAGTGTGCCTGTAGGAAGCCCAGGGACCTCTAAACTACCTGGTGTGACTTTTATGTCTGACTTTTTCTCTGAGGAACTTTGCCTCAAAAGTAACTTTGCATATAGTACGTTTACTGTACATGAATTGTTTTCGTTGGTGTTCTTGTTCCCTGGAGTTGTACAAAGTTCCCTGTATTCAAGCTGCAACAAAGACAGGTGTGGATTAGAGTGAGGCTTCATCTAGCTTTTGTCATGAAAATAACAAGATCAATAATGATTCGTGATGGTGCTTTCATTGTAATACTTACTCAAGTAGGTAGATAATTGTGTGTCAGTTTACCCTCTTCTATTATCCACACCAGCTGTCCTTGTGACCTTCTGCTACTTGTTTTATGTTTTAGCCCTGCTCTCAGTATTGACAAACTCTTTCAGGCAAAATTATTACTTGAACTGGTTTGCCCCTGGATGCAGAATGAAATCAGTCACCTGGGTTATTTTTTTACTGTGCTCATGTGTAGCTATGTTTTATCATGAGTATTGTTTTAAGACTACATATGGAACATTTTGATTAAATTCTGATGCTGGAAATGGTATTCAATGCTCTGGGGTTCCATCCCACCACTCCTAACTACTCACTCTCCCTTGTTTTTAGATGTAAATTTCAACTGGAAAAAATTGAAGTTGACTTCTTTTTAAATGTTTGAAAGCCAAAGTTGCCATTCTTTCTTTTTTTTATTGTTTGCTCATTTGCCTTGCATCACAGATCCACTCCAAGCCTATGTATATGGTAAAGGATGAAGCCCAGAAGCTATTGTGGACTGGCTGGCTGACCTGCGTCAACGCTAACCCTGATTACCTCCACTCTCTCCCCAAGGATTTCACCTGTCTGCCAGTCTGCTGCAGCAGAGGGGCCGAATGGCTCGATTCTTTGGTCAGATCTTGGTTCCAGGTGACCTTTGACTGTTGCTTTGGTGCCCTGGAAATTAATTCAACAAACCTACAATGGTTGGCGGCACTATGGACAAACTGCCATTCTGTATCCAACATCCAGCATCTCAGTATGGTGTGGACTCTCCCAGTTACGCCGCCGCTTAAAGTCAACTATAAAATTAACCCCCATGATGCATGGGAACTGTGGAGGAGCGTGAGGGAGCAACCGCAGGAACAGGAGAATGACAGAGGAGGATCGGGGAGAGCAGAGGAGGAGGAGGTTAGTGTTACTATTGAGGAGGTGACGAGGTTCATGGCGGGGCTGAAGAACCACTTCTACAGACACTTCAGAATGGATCTGTCAGCTGGAAATCTCGACCAGGTCTCCACAGCACTGGGGTCAGCCAAACATAATGGCAGTATCAAGGTAACATCTTTTACAAAAGCATCCAGACTAGAAATCATGTTTGACATGCGCGCACACACACATACACACACATTTGCAAAACACAAACTCTTGCGATAAGACAAAATCAACCGTATTGTTACTCAGATATCCACATTTTATTTGCAACCACCGTGCAAACTATACCGTGGCTTTTGGGGGAGCTCACTTTTTTTTTTTTTTTGCAGGGGGGGGCACTGGCACATGCCTCAAAGAAGGCACTGACTGTGACTCTTGTTGCAAAAGAAACATTCATAGCTGTAAGCATGTAGGCCCCCTTGTTTTGTCAGCACATCTGATATGTAATAATCAGTTAATGGCCACATCAAACCTCCACATACAATACGGCCAACTAAAGCAAGGCACGGTGTACTCTGCAGAGTTATGTATTGTGTTCTGTAGTTTATCGGCACAAATAAGACACAGATAGGTCAAATAGCAAAACACAAATGTATGAGCATTAATCAAAAACAGAGCACGCCAAGCTGCCTACAAGGGACTGAGTCCTCAACAATGGTTAACGTTACCCATCACATAGCCTAGTGGTCTATGTCATTGTCTACCAACACGGGGATCTCCAGTTCGAATACCTGTGTTACCGCCAACTTGGTTGGGCATCCCTACAGACCCAACTAGCCGTGTCTGCGGTTGGGAGGCCGGATGTAGGTATGTATCCTGGTCGCTGCACTAGTGCCTCCTCTGGTCATTTGGGGCGCCTGTTCGGGGGGGGGGGGATAGCGTGATCCTCCCACGTGCTATGTCACCCTGGCGAAACTCCTCACTGTCAGGTGAAAAGAAGTGGCTGGCGACTCCACATGCATCGGAGGAAGCATGAGGTAGTCTGCAGCCCTCCCCGGATCAGCAGAGGGGATGGAGCAGCGACCGGGACAGCTCGATGAGCGGGGTAATTGGCTAGGTGCAATTGGGGAGAAAATGGGGGGGAAGGGGGGGGAGTTACCCATCACATACACAATAATTACTCGGTACAATTAAGACATCAAATATGAGGGTCACACATCAACAAACCAGCCCATAGCACACACATGCTTGATAAGGTAAGATGTATTTTATGCATGAGCATTGTAAATATCAACAAAAACAGGCCAGGCTGCCTACAAGGGATCCAGTCACATATAAACGGTGAATAATACAGTTAATTGGGAAATAGCCCTTACCTGAAAAGAGAAGCAACCAGAGGCCTCTGGCTCTGGTTGCTCTGAGTCGATTGACTTAGATTTTTTTTTTTTTTTGGTCAATTCAAAATTTGCAAGCAGGCTTCCTTGTTTTCTTTTTGATGTATCTGTATACTGACTACAAAACAGAAATGTAGAATATTGATTTGGCATGCAAACTGAGTGGGACTAGGAAAGTTTGTTTTTTCTGATATTTGAGTTAAAGTGAATTATTGAGCTGCCACGCTTTGATGGTGATGGCAAAAATAGCATGCATGCCGCTATCGATTAAGGTGAATCAGTGATGAATCGCCCTCATGCACGAGTCATATGTCAGAATCAGAGTCGTCTTTATGGGCCTCATAAAGTATATTTGCATATCCAAGGAATTTGACTTTGGTTTAGTGGCTCTCAATGTACTCACACAGAATAACAACAAAGCGATCTTCAGGAATAAATACAAGGAATGGCTATGTACAGGTGAAACCCTTTCTGTGAACTGTAAACAGGATACAAATAGTGCAAAGAAGTGAAGAGTGAGAAGAGTGCTGAAATAAATTTTAAATGGTTAAGAAAAAGATGTCACTTTATATATAGACGTATACACGTATACACGTATACATATATATATTCCGCTCCTCAGTCGAGCACTCAACACCATTGACGGTTTCGGGGGAAAAAATGCTATGTATGTGTATATATATATATATATATATATATATATATATATATATATATATATATGAGAGAGAGAGCTGGTGTTTTTTTATGTACAGTATACAGCCTGTTCAGCTACAATAATAAGCCTAATTTAATGCATGAGTCATGATGATGAAGATACATAGAAATAGAAATGCATGGCAAAAATAGCATTGTCAATATTTTAAGGACGCCCAAAATTTCACAAATCATGTTTTCAGGGGAGCTCAAAAGTTATTATGTATTATTATCCATCCATCCATTATCCAAGCCGCTTATCCCAACCGGGGTTGCGGTGATGCTGGGAGCCTATCCCAGCAGTCATTGGGCAGCAAGTGGGGAGACACCCTGGACAGGCCGCCAGACCATCACAAGGCATTATTATTATCATTGTGGCAGGATGAGGAAAAAACACAGGAGACGGAAGGCGAGTTTGCTGTTTATTCCTCAGCTCCAAAACCAAAACTAAAGCAGGAACAACCCTGCACCAGCAAGCCCAGGAACGTAAACCACGCCCCCAGCTCACAGTCCTGCTGGGTGAGAGGCATAGCCCCTAGTGTCCGCCACACAGCCCCGCCCCCCCCCCCCGAACACCCAGAAGGGACTCCTGGATAGAAAATTAGTGTCTCACTGGAGGCTTAAGCAGCCTGCCATAACGGCTGCGCCGTCCCTCAGCCGAAACAGTAGGTGAAACACTGTCCAGAGTCGGCTGAGAAGCAGAACGCTGAACCCGTGAAGACACTGCCGGGGTCCTGGAAGGAGGACGACCCCGACGGGGAACCTGGGCCGGAAACACAACTTCGCCTGCCACCCTGTGCGCCGGTTTAAGCCTATCAAGCGTGACACGCTCCCTACGCCCACCCATATCCAGCACAAAACCCTTAGGACCCGTCTCAAGAACCCGAAATGGGCCATCGTATGGGGGTTGGAGGGGCGAGCGGTGAGCATCATGCCGTACAAAAACAAAACGAGCCGACATGAGCTCTGCAGGCACGAACGACCGCGGAAAACAGTGGTGAACGGGGCCTGGAACCCGAGTGCTGTCGGACAAAAAAGGATAAACGGCCGGACGGCGTCGAGGAGCGGAACTCCCAGGCAAAAATTCCCCAGGGACGCGGAGCGGCTGACCGAGCACCAGCTCAGCGGGCGAAGCGTCGAGGTCCTCCTTAGGAGCCGAACGCAACCCGAGCATAACCCAAGGTAAACGATCCACCCAGTTACCATCCGAGAGCGCAGGACGCAGCGCTGCCTTGAGCGACCGGTGAAAACGTTCACACAAGCCGTTAGCCTGAGGGTGGTACGCGGTAGTGCGGTGTACCTGCACACCCAAGGATCGCGCAAGCGCCGACCAGAGCTCTGACACGAACTGGGGGCCCCTGTCTGAGGTGATATCTGACGGAGGGCCGAAACGGGCGACCCAGGAGGAAAGAAAAGCGCGTGCAACATCCGAGGGTGTTGTGGAGGACAGAGGGACAGCCTCTGGCCACCTGGTGGTCCGATCCACCATTGTGAGCAGGTGCGTAAAACCCTGTGAAGAAGGTAGAGGGCCCACCAGGTCCACATGCACGTGGTCGAAACGTCTGGCCGGGATCGGAAACAGTACGAGGGGCGACTTAGTGTGCTGGTGGACCTTAGCGCGCTGGCACGCTACACATGCAGCGGCCCACCCCTTGACGTCCTTGCGGAGGCCAGGCCAGACGAACTTGGAACCGACCAACTTCACCGACGCCCGAACTCCAGGGTGCGAGAGGGAGTGAATCGAACCGAAAACTCGACGGCGCCAGGCCACTGGAACAACGGGGCAGGGACGGCCGGTGGAGACATCGCAGAGGAGGGCAGGACTGCCTTCCTGCATCACAGCGTCCTCCAGCTTGAGGCCGGTACGCGTTGACCTAAGGGCAAGGACGTCCGGGTCGCTGGGCTGGTCGGCAGCCATAGCGGAGAAATCCACACCGAGGTGCACAGGACACACAAGCACACGCGACAGACAATCAGCAACAGGGTTGGACTTCCCGGCCACATGCTGAATGTCCGTTGTGAACTCGGAGATTGCCGCTAGGTGGCGCTGCTGACGAGCAGACCACGGCTCAGTCACCTTGGGCATGGCGAAAGTCAGCGGTTTATGATCCACATAAGCCGTGAATGGGCGACCCTCCAGCAGGAAGCGGAAATGCCGGGTTGCAAGGTGCAGTGCCAGCAACTCCCGGTCAAAAACGCTGTACTTGCGCTCGCGATCTCGCAGTTTGCGGCTAAAAAATGCGAGTGGCTGCCACGCATTCGCCACACGCTGTTCAACCACAGCCCCCACGGCTATGTCAGACGCATCGGTCGTTAAAGCTATGGACGCCGTGGGTGTGGGATGGGCGAGGAGGGCAGCGTTAGCCAGGGCGCACTTAGCTCCGTCAAAGGCCTGGACCCGTTCGGGAGTCCAGTCGACAGGGTCGTTAGCCTTCTTAAGCCGCAGGGCTTCGTAAAGTGGCTGAAGGAGGTGGGCAGCGCGAGGGAGGAAACGGTTATAGAAATTCACCATGCCCAAGAATTCCTGCAATGCCTTAACAGAGACCGGGCGGGGAAATTCCGCCACCGCTTGCACCTTAGAAGGCAACGGGACCGCGCCTTGCGGCGAAATGCGGTGACCCAAGAAGTCAATCACCGGCAGTCCGAACTGACACTTGGCCGGGTTGACTATCAGGCCGTGTTCGTCCAAACGACGGAAAACCTGTTTCAGGTGCGCCAGGTGCTCTTCAGCTGACGGACTGGCCACTAATATGTCGTCAAGATAAACGAACACGAAATCAAGGTCACGCAACACCGAGTCCATCAGCCTCTGAAAGGTTTGCGCTGCCCCCTTCAAGCCAAAAGGCATGCGCATGAACTCAAAAAGCCCAAACGGGGTGATCACTGCGGTCTTGGGCACGTCCTCTGCGCGCACGGGAACCTGATGATAGCCGCGCACCAGGTCCACCTTAGAGAAAATAGTGGTACCTGCCAGGCGTATGGAAAAGTCCTGTATGTGTGGGATGGGATAGCGGTCATTGGCGGTGACGTTGTTCAGGCGGCGAAAGTCGCCGCAAGGCCGCCACGACCCATCCGCCTTGGGCACCATGTGAAGCGGCGAGGCCCACGGGCTGTTGGAACGCCTCACTATACCCAGACGCTCCATGATGGCGAACTCCTCCTTAGCTGTAGCCAATTTTACCGCGTCGAGGCGCCGTGCGCGCGCAAAAACTGGCGGTCCCAGAGTGGGAATGAAATGTTCTACCCCGTGTTTAGTAACCGCGGTGGAAAAGGCAGGCGTAGTCACCGATGGAAAATCTGCCAGCAAACGCTGAAAAACATCCCCTAATGCTAAAAAGTTAGCGTGTGTTAACGGCCCGGCTCCCCGTCTCGCACGGAACAGTGGCGAAAGACACAGCATCAATTAAACGGCGGTTTGCAACATCAACCAGCAGACCATTAGCACACAGAAAATCCGCGCCAATAATAGGAACAGTAATGGCGGCCACTACAAAGTCCCACTCAAAATGGCGCCCGTGGAAGCAAACAGTCACCAACCTTGTGCCAAACGTCGCAATGGACGAACCGTTAGCTGCACTTAACTGTGGGCCGCCGCCTTCGGCCGACCGGTCTGTCTTAGCAGGAGGGAGTAGGCTCTTTTGTGAGCCGGAGTCCACCAGAAACCGTCTTCCTGACATCGTGTCCTTAATGAAGAGCAGCTCACTACGTCCACCAGCGCCCACAGCTGCTACGGAGTGCTGCCCTGGAGTTTCCCGCCGCCTCAAACGTACACGGAGGGACGCAGCGCCTCGTCTTGCCGCCGAACCGCTGGTGGAAGAAACAGAGGCCGCTCCCGCGCTGTCTCCGGACAGCCACTCCAGCCACCACTGCCGGGTCCTCGTCCTCCGACGCCGGCTGCAGAGGCTCCGATGCCACATTCTGCACAGAGAACCGTCTGGTAGCCAGCAGGACCCGATCGGCCTCCTCAGCCAAACCTTGGCAGTCACCAGCGGCCAGACACGGGGAGTTAGCCAAAGCCGCGCGCACAGGAGACGGAAGCTGGCGCAGGAAAACGTGCGGGAAAAGGAACCCACCTTCGTCTGAGCCTAGCAGCGACAGCATATTGTCCACGAGATCCACAGCCGTCCCGTCGCCCAAACCGGATAGGGAAAGGATTCTATCCGCCCTCTCTGCGGCAGATAGGCTGTACCTCCGGAGCAGAAGATGTTTGAGGGCGACGTATTTATCGTGTTGCGGAGGGGCGCGCAACAGCTGCATGGCCCGGCGTGTGGACTGCTGGTCCAGCGCAGCGACGACCAGATAGTATCTGGAGTCGTCCGCGGAGATCCCACGCAGGTGGAACAGCGCCTCGACATGCTGGAACCACGAGGCCGGGTCGCTCTGCCAGAACTCTGGGAGCTTCACAGCCGCGGCGAGAACGGCCGGCTGTGAGAGTTGGGGCGGCGTGGCCGAAGTGGATTCACACTCATCTTCTGCTCCAAACATGTTCAATTCGGGGTCACCAATGTGGCAGGATGAGGAAAAAACACAGGAGACGAAGGCGAGTTTGCTGTTTATTCCTCAGCTCCAAAACTGCAGCAGGAACAACCCTGCACCAGCAAGCCCGGGAACGTAAACCACGCCCCCAGCTCACAGTCCTGCTGGGTGAGAGGCATAGCCCCTAGTGTCCGCCACATCATTATTATTTATTAAGAGGGGCCAAGCTCCCCCTGGCTCCCCTTTAGTTTGCACCGTTTGCAACTCCCTGGCTTACATCCTATGACAGTGCCAACACACAGAACCATGTTTTTAATGTCTGTTTCTTTCCTTTTTCAGATCTCCAACAGCAGTTATCTTATCACCACTTTGATGCTGCTGACAGAGAGTGCCCTCCTAAAAATGCCCCTCTGAACAGAAAAAGACTTTGCAATGCATTTATTATTGGTCCTGCAGTCAGCCACTGCCTGAACATGTTGAACATTTTTAATCTCTCCAGAGTTTTGTGTTTCAGTCTACTGCAAACATACTGAAAAACACACAACACCAAACAACAGCCACAGCCATGTGGGTTCGTAACTGTTTTCCTCCATTTTAGCAGTGAACATCAAACCTAACAATGATGATTGACAGTACTATAGCGGGGGGGGGGGGTCCTTTCATCACTGGTATGGCCATGTGATCTATTTTTGTCTGATTCTGTTAAACTGTGGTTGTCTTTGAAGTGTCCGAAAGATTGTTGTTTACTGTTCTTAACTTTAACTTCTGTAAATAAAGAAATTCATTCAGTTAATTTTGGCTTGGTAGCTTCAAACAAACTCATAAAAGAACATAATTTAATGAATTGTTGTCATGGTGAAGGCATTCGGTCAAGATCGTTCATAGCTCTTATTGGCCTAGACAGAAGTGTTTTTTAACAATTTTAAACTTAATTTTTGTACGAGCATTATTTTATCAAGTCACTGGACAGTAGTGCAGCTCTAATGTAAAATTATGTCTCATCTTGCATACTCCAAAAGCTTGACATCATTTGGCACAAAGTGGCCATTTTGAAACTAAATGCATTTTGGAGATCCGCCCATGCATATCCATTCTACAAACAGTGTAAATGCTCTCAAGTGCCATATGATCAAATTTGAAGAGTGCAGCTGTCACATTTACAGATTTTGTATTTATTAAAGGGATGTGGGTCAAAGAAAGTTCACATCGTGTCCAACTGCATTGCGTCTTAAATGTGTGTTTGAAGACCACAGCAATGCAGATTTCCTCCTTTAGTTCAACTTCATAAATTTAAACTATCCTGGAGAAAGGCAAGTGTTGGACCTCAGCGATACGTTCATCTCCAAGATGTCTGGGAGCCATGGTGGAGCGTGAGAAATGAGCCGGAGGAAGAGGGTGGTGCTGTGGTATTTAGGAGGTGACGGTGTCGATGTTGGGGCTGAAGGACCACATTTGCATACAGGACCAGTCAGCAGAACAAGGTCTCCACAGCACTCGGCATTGTCTTACAGGAAAAGTGAGGATTTCATAAGGAGTTGTGATGGAAAATCCATGCATGTGCACACGCCTACGTACACAAATGGGATTCGCACAAGAGTATGTTCATCCTGTTGCCAGGTCTTGTATATCACTATGAAGTTGTGATAGACTGGCTTCCAACACCAGGCGGTGTTTTTGAGAGATTATGTCAGTGACAAGGTTTTCTTTCAAACAGCTTGGTTTTGCTGTTTTGGTTTCTTGTGAAATGAACCGTATTTGTATGATCACCCTTCTCACAATGCTAACAATGTCCCCCTCTCAAAGTTATCATCCATCCATTATCCAAACCGCTTATCCTACACAGGGTCACAGGATGCTGGAGCCTATCCCAGTAGTCATTGGGCAGCAGGCGGGGAGACGCCCTGGACAGGCCGCCAGTCCATCACAGGGCCCACACACACACACACACACACACACACACACACCTAGGGACAATTTAGTATGGCCGATTCACCTGACCTACATATCTTTGGACTGTGGGAGGAAACTGGAGTACCTGGAGGAAACCCATGCAGACACAGGGAGAACATGCAAACTCCACACAGGATGACCCCCAAGGTTGGACTACCCGGGGGCTCAAACCCAGGACCTCCTTGCTGTGGAGTGACCACACTAACCACTGCACCACCGTGCCGCCACTCAAAATTATCTCATTCAAAATGGCATCTCCGGGGGGGGGGGGGGGGGGCAGCAAACCTAGCCAAACCAATAGCTAATTGCAGATGTAATGTGTAGTCTTTCACGGAAAAACCGTTTTCCAAACCTAAAATCACAGGACACCAATGCCAGTCACAGCAGTCTAAAAATGTACCTAAATAATCAAGCGGGCCGCACCAATTCTATCACTTACACTTCAGCTGCATGTTCTGCTTGATAAAACATCAATCAAATATATTAATTTCCCAAAAGGTAGATTGTTTGTACTCACCATGTGTGTATATAATATTTAACTACATTATTTATATGCCAACGAATGCATTAGTCATGTGTCTGTGATCCATAGCTACTGACAAGTCTTATGTTATAGGCTGCAAAGAAAAGCTTTACAAGATGCCAAGTACATCTGAATTGAATACATGCATGTTCAAAAGGCCCGAATCCTAAGTTAAAATGACAAAAATAAATAAACTGGCCCCACTACAGAAAATGTTCAAGATATTCCCAATGTATAATTTAAAAAGAAAAAAGAAAGACGTGTTTCCACAGTAGGTTTTATCCTTTTTATGGTGAAAACTGATCAGTCCAGAGCTGTGGTTTGATCACAGATGAAGATGGTTGTTTAATACATAAAATTAACATCAGAAATCACAATCAGACATGTTTGTTTGGGTGCAGTGTTCTACGTACACAGGCTATTCAGAGGAACTGCTTTATATAGGCCACCAACTGAAGGCTGTTTAAGATCTGTCCACAATCACAATGCAGCTTCATGTTAAAGGGCAGTGCCGGTCAGTTTTACACCTCAGTTTGTATTCCTGTCATCCAGGACAGTCCAGCTGATATTGTGAGTTCAACAAACTTTACAGAAGCTGAACCACAAAAAAAAAAAGCATGTGATGCCCGCATATACAACATGGACCCCCCTTCAGTAAGGATTAACTGGACAAGATGGTGAACACCAGCAATCAGACTTGGGTCATGTCTGACTTTGCAAGCCAGGTTATCTGGACTGTCCCACACAACAGTACAATATGTACGGCCTCGTAAACCGAGCGGTACTCCCTGTTACCTCTGGCAGCGAGAATTAAAGAAGCAGGCATCAGCAGCTGACCGGATACCAAGAAGTTTGATCGGGGTGATGATATGTTTATGTACGGCAGGACTGCTAAACGTTGTGTGATGAACTCGACAGCATCAAATAAATTGCATAACTTGTGTTCTTGAAATGATCAGGCCAACTGAGTGATCCTGCTACTTGAAATCCCCCTTTAAAAGAGCTTCTGCCAGATATGGAGAAAACTAGGAACAACCACATCTAAAATTGGCATATCACTGAATATCAAGACCAGCGTCCATGTTAGGACATGCTGACCGATGCAGAGGTGGTTAATGTAAGGCGTTACACCACACCGACCCGGTCTTTTCCTTTCCTGCAGTGTCTTTTTCCAGTGAACCGCAGCTATGCCATTGCTCCAAGCACAATCCGTTATCAAGCTAAAGTGCAGATCTGTGTAAGAAACGGGCAGGTCCGCGCGTTGTGCAGAGGCGTCTGAAAGGTTATTTCCATGTACTCGGCCACTTCTGCTCAGCTGAGAGACGCTTCTGTTTGCCGTGAAACGTCCGTTGTCACCGCAGCAGTTTAAACAACCTCGTTCAAACACCACAAATCTCACTTGATCGTTTTTGTTCAGTTTTACCCACATTTGTAAAGGTGAACACCCAGACAATGCTTAGTGTCGCTCATTAAAAAATAAATACAAAGAAGAAAAACTCTTGAAAATTTGATGTACAATACTAACCACAGTGCATTAAATTCCAAGGTTTGTTCAAACCAAGCTGGCGTGTGTGTCTGTGTTTCTCTACATCTGTTAACAGTTTTACACAAAGTGGACAAACCACATCTCTGACTCTTTCACTACACATCTTGTCGACCGCTAACGTGAAAAGGGGAGAAGATGAGCCATTTTCGCAAAAGGTCGGGCACTTTGCAAGGACAACCAAATGAACGAGCAGAAAATGTCAACAAATGAAGAGATGGTAGAATTGTGTAAAAAAAAAAAAAAATCTTGAAAAAGGGAGTTGTGTATAGCTGACAGGACAGGGAGTCCACTTCACAGCAGACACAATTCTAGTCGGCAGTTACGGGAACCGCCGTTTTAGTTCAATCAGGTGAACTTCCCTCAAATGTCAGATATCTGGCTTAAAATACACAAGTCCAAGAGCACTGTGTACGGTCATAGCTGTGGAAAACTAACTGAATGTGCAAAGAAAAAAAAAAACCCCACCATGGTGAGAGTATTGTCAAATCCAGGCTATGTGACGCGGTGTTCCCATCATCAGCAAATGACTGACAGTTTATCATGACAATCGGAGTTGAACATGAACACATGCTAGCGACAACAGCTAACAAAATTCTGAAATGCATTAGCAAACTTCTCACCCAGAACTGGAGAAATCTATCACCTGGCAGAAAGCACAAGGGGGGAAACACACACACACACACACACACACACACAAAACTAAACCATAACCAGCACGTTCTTTAGAAGTTTTGCCTGTGCAGCTGAATTTTTTTTTTTTTTTTTTTGCATCCTCTTGCCCGGCCATGCTGTGTGTTTTAACAACTCAGAATTTCTTCGACGCCTTTACTTGGAGCATCTCAACCAAAACTTCTCAACTCCCAAATTAGTGTGATTCAAATCAGTAGCTACATCATACCCCTTTAAACCTGAAACACAGTGCCAGAGTCCCATTCTATGAAAGTGAAGGGGGGAAAAAAGTGTTCATGAAAAAAACAAAAAAACAACTTCCTCTTCATTCTGATAGCATGACTGGTTGGCTGAGAACGTCCTTCTGCCTTGCTTTTGGTAATCAAGTAACATCTTAGAAAGTACAGGTTCTATCAAGAGCGGTACTTGAAAACCTTACTACTTGTTCTTTTTAATATGCTACAGCTCCATGTGACCTCGGTGTCACATGACTGCTTATTATATGTATGCCTTATTGCAGCACTCAGTCCACTTGCTGAAAGTGAAGGCCAGAGGACAGAGAGAGAGAAACTCCAAGCGACGTTGGTCCTCTGGCGATCAATACACAGTTCTGTCTCATGAACCAGAGAAGTACACTGACTAGCCCACTGCTGGTTAGCTAGTGAGTTATCCTTGCTGTGCAGAGACTGGACACTGATGGTTGGGTTCATGTAAAAACAAAGATGGCGGCGTTCTCAGTTGGTACGTCTTCAAAGCGCTCTTCAAGTTACCCCAACTTCAGTCAAACGTCTGAGCTTCAACTATTCAGATACCATAAATCTACCCCTTCAATCTCAACTGTATTGAGGCTCACCGCCATCTGTTTCAAGGGACATTGTCCAGATCTTTTCCCCATTTGGACATTGCTGGAGCCCGCTGATTCGATGGATGGCACGTCTGGAAAAGTTTCAGCGAAATCGCTGGAGGGGGGGTTTAAATTACCACTGTCCTACAAATGTAAATGGTGGCTTAATGGTACTTTGTTGCCTCGTGCTCTCAGTGCACTTCATATATCCAGCTGAACGTGGCTAGATGAAGATAAAATGCCCCCCCCCCCTTGGATGATGCTGAACGGGTGGGTGAGCTATGGAGTCAATAGTCTGTCTCTCGTCTGTGCCTCTTCTCTCCTTCCCACTTTTCCACTCATCCTTGCATTATTATGACACAATGTCTCTTGAGGAGGCACCAGGGTTACGGCAGGCCGTTTTATCACTTGCTCACTAAAATGCACCAGTCCCATGATCATTAACCACTAGTTCCACTAGTTCTTATTAAGTTGCTGGCTACTCACTTTTCTGCCATCTTGTGACAATTTTAATTTCAAATAAAGTTTTTGTTCCCATTCAACGGGCACTAATCACTTTTTTTTTTACCAGTCACTTTTCTGTTTTTACCAGTAATAATTTGATAAGTACTCGAACTTACTTCACAATTACCAGTAATTTTTCTAAATTTTGCAGTTCTGAGATGTCATTATCAATTGCTAGTATCTAAAACATGTCCAGTAAAATAAAATGACAATGAAAATATCTTAATGATAAATAATAATTGGACTTTATCAAAATACCACTAGTCATTATTCATTATCCATTAGCAATGACGAAAATGTGACAAGTCCAAGTTAGACTAACCAATCGTTATCATATAGTTAGTAGTAGTAGACTGTATAGTTACTAGTAACTAATGCACAGTGACTAGTAGAAATGGATAAGAATCTAGAGCCAATTAAAACCTTTATAACAGCGTAGCCCAATAGGGTTTGGTTAAAACTTGCTTGATTTTTAACTAATAAGAAAAGTTGCATGTAAAAAGAAATGAGTGACAAATATAAAACAGTTACCTGTCCTTATCAAATTATTACATGTTCAAACAGAAGAGTGACTAGTTGCAACAAAATTTGTGATAAGTAGCTATGAAATTGGACCTCGTAGCTATTTTTAGGAACTAGTAAACATACAGTAGCGACTGGTAAATGTCAGCGAAAAATAAACACTAGTGGCCTTTTTTCTGTGACTAGTGCATTTAGGGGACTGAATGATGAAACGGCCCGACATACAGGATCAGTGAAAGGAGGCATCTGTTCCAGCATGGCGGCGATGGGTGGAGGGAGCGGATGTTACCATATGTGGGATTCACAGTGAGTCATTTTAATGACGCCCACCCCTCCTCCTAGTCGGCGGTAGTTCATTCCTCCATACAACCTGGGGTAGAGGGAACACACAGGAAGGAGGAGAGGGTTAAGCGCCTTTTAACGCTGTAGGGTTAATCAACTTTAATGTAAATCACGTTTCACTGCTACACCAAGTAATGTCTATCTATGCAACTTAATAAAACCAGTGATAATGGTGTCTGAGTAAGTGCACAATAACAATAGCCAAAAACAATAGAGTATACGAATGCAATCTGTTTTTGAAGTGGGCCGGTATGCAGTACCCGCACTTCTACATTTTACTCTTTGGTGTACCGTGACTTTTTCTTTCACACCGGCACTTCTCACAAGCTGCCGGTACCCTTTTTTGCCCTCTCCATAATGATTCATAATGGCTCTAAATAAACTGCATTACCAAGGGGGCACTACGAATCCAGAGGGCACTACGTGACGCTCACCTGTTCCCGTTCATGATTTTTTTTCCTAGGATGGAGAAGTCATGACCTGCCCTTACTCTGCTTCTGATTGGCTTACCCAGATATTCTTACCCTAACCGTAACCAATCTCACTCCTCATGCCTAAACCTAATCAACCCAACCAATCAGAGGAAGAGTAAGGCAGGTCACGACTTCACCATCCTAGGAGAAAAAAAATGGGCTTCCCATTCTTGCCTGCCTGCTTTCCTCTGTCAGCGGCTAGTCTAAATAGCGTTACATTACTCTTACAATAATGTTGGCCTGACTGCAAAAAGGCAACACAAAGAGAACAGGAACAGAGTCAGAAGATGACACAAAAGAGCTTCAAAAGTCAAATCCTACGTAGGGATGGGTATCATGAAGATTTTAACAGTACTACTAGTCTTAGCGATACTGCTTATCAATCCGGTACTTTAATGGTACTCTTATCAGGTTTTTTTTTTAAGAGAAAAAACAAAACAAATGAAGAACAGGATTAACATTGCTTTATTTTCTCATGTCTGGACACAGCGTTACTTTTAATCATCAACCCATATTTGTATAATTTAGTTAACTAGGTGTGGGCTCTAGGCGGCTAGCGTACATAACATACCTGAGGTGGATGGGCCAACAAGAAACGAACTACGAGCTAGGCAGTCAAACTGTGCATTTCTCTGCCTGTATTTGATGCACTTTCGCCAGATGTTTCGAAAGATTGCTTGTGTTTCCGTCCTTACATGTAAAAGACTTGTTGCACTTGCGACAACGAGCATTGTCAGCAATCATGGGTTTCGGTCATTATGCAACTGTGCTGTTTACAAGGGTGGGGACACCTGCACTCAGTTGAGACTGACGAGGTCACTTAGATGAGTGATGAAACGTTTCTCCCACTAAACGTTGTGTCCAGATGAACTGATTCAACTTTCTGTGATCACTGTCAGCATCGACTCTAGTGAAGTATAACCAGACGTTTGACCGTTTAGTTCTCTCTCCGCCATTGTCACCAAGAGCAGGTTCTGTGGGTCTGTGTGCGTGTGTGTCTGAGAGAGAGAGGAAGAGAGCTGGCCCCACCCCTCGGCTCACACATATGACAGGCTCTGACAGAGATCTCTCTTCTGGTTTGGGAATAGCAAAAATGCACCATAGACAAATATCTTAACTCATATTGCAAATTAGAAACGAATTTGGTGAGACAAAAAGTGCAAGATAAAATTTATGTAGCCTAAATAAATAAGAATTTTTTTCCATTTTCCGAACCGCTTATCCCGCTCTCAGGGTTGCGGGGATGCTGGAGCCTATCCCAGCAGTCATTGGGCAGCAGGCGGGGAGACAACCTGGACAGGCTGCCAGACTATTGCACAGGGCTGACATACACACACAGACACACACACACATTCATACCTAGGGACAATTTAGTATGACCGATTCACCTGACCTACACGGGGAGAACATGCAAACTCCACACAGAGGACGACCCCCAAGGTTGGACTACCCCGGGGCTCGAAGCCAGGACCTTCGTGCTGTGAGGCGACCGTGCTAACCACTGCGCCATAGTGCCACCCTAAATAAATAAGAAATTTATTTTCTTAATTTCTCCAAAACCGATAGTAGAACTGTTAACGTCAGAGCTTATCAATACTATGGTCTTTAATAATTTAGCACTGGTGCCTGTTTAATACCGGGTTTCAGTACCCATCCCTAATCCTCATCTCATAAACCGCTTCTCCGGGGTCGGGTCGCCGTGGCAGCAAGCTAAGTAGGGCACTCCAGACGACCCTTTCCCCTGCAACGCCCTCCAGCTCCTCCTGGGGGATCCCAAGACATTCCAAGACCAGACTGGACATGTAGTCCCTCCATCCATCCCTAATCCTACGTTACTAAACGCAGGCTGGGACCAGCAAGGTAACGTTAGCGCCCCTCCCTTGATTAAATAAATTTATGTTGTGAACATCAGCAATATCTCTTAGTATCTTTTATTCACTGTAGAAATTCAGAATGTAATAATGATTTGCCGATATCGGCCGATACAAAAGCCAACATGTGAATAAGGTCAGTACTGGCACTTTTTTTTCCCATTTCAAGCACTGAATGCAACACAAGCTTAGGATTCAAAGAATAACTTGTACACTTGTGCTTCAGTGAAAGTACATGCTTTGTTAGGATATCATTGTTGCTTTTACTTTTGTTATGTTTGGCCTGGTATGCTGTGAGCTCTAGACATGCGTAACCAATACCAACTATCATCATTGTGGCTACTGTTATAGTTTTAAACTTGCTGTATCTAATTCTACTTTTAATGTACAAAATAATGTGATGTGGGAATTCTCGCACAAAATTCCAGAGCAGGCATTCACACTGAAGATTAACGCAGACATCTGACTAATGGATGTCCCTGGAGTCACTCATTTGATATCTGGTGGTAACCTCAGCTTTCTATCACAGAAAGTTGAATCAGTTCATCTGGGCACAACGTTTATTGAGAGAAACGTTTCGTCACTCATCTAAGTGACCTTTTCAGTCTCAACTGACTGCAGGTACCCCCACCCTTATAAACAATACAGTGGCATAACGACCGAAACCAACGACCGGTTTCATATGTAAATAGACATGACCATTAACTAGTTTCAATGGCCGTGTGTACTATTCACAAAGGATTGGGGAATGGTTGCAAATCACAGCATTGCAAGATGGCGACAGATGCACTCTTAGACCCCCCCAAATCGGTTCAGGGATGGTCGTTCTCTCTTCACATAGATGGCCTCTTTGACTCCCCGTTGAAACCAGTGCTCCTCCCTCATCCCTGAAAGAGTGGCTACTGACCTGTAGATGGGTGTAGACTGCAGAGTCCTGGCCTGATGTGTTAGCTCTCCTGTGTTGTGCCATCCTCTTGGCCAGCGTCTGTTTGGTTTCCCCAATGTACAAAGTCATGGTAATCCTCCTGGCACTTAACAAAGTACACTATATTGCTGTTTGTGCTGCGGGACCCGATCCTTGGGGCGGACCAATTTCTGGCGTGGCGTGTTTTGAGGTTTGAAAGCAACTGAGACACGGTGTTAGGATAATATGCATCTCAACTGTTCCGACACTCCTGCCACATACAGAATCACCACTGGTTTACGCTTAGACAGCTGTTGTCCTTCTCCTCTCTTCGATTGGCTGGTGCACTGTTTGGGCGCCTTCCTGACTTTGACAAACACCCAGGTAGGATAACCACACTTAACCAGCGCCTGTTTAATGTGGGATTTCTCCCCTTCCCTGGCCGCTATGTCGGTGGGGACGTTGTCAGCTCGGTGGTACAGCGTTCTGATAACTCCTAGTTTGTGCTCCAGTGGATGATTGCAACTATTCCCCAATCCTCTGTGAATAGTACACATGGCCATTGAAACTCTAGTTAATGGTCAGGCCTATTTGCATATTGGTTGTTACGCAACTGTATGGTTGCATACCGGTTGGGGCTGGGGGATACCTGCAGCCAGCTGAGCCTGACGAAGTCACTTGGATGAGTGATGAAACGTTTCACCCACTAAACGTTGTGTCCAGATGAACGGATTCACCTTCCTGTGATTTTCTTACCTGGATTACTGAGCATGCATAAAGACACTTAGCTTTCTATGCGCATGCACCTTTTCCTAAATGCTTTTCCAGCTCTCGCTTTGATTATTAATTTGTTCCTTGACTACCCTCATTACTCATGTTTTAATCCTCTTGCCTTTGGACAGTGTTGCCTACCTCCACGTGTTGGCGTCGGGGTCATAGACTTCTATAGTTTTAAGATACGTTGTCCCGTCAAACCCGCCCACTGCCATCAGCTGACCATTTACCACAGCAAGGCCCACCTAGGGAGAGACCACAGACAAAGAAAAAGGATGTCATACTTCTGCTCCATGTATACCTTAGTAAAAAAAGAAAAAGAAAGAAAGATATAACATTTTGGCATCTTAAAATTGTACAAAAATATATTCAAACAAAAAAAGTCTGTAAAAGAAGTTTAATTATAACAATCGAGAACCTGACTCTGGAGAAGTTTTGAAAACTTTAAAACAGATTTCATCTATGCGCAAGTGCAGTTGTTGTGACATCATCCTCTCCATTAAGCCATGTGGACTCACACACAAATGATAAATCTAATAAATAATGAAGCTGGTGAGTTTGTTCATTTATTAGACCATCAAATCACTCAAAATTTCAAGAAATATACCAGGTTTTCTACTTAGTAAGAGGTGTATTAGTATTCACTTTTAGCCCGCTGGGCCCCTTTACATCCCAAATAATAATAAAAATAAATCTTAAAAAATGTCTTAATTCCAGGGGTTAGTTGACTATCTGAGTGTGAAGCAAGGCTTTGTTTAAACTACCAGAATTATTCATAAACCTTGCCCACATACATGAAAGCCAAAAGATTAACAAACTCAGCTCTGACTTCTTGTTTTCTAATAGAAAAAATAAAACTACCTTCACGAGAAAATGTCTGCTTTAAAGTCCAAGTGAAACGCAATGGTAGTGGACCTTAATTCTTTGCTATTTTAGTGTCTTGACCATGACAATACCCCAAGTTAAATAAATAAAGAATCATTTTGGAATGAGTAAAGAACATTTTAACATCAATAAATTCACAATACATTGATAAGGTTGCATGAACAAAATTGAAACAGTTCTGTAATAGCAGCTCCGACCAGTTAAAACACTTTAAATTTCAATAAAATACAAAACTAGTTAATTTTAAAATAACTTAATTGGAGGAAAACACTTAAGATGATGATTGAATTAAAACTCACCCACACCCACATCATATCACTTACCCCACTCCGCCTGGAGGTCATTGCCACTACAGGAGACCACTGATTGGTTCTGGGGTTGTATCTCTCGGCACTGCTCAGCTCGGTGGTGTCGTCTCTCCCACCTACGGAGTAGATCATGTCCTGGTAGACGGCACAGCCCAGGTGCTTCCTCCTCGTGCCCATGGGGGAGACAGTGTGCCAGCGGTTCTCCTGAGGGTTATAGCGTTCCACTGGAAGAACAAGAGAAAAAGCAATGAATGAATTAATGATTCAATGAGCGATTTCGAGTCCCTTAGGAGGGCCATGTGTCCATGACGCTCCTGAGGGCCGTTAGAACAACACTGCGGTAATTAGAAGGATGGTCTGCAATAGACAGAATTGAAGCCCATGAGAGAATGAGTCAGTCAGAGACATAGGGATAGAAAGATTTAATGATTCAATCAAATCAGCAACATAGTAAATCTTTACTTGCTGATTCAGTCTTGTAATCAACTCAACTATTGAAAGGAAAGTGTCAGAACATTAAGGTTAATGTGCCTTAGGTCCATCTCCCAAATCATTCTAATAACGGCACCGTGTCCACTATGCCGTGCACGTGTGACACAATCAGTAACGTACCTGTGTTCAGGGGTGAGGTCCCATCAGACCCTCCCACAGCGTAGAGGAAGCCCCCCAACACAGCCACAGCTACCCCCAGTCTCCTGGTGCTCATGGAGGCCACTCGTGTCCACTTGTTCTCTTTCGGGTCGTACCTGGAACATGGGATGGTTAACCTGCTGTTAGACGAAGACATAAATGAATGGAATGTACCAGAATGAATCTTCAGTATCCGAGGAACTGTTTATCTGCTTCTGTCATTTTGAATTAAAATGTTTTATACGAATAAAATACATTAAGATAAAAATTACACGTATCTATTGTGAAATATGCTGGAGCCCTGATTTAAAAAAGGTTCGGTAAGAATAAAGGTTTACTTACTTGCTTCCTTTTTACTAGTCACCCAGATAGACTATTACTGACATCACTTACATGTCATGTTTTTTTTCCTCCCTTTTTATCCCCAATTGTACTTGGCCAATTACCCCACCTACTCTTCTGAGCTGTCCTGGTCGCTACTCCACCCCCTCTGCCAATCCGGGGAGGGCTGCAGACTACCACATGCCTCCTCCGATACATGTGGAGTCACCAGCTGCTTCTTTTCACCTGAGAGTGAGGAGTTTTGCCAGGGGGGCGTAGCGCGTGGGAGGAGCACACTATTCCCCCTAATTCCCCCGAACAGGCACACTGATCAACCAGAGGAGGTGCTAGTGCAGCAACCAGGACACATACCCACATCTGGCTTCCCACCCGCAGACACGGCCAATTGTGTCTGTAGGGATGCCCGACCAAGCCAGAGGTAACACAGGAGTTCGAACCGGCGATCCCCGGCATGTCATGTTTGAAGTCACCTTTTTGACATACTGAGGCAGAGAAGCCTTTTCCTGCAGCCTAACAACACACAGCCAAACATGCGTGCACACACACACACGTACACACACTAATACGATTGTTGGCTGTTACCTTTCAACTATGTTAAGACAGGAGACCCCATCCTGTCCGCCCACAGCATACAGATATCCCCCAAGTACAGCCACGCCCACACTGGTTCGACATGTACTGGTAGGAGCCACATCACTGCTCCACTGGTTGGTCTTAGGGTCATATCTGTACAACATATAGAAGGCACAGAAAAGAGTCAAACAGCAACATGTAGTAGGACTATTTATTTGTGATTTATGTAGCCCGGTAAGAAAAGAGATCATAGATTGTAGGTACTGTAAGCCTGGACAGAAAGATGGGAGGAGAATGAGGATCTCTAGAAAATGTTTAGTATTCCCTGCTAACCTTTCCACTGAGTTGAGGTAGGATGAGCCATCGTGACCTCCCACGGCATAGAGCAAGTCGTCAAGAACGCTGACACCAACACCGCATCGCCGCTTGCTCATGGACGCCACCATTCGCCACTCGTTGGTCTGAGGATCGTAACGCTCCACACTGGAAATGGCATCCCCGCTACACCAGCCACCAACTAAGGAACAAATGACAAAAAAACCCCACAACAAACACATTGGTGAGCCAATTGGAAAAACAAAGAAAAATTACATTAGCTGATCATGGCATTGTGGGGCTTAAATCAGAGATCACAGCATCCCAAGATCACCTGTCAACAGAGTTTGATGTAATAGTCTCTTGGGATTCAGGATACAAAATGAGACAAGTCATACCAGTCTACAGAAATATATCGGTGGCCACCAAAGTGCAGGTAACTGCACATTTAAAGGCAACTTTTGAGGCTCTTTAGTGGTGGTTTTCAACCATGTGCAACGGAGCGACATGTGAATGCAGGTTTTCTTTGCAACCCAACAACACATCAGCTGATTTCACGAGTTAACACACTTTCAACCAGACAGGGGAAGACTAGTTAGTGAAATTGGCTGGTGTTGTGTTGGGTTGTAATGAAAATCCGCATACATATGGCCCTCCATGGTGCATGATTGAGTATCACTGCTCTATAATGACAATGGTTGCTTCAAGCTATTGGGAGTCTGGAGGCAGATGGTAGCGAAACCTGCAAGAGTAGTATGTGGATCCAGAACTTCACCAGCTATCCACTGCGGTGGCAGTGGCTCAGGAGGTAGAGCATGTCATCCAGTTACCGGAGAGTTGCTGGTTCGATCCACGGCTCCTCCTTGCAAAAATATTAAGGTATCCCTGAGCAAGACACCTAACCCCTAACTGCTCCTGATGAGCTGGTTGTTACCTTGCATGGCTGACACCGCCATCGGCGTGTGAGTGCGCAGGTAAATATGCAAGGTATTATTTGTAATGTTTTATAAATGCAGTCTTTCTACCATTTACTTTCCTTGGCTCACCAGCCATTATTTTCTCCCATTTGGCTGCTAACTGCCAGTGGCTCTCAGAACTAACCGCCTCATCAGCTACAACCAACTTGGATAAAATTACACTCAAGCATCAGAGATAACGGCTAAAGCTGTGCCATTACCATTTTCTTAGTACTTAAAATAATGACCTGCAAAGAGAACTTCACCACAGCGGATGGGTTTCCTAGGCCGGGTCCTGGGGCCTTGCATTAGAGGTCTCTCCTGTGGTAGCAGCAGGTAGTTCTTCGCTTCATCAACCAAGTCTCTGTAAAATACACAAAAAAATGACCCTTTTATTGAAGGACCTAGGCAATAAATCCTTATCTACAGTTCCTACCTGTAGGTTATTCTTCATCTCCTTGAGCAAAGAGAGATTTGATTACATCTATTTTCCTCTCCAAGTCAGCTTGGTAATAATGACGTTATTAGTTAAGCTTTGTAACCACCCAACAAACTGATAGTATACAGTTTTTTTATTTATAGTTTAACTTTAGCCATAATCTGACAAGCTCAGTGCCCAGGTTACAATTTTAGTTTTCGAAGCCCAAATGCCATTAAGCCACAAGCATGCAGTTAAAAAAAAATAATAAAAAAATCACAATTTATTGCGAAATTGAACATAATCTGTGCGCCTCATACTTGGAATTTCGGCCTAATGGTTTTTTAATCTGCATGTACCAGTTCCACTTATGTCTCTCTCTCTCTCTCACACACACACACACACACACACACACACACACACACACACACACACACACACACACACACACACACACACACACTCTCTTCCCACCTGCATTCTTCATCACTCTTGATGAGAGGGTCTGAACCGACGGTGCCCACCAGGAACTTGGGGCTGAGTAGCGGCAGGCGGACATGCTGCAGGACCTTTAACACACAGGGCACATGTGAGACACAGCAATGCTGCCCATTCTCAGGTGGAGGCCATGTTTTAGCAAGGGTGAGAATTAATTCACTGCTGTTCATAAGGTGGCCGTTAGATGAGTTCAACGCCAAACACAAATGCAAACCTGAAAAAATTAACGAATCATAAAAGCATTTGTATCTTAAGATTTGTTAATATTTTCAGATATGCATTTGTATTGTGCTAATTTGGTGTTGGATTGCATATACCAGCCATCATATATATTTACCTTTGGTTAAACATGCAACAACATTTAGAGTATCATTAAATTCATGCCATCAGGCACATTTCCAGAAGAGGAAGGATAGCTTTTCTTCCATTCAGATTTAAAACCAAATAGCTCAAATTGTCTTATTTAGGTGGTGAAACAATGTCCAAATTTATCCTCGGGTATAAATCTCATCATCACCAAACCTTTGGGAGCTTTAATCCGTTCAGTTGTCTGCTCCTTCCTCCAACTCACTTATCTATGGAAATTGTGGCATGTAATCGTATCTCCATCAGTGAACTGAGGCCATAGCTGCATTTATAGCCATATTATTAACAGTACTGGTAGCAGGGATGGTAGCATTTTTTTCCCCCCAGTATCTAACCTGTGGTAATTGAGGTCGACGCTCCTGAATGCTGTATTTCACCCAGGCCATCACAGCGTTGAAAACTTGTTCCTCGCTACGCACGTTGAGCTCATCGCTGGAGATGATGTCAATCAACTGGTTAGCCGGCAACAGCATGAACTCCTCACTCTCCATCACCTACGAGAGAGAAAGAAAGATATAGGGGAGACCCGTCAATATATCTGCAGTCAGTCTGCCAGAGGAAGGGAGTGAGTGGGAGAGAAGGTGAGGCTCACACGGATAAGACAACCCAGGTCAGTCAGTCAGCAAATTAGTCTACCAATGAATTTATTTTGTCTTTACGCATGCTCAATAATCCAGGTAAGAAAATCACATTAAGTTGAATCAGTTCATCTGGACACGCAACGTTTCATCATCTAAGTGGCCTCTTCAGTCTCAACTGACTGCAAGTATCATAACAACCTAAACTAACGTTCGCTTTCATATGCAAACTGCCATGACCATTAACTAGAGTTAAAATGGCCATGTGTACTATTCAGAGGATTGGGGAATGGTTTCAATCACAGCATTGTAAAATGGTGACAGATGTACTCTTAGCCCCCCCTCGGTTCAAGGATGGTCCTTGCCTCTTCACATAGATGGCCCCTTTGACTCCCCGTTCACACCAGTACTCCTCCCTATAAAGGATGTGCACATCCTCATCCTTGAAAGAATGGCCACTGGCCTGTAGATGGGTGTAGACTGTGGAGTCCTGGCCTGACATATTGGCTCTTCTGTGCTGTGCCATCCTCTTGGCCAGCATGATGAAACGTTTCTCTCAATAAACGTTGTGTCCAGATGAACTGATTCAAATTTCTGTGACAATGAATTTATTTTTCGTAACCATGGGAAGTCAGCCAGCTAGAAAAGGGTGAGAGGTCCTCATTTTCAACTCCCTGAGGAATTATCAGCACAATAACAGCAAGTCTGTTAGTCTATCTGATGTTTGCCCAGTTTTCCATCTGTTGGTAGCATCACATGTTCCTCGTTCATCTGCTGGGGTGTACATATTTACTCACCTGTCTACAACATAATATAAAAGACACATGCCCAAAAACCATACAGCCTGAAGCAGATGTCTTTATGCACGCTCAATAATCCAGGTAAGAAAATCAAAGAAAGTTGAATCAGCTCATCTGGATAAAACGTTTATCAACAGATACGTTTCATCACTCATCTAATGCCCCTTTTCCACTACATGGTACTGGCTCAACTCGACTCGACTTTTTCTTTTTCCATTACTTGAGCCGGTACCATGTGGTGGAAAAGGGACATTAGTAACCTCTTCAGTCTAAACTGACTGCAGGTATCTCCACCCTTATAAACAATACAGTGGCATAATGACCGAAACCAATGATCAGTTTCACAAAATGTTTGCTGTGATTGCAAACGTTCCCAAATCCTCTGTGAATAGTACACATGGCCACTGTAACTCTAGTTAAAGGTCACACCCATATTTGCATATGAAACCGATTGTTGGTTTCGGTCATTATGTATTGTTTATAAGGGTGGGGATACCTGTAGTCAGTTTAGACTGAAGAGGTCACTCAGATGAGTGATGAAACGTATCTGTCAATAAACGTTGTATCCAGATGAACCGATTCAACTCTGATTTTCTTACCTGGATTATTGAGCATGCATAAAGACATTTTGACTCATTTAGGCAAGGATTTCCTTAAACGAGCAACGAGCAAACGGCGCGTAAAACGGCTGACTACAGGAACCACCTGAGATTCAGCCTCAAATGCAGGCGGAGCAGGATTACACCTAAGAGCCTGCAAATGAAATCTTCGGTCAAGGGCCACTGAGCTAACCAGATCCTCCAGAAGGCACAGAGCCAGCCGTTGAACGAACACGTGAGACAATTTTACCATCGACATTTTGAAAGCCAAAGAGGAGCAGATCCAACAGTGACTCACGTCGCGTCTAGATGAGACCACTTTACAACATGTGATCGAGTTCACTGATAAGGCTTCTCTAACTCAACATGAAAAGTCGAAAACCAGGCAGCAAAAGAAATTCAACCTACTAGCTGCACGCCGGAGACATCGGCAGACAGAGAGACGGATGCCAGACACATGCCGGTCATGTGGACAAATGGGTGAAGAATCTGACCGACAGACAACTCACCCAAGTGCAGAAAGACATCCTAGCTAGGGGGCTGAATTTTGCTGTCAAGCCGAGGCAAATGCCCCTAGTGGAACTGATCACAGCCACGGAATCAGAGATCTGTAAAAACATCACAGGCCCGGAAGTGGAGCAACTGCGGATGGAAGTTTCAGGCTGCCTCAGCAATGCGAAGCCACCACCATCCGCCATCAGTAGATGAGAGAAAAGCTCTCACGACTCTTAGTAAGGACAATAACATCATCAGCCTTCCAGCAGACAAAGGCAAATGCTGCTGTATTAAACCAGATAGACTATCATGAGGAAGTTACAACTAAAATTATGGGAAGGGGAGAAATCCCACATTAAACAGGCCCTGGTTAAATGTGGTTATCCTATCTGGGTGTTTGTCAAAGCCAAGAAGATGCCCCAACAGTGCAACAACCGATCGAAGAGAGGAGAAAGGACAACAGCTGGCTAAGCGTAAAACAGTGGTGATTCCGTATGTGGTGGGAGTGTCGGGAAAGTCGCGATGCACATTTTCCAAACACCGCCTCTCAGTTGCTTTCAAACCCCAAAACACGCTGTGCCAGAAGTTGGTCCACCCCAAGGATTGGGTCACCCGGCATAAACAGAGCAATATAGTGTATGCTGTTAAGTGCCAGGAGGATTGCCATGACTTGTACATCAGGGAAACCAAACAGACGCTGGCCAAGAGAAAGGCACAACGCAGAAGAGCTAACACGTTAGGCCAGGACTCCTCAGTCTACACCAGGGGTGTCAAACTCCAGGCCTTGAGGGCCGCAGTGTCTGCAGGTATTTGTTGCAACCATGCACTACACCACCTGATTAAACTAGTTCCTTTCCCTCCTTGATCCAGGAGGTGAGCTAATTAGTGAAATCAGGTGGTGTAGTGCACGGTTGCAACAAATACCTGCAGACACTGCGGCCCTCGAGGCCTGGAGTTTGACACCCCTGGTCTACACCCATCTACAGGCCAGTGGCCACTCTTTCAAGGATGTGCACATCCTTGATAAGAAGGAACGCTGGTTTGAACAGGGAGTCAAAGAGGCCATCTATGTGAAGAGGGAATGACCATCCCTGAACTTGGGGGGGGGGGGTGCTCAGAGTACATCTGTCACCATCTTTCAATGCTGTGATTGCAAATATTCCCAAATCCTCTGAATAGTACACATGTCCATTACAACTCTAGTTAATGGTCATGTCTATTTGCATATGAAACTGATAGTTGGTTTCAGTTGTTATGCAACTGTATTGTTTATAAGGGTGGGGGATACCTGCAGTCAGTTTAGACTGAAGAGGTCACTTAGATGAGTGATGAAACATATGTCAATAAACATTGATGATGAACTGATTCAACTTTCTTTGAGCCTGAAGCAGACTTTCTGGGATCCATTTTTAATTGACTCTGGGACCAGTTTTTTTTTCTTTTTCTGGCTGCTACAGTCAAGGCTTGTGAATGAACTTCAAATGTGCCTATGGATTCACTGGTAAACATATGCATAATTCTTACTGCTCTGAAAGCGACATTGAAAAACCAAATACATCCATGAGCCACACACTGATGGCTTTGTTACCAGCCAGGCCAGCTGTTTATGACCCGAGTTAAGTAGCAGGCAGCAAAAAACCCCAGGAATGAAGACACTTCAGCGTATCAATTTAGAAATGGTATTTTCTTTCAAATTCCAACAGATGGCACGAGATGGTTGTCACATTTAGCACGGAAAACAATCGAGAATACTTGCAATGAGTGTTCTATATTAAGTATTACATTGTAGTCTCCATTTTAATTTTGAGGGGAGCAAAATTAAATCTGAATGCCTTGCCAAATGCTGCAACAAACCAAAAAGCCTCGTGTCCAACTGGAGAACAAAGCCTCTCTGTGCCTCAGTGAATTACTGTGCATAAAGGTATTTTTAACTTCAACTCATTCAGCAAGCAAAATGCCGTGAAGCTACGCATCTGCTAATCTCAAATGCAAGCTTGTAGAAGTTATTTTTTCTTTTTCTGGGCAATGTGAGTACATAAATCTGACACCACACTTCTCAGACTGATGTTTACAATCTCTCGAGTCTGATCATTTCCAGCAGTCTGGGTTTTTAAATCAAGTTTACAATCCAATGGAGCACTTAACCGTCAAACACAGGCACAGGCAGCAAACTGCTGTGTTGGTAGCCTGATCCACATTGCCTACATCTGGTCAATATCTTGGCTGATAAATAGTATCTGACATACCTTTGTGCACATGACACATTGAGCATGCATAAAGACAGTATCTGACAGTTTCCTGTTTGAGGGTAAGGCAGTATTTAAAAACACCATGTGCAGCCTCAGTACATTCTGTCACATGTGCTTGCTTAAGGAACAGCGATGTCATCAGGAAGACAAATGATCTTAACTAATGGTGGGGAGGGGGACAAGAATCATACAAAAGATCTGCACACTGTTGTAATGGCTCAGTCTTTAAAATATAGTTAAACACTTGTGGCGGAACAAGTCTTTGTTATAAAAGACTTTCAATAGGGTTCAAATTGCCTGCGGTAATAAAGACAATGCTGGAAAAAATAAATAAAATGGAATGTATTTAGAAATTAAACTTTTATTAGCACTGACTGAGTTTTGTGTTTGGAAACAGAGCATCTGGAAATGTTGAAATTGCTAAAAAGGAAATAAAGGAGAATAGACTGGTATGAAGAAACAGAGATAAGAGAAAATTGCATTTTAAAAATAGAACTAGTACAAGCATGAGCAAGAGAAACACAAACAGAAACACGGGGGCAGAAACGGTTAAACCAAGCAGAACAAGTCTTGTCATCATGCTTCTCCATGGAGAAGAAGATGAGGAAGAGAAAGGGAAACACCATAGCAGATATTGAAATAAACCAATATTGGAGATTGAAAATACAGATGGAATAATGTCGAGCGAGAGAGAGAGAGAGAGAGACCAAGACTTTGACCGAGACGGGAGAAGAAATACTGGCACACTGAAAGACAGGATGTCTCCTTGGTCTCTTACCTCCTGGAAGTTGTGCTGGGTGAACTTGTCGGCAATCCTAAGCAGCTCACGGCAGGAGTGCGTGTCTGCAAACGCCCTGATGCCCAGACAGTTGGATGGGTCCAGCTGCCTCTTGAGGAACTCACAGCAGGCCTCCTGGATCTCAGCGAGCTGGAGCAGACAGGCAGCGGGGAGTAAGGTCTGCACATTCCCCTCCTCTACTGTAACCTGCGAGGTGGACAGTAAACACATTAGGGCCTGTTGAGAAATGGTGTGTACTGGTATGGACCAACATACAAGTATTCATCAAACACAGTATAAAAAAAAGTTATAACATTTTGGAGAAGAAACTTGAGTGAATTCATTGGGTGGGGTCCATGTGCACTTTCATAAAGCTTAGGCCTTATTGCATACTGCAAAAATGCATTGTCAGATACTGAAATTCCTGAAATCTGCCATTTTGTCACACTGGGACCAGTTTTGTCTGGTCATTACTATTATTACCTGCGAGGTGTAGGCAAAATCAATGAGAAGCTCCATGGCCCTCTCATCAATGTCACGGATAACCACCTCCGTCTGCCTGCTCTCTGCCAGCTCTCCAGTAAACATGGCCCTGAAAGACAGACGGGGAAGTTGATCAAGCTGTTTTCTGGAGAATTTCAACAGGGTGTATCTGTTAGCACTGGAATCACTCCCACGCTGGTTACAATAAACTTTAACATGGAGGAATTAGTTTGTTGATTAAGAAGCCTTTTGATTTTTTTTTGGATGAGTAAGAATTTCTGTGATCAAGTTTCATCATTATTTTTTCAAAAGAGGGGAATTAGTTTCAGTGGAAAACATGGCATGACATTCAGAACATTGCAATTCAAAGGGTAATGAAAAAGTAAACACATCCGAAAGAATGTCACTCACACGATTTAGCGGATATGAGATATTGTAATGAGATCGGACTGGCACTCCAACAAGCACAAAAAGGTGAGTTTATTGGTTTATCACCTGGGTTGGATTGCATCCCCGGCCAGGGGGCAATACATTAGTAAGAGGAAGGACCTCCAACAGGAACCAGGCTTTAAAAGCCTCTAGTCATTGATCAGTGAGATAGTACATCTTTGTCCAACCACAACACTCTTATTACCCACCCATTCCCCTAGCATGAGAAATGGTACATCTGCAAAAGTCATGACATGCGATTTCAAACTGTATAAATATATCTTCCATCTGCTTGTCGGATGCCTGCATATATCTACTACTAGCAAATATCTGTAACCTTCTACAGTTTCACTGCACATTCAAATTAAAAAAAAAAACTGCTTACTATTCAACTATACAAATTTGCTAGTATACTACTTGACAGGTCAGGGCTTTGTTGCACAGGAGCCGTCTTTCTACCTGAAGTAGGGACTGCAGGCAGACAGGATGACACGATGAGCATAGATCTTTTTGGCGCCCACCACCAGCACCACATCACACAGCTCACGGTGTTTTCGCAGCAGGTTGATCACCTCCAGGGTCTGACGAGGGTGCTTGTCTGAGACGTACGGCATGCGCGCGGGCTGGGGGACCCCTTCGGGAAGTTTGTTGGGGTCCCCCAGGGTGCAGCGACTGGTGATGTCCATTCCCGTGGCGTCTTGGCGTGCACTGGTGGCCCTGAGTTGGAAAAATAAGTAAAAAGGCATCCTTGATTTATGGGAGGTAAATATATCACCAGTTTTCACTTAACGTTACCGCCCACCATCCGAGTTCAAACCAGTGGGGTCAGATGTATGAGTACTAGTGTGATTTGGTCCATGCTGAAAAGTGGGGCCATTTTAAGGAAGCGTGAGAAAGTCATTCAGTTACTGTATTGGCAACAGGGAGGATGTAAACAATCGAGGTTACTGGTTGCAATGTTATGGATTAATAAGTCATAGAGGAGTAGATATGTTATAGTATATAAATCAAGTATATAAGAATATACTCAATACCAGTCAAAAGTCTGGACACACCTACTCATAGTAGGGTTTTCCTTTATTTTTACTAAATTTCACTTAAGTACTGTGGGAAACAACTCTTTTGGACAGGGAGCTGTTCAGAATGCAAATTTTTTAAATTCAAAATTGTTTTGGAAAGAAAATCAGAAGTAGGCAATGAATTCAAGATTTTGAAAAACATATTCAATTGGATGTGTCCAAACTTTGACTGGTACTGTATATCAACACCATGATGGAAAAGAAGAGAAGGGATTATTCTATAAACAGAGTTTTTGTTAAAAATAAGTCGACTTCAGCAACCAAAATGTGGAAAGGATGATTTTATTTACCATAGAATGTCAACTAAGTAGAGAGGAACCTGGTAACTGGCCCCAAAGCACAAAAAGAAATACCAGATATCTTTAAGTGTTTGGTGCATTCAAACTTAGTACAGCACCAAAAAAAGCACGGGAAAGTCCAAACTCTACTTCTAGATGGGTGAATTCATATTTACTTTAATGCCAAAATAATCATTTGCATGAATATAGTCAGACAGCGCACTCTCTCTCTCTCACACACACACACAAGTCCTGACCCTTCATTTTCTTTCCAGGCACTGGGACACGGTTTCACTTCAGATCTGACAGTCGGTATCAATTCCAGCAGCTCTTACAATTTAAAAATCACATCTTTGAATATGTTTCTGGCTAGAAAACGAGTCATTTGTAGCTTTTCCCCCGAATACTTAAGTTTTGCAGTCGAAACAAAGATAGCCCACACGGCAAAATGACACGGCCCCTCACATGCACACATGTACACCACTCCACCCACCAAACACACATGAACACACCTCCAACACACAAGACAGGTGGTCAAGAAAAGAAGAAATCAAGAAAAGAAAATCTACCAAAAAAAAACAAAACAAAAACAAACAAGTTATCTGGACATAAACAGTTGACAATGAGCATAAGTGCCTCCAACACGAATGTGACACATACAATACACAAGGCCGACCCCTGATTTTGCAAAATGTTTTTGCAGCCCTTACCCTGTTTTGGGGCATTTTCTCCAGGTGGAAAGATGAGACTATGTCATTCAGCCATTGTTTACAGACAGGTGGAGGAGTTGGTGATCCGCAAAGCCACAACTACATGTTTGTTAGACTGCGTATGGCAATGTAAGTGCTGCCCCAGAGCAACCAAACACAGAAAGTTCCCTTTCATAGATACTTGAGAACCAGTGGAAAATAGCCAGCCAGTATTTGGCTATTGGCTAATCCAGGGCTGGTTAGGAAAAGATGTATAACTGTGTCCTTTTGAAATCCCACACTTGTTCTAAGAGGCAAGATTGTGGGGTAAATCCTATGTAATTTTGGATTGGGTATTGTAAACGGTACATTGACCTGAATTAGATTAGCTGGACTCTACCATTAGAGGAACATAAGTGCATTCGTTCACGACCCTGCTCCCAACCCCCTGCCGCAATACTGCTCCGTGCCATTCTGATATGATCAGGAGACAACTAATTTGCCAGAAAGAGAGAGAGAAAAAAAGAAAGAAATCGAGATATTTATTGTTTGATTTCTGGTGACTGATTTATTATTAAAAGATATAGAAAACTGCCCAAAGAAAGAGCAGAGACATTTGTAAAATTCTGCTTCACAAGCTCCCTTATCTGTAGAAGGTGATAAAGGTGAGATTGAGGTGGATCAAAGTGCGCTCTAAGGTGAGAGATGGATGCAAATTCGCTATCTATATATGTCTTTTATTGTGTTCAGGTCTTCCCCCTTCCAAATGTGAGATGATATCGGTGAGGGCAGGCACAGAGCTATGAATAATTGGGAACCATATCAAACCACTGTAGGAATGTAGGGTGTGCAAGTTTGTGCGCCTCAAGAGTCCCAATGCTTGGACTATAGACCAATTTCTGATGGGTAACTACTTACCAACAATGCTAGCACGTTTTAATGAACATGGGTTCAAGACATAGGGTCAAGTCTGGGACTAAAAGCGTCAGCATACCTGCAGCATGAACTCAATTTGGCCAGCTTGTCAAGAGAAGCGGGACACGGGACACATTTGCCTAACAAAAGTGCAGTGCATTGGCTTTGGCCTCTACAGCATGCAAAGGCTTGCTGGTCAAACTAGTTGAATTCTTTGGACATAAGCACCCACAGCCTGATTGTCTTGGGCTGGTCTATCATGTCACATGATTGGCTGTGTTGCCTGGTTGGGAGACATTTCCATTCTGTTGACTTTATTTGCATCTCCTTGCAAACAATCTCATAGTAGACAAACACCACCAAGCCTCAGCAAGTATACACATTAATTTATACAGTGACTTTTTCTGTGGTGGCTCTGTTTGTTATCATTTCATTTTTGCAGTACTGATGCCTTAAGTTGGCTTATGCCATGAGAACTTCTCAACTGTGCTCCAAAGCTCGGCTTTTAACATGGAGTCAATGTTTTAACACATCCATGATACATTTTACACGTCTGTGCCCTGGACCACAATTTTTCTAAAGAATTGTGGTCTGTTTTAAATGAACAATACATAAGGAAAAAGATTATTTCCCTTGAGGGGAAACTGAAGGTGACTTGTGGTTCCTAAGGTGCCACTGAGGTGTTAAGAGTTGAACAGTGAAATATTTTACCAACATGAAACATTGTTCCATGGTTTCCAAACTCCAATCACCATTCAAAAACCATAGTGCTGACGGCATTGAAACCATGCCTTCATAACACAATGTGTAAGCACTTATGATTTACTGTCTGCTATTGACACCCTTAGGTCAACAACAAGAAAAATCTCACATCTTAATTCAGCCATACTCAACTGCAATGCTTACCTGCGCATTGGCTTTGCGTCCATGCACCGAAGAATAATATTTGGTCCCACACCTGGATGTCAACCTTCAAATACAACAACAGAAAACAGGAGTTTGTAGTGAATGAGTCAGGCTCAAGGCTCAACTCACAAGTCACTGCGCACTGACAGCCAAAATGAAACACCATCTCATCATCATTTAAATGGGGAAATCCCTTGGGCAGGATTTTTAGTTTTAAGACGAGGAAGGTTTCCCATCTTCTAAAAACATCTCTAATTATTTTCAGTCACAGAGTAATTACCGTATATCACATCATATGATAATGTGTTCACCACATCCACGGGATAATTGACAGATAACTAGGGCAGAAATCTCTTCACTCGGGTTCAATTTGTGGTTAAGTGAATTGTATTTTTTAATACTTGAAAGGAGAGGGAACAAACACACACACACAGAAACACACATTACTGCGTGCCATTTCAAATTCTCTCTGCTGATACTCCCAACAGAGGGTTTTATAGTTCGTTACAGGGAGGATGGTACTTGGAATATTCCACTTTCAGTCTCACCAATCTTCAAGGACCTGAATATACCACCAGTCTGGTTCATACTTGTTCCTGACACTGAACAGGTCATCTGATAAACCTATAGGGTCACTCCATCTCAACACAGAACCTCCTACCTAACTAACCTAGCTCAGTATTGATGAAAGGCAAATAGAACTTAAACACACACTGATATGCTGCGTAAACATAGCTGATCTGAGACTATATTGCCTAATAATCAATGTAAATGTGATTGGTTAAAATGATCATGGGTGATCATTTTAACCAATCATACATGACTTACATTACATATAAGTCAGGTGAGTCGGAGATACTAAATTGCCCCTAGGTGTGAATGTGTACATGAATATGTCTGTGTGCCTGCCTTGCGATGGACTGGCGACCTGTCCACGTGTTTCCCCACCTTCCGCCCAATGAGCGCCGGGATAGGCTCCAGCACCCCGCGACCCTAATTAAGATAAGCAGTTTGGAAAATGAGTGAAAAAAGAATGAATCACGGGTGATCCTATTAATAAAACACAACGGTTAACTAATGTGCTTAATTTGAAATACACCAATAAAGCATCCGGATAAACAGACACTTCCACATTAACCAAGTCCAACCATGTCGGCAGCTTGCGTTTGAGTTCCAGCAGATAGACGGAACCAGTCAGCGAGTTGTCAGTTACACAAACGTCACTAAAATTGTCGTATCTAACCGTGGGTTTGCCTTTAATTTATTTTGTTTTCAGTGCACTGGTCTGTAGTTTATTAACTTTGGAGAACTTGACGCTTTTAAAAACCTTATTCGCGTTTTGTTCGCGTTGTTGAAGCCAACTCGGTTCGCCTAGGTGGTCTGACACACGTTGTGATCGGAAATCTAGCTACACATTCTAGACGCAGTGAGTCGGGATAATACAATGAGCACTGTTAAATGGAAAGGACGGGAAATTGCTACACAGATCTGAGCTTAAGAAACCACCAGATGAGACTTTAGAGGATGTATTTCGGGTTGAGCGAGGCCGCCCAGAAAGACGGTTATGAAGTCTGAAACTACAACCGGATCTCAAAATCGGCATTAAAAATGACAAGTAACGCCGTATACTCAGTGGCTATATAAAGCAGCACTGGACTTTTTACTATAGAGGACGTGTATTCAAGTCGTGACTTACCTTATATTTCCATCCCAACGTTAGGACAGCAGTCGCCGAGTTTGCCAGTGTTTACAATTTAACACCGTCTCAAAAACGGGCTTTCCTCGCACAGCGGTCTGCGCCTGCGTGTAGCCACCGATGTCAATTTCCGGTACGGTCATTTCAAAATAAAAGCGCTGACGCCATTCTCGCGAGAAGATGGACTAGCTGCGTCATTAAAGGTAGAACGAGTAGGATTTCCCCTAAAAATCAATGTATAGACGCATACAAAAATAGTCCCTCTCAATCATCACTTATGACCCAATAGAGGTGTGTGGCGGTGTCTGTATCTGCAGAGACCCTGTCTTCTGCCTGTGTTTACTTATTTTGCTGTGTATGGGGCGTTAACCTTTGGGCAGCGGGACTCTAAAAATGTAGCAACCAGGTGCCAGATAGAGATCGTAAACATGCATCCAAGGGGAAGCTACAACAGTGGCGGACACAGCGCCGAAAAGATGCAAATATAGCGTGGCGAAACGCAAGGCGGAGAAAGCTTCCAAAGCGAGAGTGACTCTTTCGCCCGCTGGCTGGCGAACACTGAAGGAGAGGATGGGGATGAAGAGTGACGCGGAGTTGACCTGTACACTTGGGCCGGGAGCCAGGACCAGCCCTCAGGAAGTTTTCTGCTACCTTTTTTTTTTTTACTATTATTTCTTGTTAGCCTATACCTTGGGCCATCACAAGCTGATAACGAGCACCCAAGTTGGGGGTGCTCGTTATCAGCTTGTGATGTTAAAAATTGGAGTTTTGGCCCCCCGAGGCCAAACGGGGCCTGACCACCTCAACAGTCAAAACTAGAATTATGAAGAAAGACTTGTGTGTGTGTGTGTGCGTGTGTGTGTGTGTGTCAAGATAATATTGGATTGACAAACTGGAGGAAGGTTTCATTCCCCCATGCAAATTGGCCCTTTAAGCGGCCTTTGACAAAAAGAAAGGTCACATTCTCTGATGTGTTTTGGATCCCGCTATCAGCATATGGCTCCAGTTTCTGTGTTGTTGAGGCTACACAGAGGGTTTTAATGTTGTACATAGATACACATAGACCGTGAGAACACACACTTGCTTTATAAACCAGAGGCGCTGCATGAGCATGGGTGCAACTGCCCTTCACATTTGTCAAATACCTTCATTCAAGTAACTAATAGCACATTGTTGGTGTTTCTGTTTCAGTCCAGTCTGATGGCAGCCTGGAGTGGCAAACAAAAAGTCACTAAGGGCATTGCTAAAAAGGTGCTCGAGATAGCTAGAATGCTTCCTCTTGTTTTCAGGAACAGGCTATCTTTTCCCTTTTCCCCTGTGTGGTTCATCCATCCATCCATTATCCAAACCGCTTATTACTAATTAGGGTCGCGGGATGCTGGAGCCTGTCCCAGCGTTCATTGGGGGGCAGACGGGGAGACACCCTGGGCAGGTAGCCAGTCCACCACAGGGCCCACACACACACACACACACACACACACACACACACACACACACACACACATTCACACCTAGGGACAATTTAGTACAGCTGATTCACCTGATCTACATGTCTTTGGACCGGAGCACCCAGAGGAAACCCCACCCAGGATCTTCTTGCTGTGAGACGACCGCGCTAACCTGCCCCCTGAGGCCAAACGGGGTCGACTTGGGGGTGCGCGTTATCAACTTGTGATGGCCGCAGGTATAGGCTAACAAGAAATAATAGTGGGGGAAAAAAAGGTAGCAGAAAACATCCTGAGGGCTGGTCCTGGCTCCCGGCCTAACTGGGATGTGTTCTGGAAACTGCGGCTAGGGGGCGTGTTCTTCTGGTGTCGTTAAACCGGGGAGGAGGGGCCAAGTGTTTACGGACCACAACTGTTCTACCTGTATGTTAAACTTGTTTACTGCACCGATTTGAATTAAAGGGGTCCAATTGGGGTTATTACAGAAACTCTTTCATTTTAAAAATATGTTGGTAGCTAAGGAGAAATATGAGATTACATTGCGGATGAACCGCTTCATTATAGTTTGAAATGGGTTAATTATGCGAGGCTTTATTCGATAGTGTGCACTAGCGACACCTGGTGGTCAAATAACGTTAGAGCAGCCAATCATATCTCAGCTCTCCTGCAGAGGAATCATTTTGAGACGACTACTACTACTTTCGGCTGCTCCCGTTAGAGGAGGAATTTTGATAGCACTGTGTTAATAACATTCACCTGTTCCAGGCCAAAAATCAACAGGTGAATGTTATTAATTACCTGGCGTATTGGAAACCACTACACTATGCAATTAAATTCCTACTTTAGTGCCAAGTAAGGCTCGAAAGGGCATTTATAACAAGCTGGAGCAGACATTTTGTTGCGTAACCAGTGAATGCTCCCCCCACTCCTGTACATTCATCAAATATTATTCACCTTACTGCATTATATGGCATATCATATGTGGTTATTAAAAAGTCCGATTCCCAACCAAAAATATAACACTTGCACTTAAGTTTTGCTTGGAATTTCCAAGAGCCCTCCATAAGTGTAGACACACTGCATACACATGTGAAGAATCAGAGTCAGAATTTTCTATTTGCAACAAACTTGACTGGCAGTGTACCCCTATTCCATTTTACTTCTGGGGTGAGAATTAAAATCTGATCCAAACGTCAAGACACACCTGATTTACTGCATGATTATACAAAAACAGAATGACAATGCGCCAACAACAAGAGAAAATTAACTCTTTGTGACTTTTATTATTGGCTGAACACAGAAAAGTTCATAAGGGTCCTGGAGTTGAAGGGAAAAAAAATCTGCCATGTTGTCTGGAGTGCTCGAGTTGCTTGCACACGCGCGCGCGCGCACACACACACACACACACACACACACACACACACACACACACACAAAGCTAGTGTAAACCAAAAGCAGTTACAACCATGTTTACACAGTCATATCCTAAAGTTAACTGAAACAACAAACATTTAAAGAAAAAATTATATTCAATCCATATTTATCTTTCTACAAAGTGCCACATGACATTCTTCAAATAAATTAAAAACCAGGAAAATCGATAACCAATAGCTATTGTATTAACAAAACCAGGTTCACTTCATATACATCTATTTGCTACTAACTGCCAACCTGAATCTCATGTCATCCGTGACGTGAATTGGATCAATTAAAAGAGCTTCATGGATTTAATTTCGTTTTAATGTCTGCACACCAAGAGGCAGGGAAAAGCTCCTTTATCACAAGGACAGAGCTCGTTAATCAACCTCATTCATTCCCATTAAAAATGTTTCTGTTAAGTGCCATGCTTTAATTCTTCATCAGACCTCAGCCACTGCCAGTTGTCAGTGTGGGTTCTCCCACATCGACTCAGACGTGGCTCACTGGCAGCTGTGTCATGGCATTGGATAGGAGGGGCTGGAACAGCAGTGGGTTTGGTGGTTGAGCTGGGAAAGAAAAAAAAATTAGATGCCATGTGATGCCCCCCTCCCCTTATTCAAAATGGCTCACCTCTTGATTAATGGTATGACATCTAAACCATTGTTTTGAAGCACTACATAGTTGTCCATCCATCCATCCATCCATCCATTATTCAAACTGCTCATCCTGCTCTCAGGGTCACGGGGGATGCTGGAGCCTATCCCAGCAGTCATTGAGCGGCAGGCGGGGAGACACCCTGGACAGGCCGCCAGGCCATCACAGGGCTGACACACACACACACACACACACACACACACACACACACACACACACCTAGGGACAATTCAGTATGGCTGATTCACCTGACCTGCATGTCTTTGGACTGCGGGAGGAAACCCACACAGACGCAGGGAGAGTATGTAAACTCCACACAGAGGATGACCCCCAAGGTTGGACTACCCCGGGGCTCGAACCCAGGACCTTCTTGCTGTGAGGTGACTGCACTAACCACTGCACCACCGTGCCACCACTACATAGTTTGTGAACTTGGAAATGAACTTTGACGTCCTTGGAGAATATTGTTCCAACATGGTATTACACCCTCAAAGTCTTGGATCAGGGATTTAATATGCAACACCGATTACCATAGTGTCCTTAAACATAGCATTTTTCTTTACAGGCCACAATATAGACACGACAACATGTTTTCTTGCAGGCCATGCATGGCCAGACAGGCCGTTCAGAGAGCCAGTTTGAATGGTTCCTTGCTGGTGATGGGAGTAATTTCTTCCCATAACCATTATCATAGTAATGAAATGTGTGCATGTTACCATCCATGTAGGTCAGTGTCGGGAAAAGAGGCAGGTCTCCGGAAACATAGGAAGTGTATTGTAGATCATCCATCAAAGGAGGACTCAGCTGGTCAGGAGGAAGTGATGTCACCATTGTAGACATATTACTCGGGCTGACGTGTTTCTTTTGACGAGCTCGGCAGTTTTGGAACCAAACCTGGAAAAGGAGCGAGAGGGGCAAAAAGGGGAATTTCGGTTCAATTTGTCTTAAAATTTGAAGTTGCACCCTGCTATTTCAGTGTTTCCTGCCCTCTCTAATTGAGCCGCATCAAACTAAACATTTGTCAATGCCACATTTGTGTCACCAGCAACAGACTTGCTGCAGATGTAAAGTGGTTTAGCTATTCGCCAAGGGGAAAAACATTCAATTTTTGTGTCCTGGATGTTGCAGTAGTTAAAGAGCAAGTAACACAAGACAAAATGGTGTAGTTCGCTGTCCTTACTTTCAAATCCATCCAAAAATGCAAACCCATACATCTTCTATTCAGAGTTATGACTAGATATGCTTCGTCTCCGGGTGTGGCCAGAAGGATAAATTATGTCAGTAAAAACTATGCGGAAGATGGGCCAACCTGTATGACCCTGCGGCTGAGGCCAGTCCTCTCTGCCAGTAACTGCAGGGTCTGGGCGTCTGGGTTGTTGTCCGTAGCAAACTGGTTCTGCATCATCTGGAAATTGGTTACAAGTTGGAGTGATTATAAAATGCCCCGAGGAATCACCCAACGCCGTGCGATGAAAGCTTGAAATAAATGTTCACATGGCTCTCTGTGCAACAACTTTCACAGGGTTCATAAAGCTATGATCATGACAAATACTCAAAAAATGCATGGACATGCTCCGTCCTTAAGTGCCAAACCCCTTACAAATACCAAGCGTTCAGACGAGTAGTGCACTGATACATGCCAAATGTACAGAGTAAAGATCTGTTTTTCCCTTGACAGAGAAAAGTCTGGAGCTGCATTTCATATCGTTAAAAGACAACAACCAGGGCGTCTGGGTAGCGTAGCGGTCTATTCCGTTGCCTACCAACACGGAGATCGGCGGTTCGAATCCCCGTGTTGCCTCCGGCTTGGTCGGGTGTCCCTACAGAGGCCCTGTCTGCGGGTGGGAAGCCGGATGTGGGTATGTGTCCTGGTCGCTGCACTAGCGCCCCCTGTGGTCGGTCAGGGCGCCTGTTTGGGGTAGGAGCAGCGTGATCGTCCCGTGCGCTACATCTCCCTGGTGAAACTCCTCACTGTCAGGTGAAAAGAAGCGGCTGGTGATGCCACATGTATCAGAGGAGGCATGTGGGAGTCTGCAGCCCTCCCCGGATCGGCGGGGGGGGGGGGCAGTGATCGGGACTGCTCAGAAGAGTAGGACAAGCCTCTCTTAGCTCATGTTGGTTACTATAAGGGAGCATGCAGTCCTGTGATCTCCACCATGACCCGTGTCCTCCAATTCCCCTGGAGCTTTGAATGAAACTACATGGCGAGTGCTTGGAGCTGAATGCACAAACCCAGGAGGAGTGTAAATTCCTGTCATGTCCACTTTAAATAATATTTAAGGCTCAACATGTAAAGATGCAATCCTACAGATTAGTTTAGCCCATTTCATTTCATTTTTTCTTTGCAGGAAAATAAGTGTTTCAATCAAATGTAATGGTTAGGGTTCAGAAAACGAAACGCTGCCGAGTGTTAAATTCTCCAATGCACTTTATTGATCAGTCACATCAGCTGAAAAGCATCAGATCGTCTTGCATCTGTGCTTATGCAGGTTACAAGGAGGAAAGCTTCTCCTATATTGCTAGGTTTGTTCAGTTGTGATCGTTCATGCAGAGGTTCTTTTGTCACCAGTTTTGTCAGCAGGGGGCGCCGTCTTAAGAGAGGACCCTCACCAGCAGTAAATGACTCAGTTTCACGTAGTAGGTTCACTTCAGTTAGTGAAGGTGAAAAAGAGGATTTGTGAGGCTCGAGACATGGAGGGTGTATGAGGGAGAATAGGCACGATTTAACCCATCTAAGAGCCAACTCTGAGCTACAGGCCAAACAACAATAAAACGGCTATTGAACACCTTTGAACAGACGCATTATCGTCTCCCTACAAAGGCAAGTACCTTTAAACGGGGGTGCGATTGTATGTTGTTTCCTGAGGATCTGGAAATGTTTTCCACTCAGACGGCATGCAGCCAACAGCAGGCCCGGGGTTGCAAATGGCTCATTGACGAAGACCAAATGAGGTTGATGTGAGGAGCAACACATGGACTACATTTAAAACCAATCAACAACCAGAAACACTAGTGCTGAAAACACCCAGGAAAGAATTCACAACTTGTTAAACCGCAGCAGAAACGGAGCAGCCGATGACCTTAAAGATCCAAACGTTAAACGGTGCAGACTGGGCACCTTTATAAAGTGAACTGATATTTTAATGCCAGAGGATACTTCAACATGATGCCAATCAGGGCGGCATATCCAATCTGCACAGGATTTCTCCCAGCAGGATTAATGCCTCACCTCACACGAGGACAAGACCGCTCAGAAATGGGTCTACAGTGTCTTACTGCGCTGGCCCGCCTCATTGCTGGAAGTCGACCCAGTCAAACATCTGCATGGCGAGCTGGAACAAGCCATTACAACCGGAGATCAACTGCCAGCAAACGCAACACCGTGCAGAGAGTTTGAGTCAGCGCTGGCTGGCATCCCTGTGAAACACTTGCAAGACATCTCAATCAAGCCATCGTAATAAATTAAGGTTGCTCTGAGGGCAATCGGGGATGCGCCGCAGTATTAGAAAGGTAGGAAGGCGTACCTAACGTTTTCAACTGACGGCTGTCAAAAGTGGTGCGAGGGTAAATATTCCTGCCACTTCCCTGAGACTCAACATCTCTGGCGGGAAGCCCGCCCCGTCTAGCCTCATCATGGTGAGATTATAAATCATTTTTAAAGACCGCTTGAACAACACACCCAAACATACCCGGCGTGTTCGCCAACTCGCATTAGTGTGTGCGATATGCAAACACGGAGCCTTGTTTCCTCAGGATCAGTTACCTGTAACTGGTCCACAGTGAAGCTTGTTCTGGCCCTCTTGGCTGGTTTTGACATGGCGCCGATAACGTCCTTACCCAAGAGTGCGTCGTCGCCATTTTGTGCTCTCTCTCTCTCTAACAGAAAGCACACAGGATACACATTTTAGGATCTCAACAATCTCGATTTTGACCAATTGTTAGATTATGGCAGGTGTGGGGAGACCCCATGGACAGGCCACCAGTCCATCACAGGGCTCACACACACACACACACACACACACACACACACACACACACACCTAGGGACAATTTAGTATGGCCGATTCACCGGAGGACATGGAGGAAACCCACGCAGACACCGGGAGAACATGCAAACTCCACACAGAGGATGACCCAGGACTACCCTGGGTCTCAAACCCAGGACCTTCTTGCATGACTGCTGGGATAGGATCCAGCATCCCCGCGACCCTGAGAGCAGGATAAACGGTTTGGATAATGGATGGATGTTAGATTATGGGGATTACCCGTCACCTGTGGCATGAACCATTCTGCTCCCCAAAAAGTTTCTTTGCATTCCCAGTTCAAACCAATGGGTACCGACGACCGCAAGCTCACAATGCATCTTGCTGTCAGCAGAACCAATCAGTTAAAATAAAATCATTTCCAAATTTAATTTTGGTTAATAACGTGCCTCTACATACAGTTGGGAATTTAGGGGAAAATCGAAGACATCTCTTAACACACAAGACACATGCATATGCACCGAGTCCTAATGAGCAGTCAAATTAGATCGTGTTGCTAATCACTTGATTTAATAGCCATTTTAAAACATCTCATTGGCATGATAATATTGGTCCAAATCAGCAACGAGAGCATTTGCATTTTTTTTTTAATCTCTTCCGCTTGACAATCAGCACGAGGTGATGTCTCCACTGCAGCAGCATGCAGATAGCGCCCATTTCAAAAAGATGACCCCAGGTAAGGTAGACCGAATCTAAAATTTAAAAGAGTTTGCATCCCTCATGCCAGCTCAGACTACTTGATCTTCATTTATCATTACACACTCAGGAGACTGTGCCATACAACTGTGGTGACAAACAGGGGAAAACTGAGAATGGACGCGAGTCCATTGTACATCGTCAGCCATGGTGATGTACCTCACCTTGGCCTCTCGTTATCTCACACAAAGACACAAACACCGTTTCCTTGGTGCAAATGTGCCAAGCAGAACATGCCATCATCCAGTTTATCCATATAACATATCTACCATTTCATCTCTCCCTCCATTTAGCATTAGGTGCACCTGAAGAGGTCCATGGTAACACCCCGGAGAGCAACCCATCGACCAGCACCCATCCATCCATCCACTCGTTAATTCATGTGCCCAGTCCTTTCACTCACTGGTTTCCTGGGTCCGTTTGATACTCTCCATCATCTCGTAGTGTGTGCGGCAGAGCACCCGGTCGTCTATCAGTCCAAATTCCTCCCCGGTGTTGAGCTGGCGCTTGCAAGAATTACAGGAGAAGCAAGCCAGGTGGAAGGTGCTGCCACGCGCCCGACGCACCCAGTCGTTGGAATGGATGTTACGACCACACCGGGCACAGCGGGTCCCATACTTCCTGAAAAACAAAAGGAAAGGCATATATAGCTTCTTTGGGTTTTTTTTATGGTGGCATCCATTTAGTTATTTAACCAAGGCTTCAGAAACGGCAATAAATGCTATCACAATCCACATGATTGTGGCAAAGGCAGAGGGATGAGATATGACCCCCTCTTATTCCTGGTCAGAGGCCGTTCAAAACCATAACCCGGTTATTTTCTTAGGGCACTCGTTCTTTTCTGTTCACCATTTTGGACTGTTTTCAGCTGACCCGTCACCTGTGAAGGATGACCCAGCCTCCACAGCTTCAAAATGTCATACCAAAACTCTCTAAAGGGAGGGAATTGAATGGAGGGCTTGAGAAATTATTGATTTATTTCAAGGATTCAAATACTTAGCATTTTGACTAATTTCAGAAAACACTAATGAATGGAGGAAAGACACCATCCATGTACTGGCAAAGCTGGGATTCACAGTAAAAACAGATTCCAATCAACAGACACGTAATGAAGCTTGTAGGATAGAAATGTCCAGAGAGAAATGTGAGGGGAGTCTGTACTTGGGCCTACATACTCATCTTCTTTTAAGAAAGGACCCGACTCGGATGCTATGCAGGACCATGTGTGTGCAGATTCTTTCAAAAAGAAAAAAGAAAAAATAGTAGAAATAAAACTTTACCATCTGATTTTATTTTTAGCAAAACCTGACAGCGGAGGATTAATGAGTGAAATCAGCCGGAGCAGTCCTATTAAAAAAAAAATAAACATAAAAGTAACAAAACGAGAACATCACTAAGGGATTTTATAGCCACCATGTGCCTCTGTAATACACTACTGGATGGAAATGGTGTTAGATATTGTAAAATCCCTCTACAATATAGCTGCATCGCAAACAAGATCCGAACATCTGCCCCTTTTTTGCGAAGCGCCTTCTTCAGAGCATACAAAGAAAGGTTGTTTTTAAAGCAGCATGGTCCCAACAAAGCAAAACGGTTTCATATACACGTGTGTTTGTTAATAAGGCCCTCAGCTTCAGCGAGGAGCGGCGTTGCAGGCCAGCGGCGGCCCAGGGAATGGCTCAGCATACAGTACAGGAGTCCAAGTACAAAACATCACCCGGCATTTGGGGAACTAAGTGTGTTTTCCTAACAACAGAAGACAACAACAAAAAAAGCCAAGGCCCGTTGAAACGCCACAAATCACTGGGCTTGAAATTTCACTCCAAATGATCGTCATTAGGCACTCGGTGGCGATGCGCGTTAGTGAATTTGAATAAAGCGCAACAGAAAAAAAGGGTCTTGTTTTACCGGAAGTAGTCCAGCTTGCAGAAAACCTGTTTGTCTTTGATGTAGCAGCTCACGTGCCGCCCCAGCGACGCCTGACACGCGTTGCACGACAAGCAGCGCACGTGCCAGCACAAGTTGTTTACCTGTGGTGGGAAAAAAAGGGTAAAGATAAAGATGATGGTGGTGGTGGTGGTGGTGGTGGGTGGGGGGGGGCGACGGTCTGTTTCCTACAGCCAATACATCTAGAACACCGTTGGTTTACGAGAACACTGAAATTGATTTAAAATATAAACGAAACACTCAACGGCGGGGAAAGTGCTGAACAAATAAGGAGCAAAATAATCCAGTGAGTCAAGTCAACTCTTTATGAGGCAGTACAAGCCCGTTTCATGCCATAAGCAACCACCAGCTGTATATATATATATATATATATATATATATATATATATATATATATATGTAAACTACAGAGTTGGGTTCCGAGTGGCTCGTGGTCGTTATACCACCACCCTCAACTCGTGTCCAAGGGCGTTGCGGGGTTCTGATCAGGGACGTGACCTGACGAGACGAACCGACCTTGAGGAGGTATCGGTCCACGATCTCCAGGCCGCAGTTGGCGCAGAGGACTCGGTCCGGCAGGGAGACGTTGGTGGGCTGGGCAGAGGACGACGAAAATGACGAGGTTGGCGAACACGAGTCATCCTCGAAAGCATCGTCGGGCCCAGAAGAACCCTGTTTAAGAAGAAAAACAAAATAAATAAATAATAAATATATATATATATATATTCAAGCCACTTCTTCAAGAACCACACGGTCCGCTCCAACGAGGAGAAGGGCTGTGATAAAATGTAAAGCTGGTTCAGAAAGCAAAACAAATGTAACTCGTTCCAGTATTTGTTTAGGTGTATAACTATAACACGTCAGAATTTTAATAAACAAAAAAAGCACTATTTGCCACTTGCTGAGATTTGTTTCCAATTTGCTGTACTTCAACAACGTTAAGGTAACGTCTGATAAACGCCCAGCCTATTTCAGCCAAATTCGTTGAGTTCTGGCTGTAAGAGGAGCCCATACAGGCCCAGATGACATTAAACACTCGATCTCAAAGAGAGGCTCTTATTAAACAAGTTTGATTTATTAAGCATTATTACGTGTGATGTGTTCACATATTTGAGCGAAAACAAACCGCCCTCGGCAGCCTGGCCTTCCTCCGACATGACGACACAACGCGCGAGCCTCTTCGTAAAAAAAAAAAAATGTTTCCCCGGCAACGAGCAAAAACTCATCCAGAACACCCCCCCCCCCCCAGTGAAATTCTTCTCACAACTTGACTTGTCAGTCTGACGCCAGGTAGCTCCCCTGCTGCGAGCGCAGCTGAAGCTCGTTTGTTTCCAATCAGCGCACCTGAACGGATCGGTCAGCCGGCTTCGCTCGGCCTCCGGGGACGTGACCACCCATCATGTGTGGACGGTGCAAACATAACCAGCTATTATAGTCGATCAAGTTTTAAACGTGGAGTCCAGAGTTTGTGCCCTGTGGTCTCTTCACACCCACACAGTAGGCCACATAGTTCGAATAATTCATTCGTTCCTTGTCCCATTCCTTAACAGCCGTGTGTTGGAGCCAATAAATGTGCAAACAAAACAAAAAAAACCAACAAAAAAAACAAAAAACAAGAGACGCCGTGGACGTCGGTTGTTTTTCTCTTGGCCACCATGGTTTACCATGACAAATACAGAATTAGGCCTGTAATTGAGGTGCGTTTATTTTGGGTGCTGTGCGGTCCTAGAAGTTTTAGAGACAAAATACAAAACTTGTTTAACCGCTAATGACGAAAACCTGCTACGGCTGCAGGCCTAAAAGTTATAATTTTCTACTTGAAGCGTCGAGCAGTTAAATATTTACACGAATTATCACAATTTTACATAAATCAGGTGTTCAGCTTAACTTACCGCGCTGTGGGAGACGGGATGAAACATTGTAACAAGACTTGGCGCGCTACTTCCAATAGTTGCTACATTGTTCTTAATGCAAAACCAATCAGGCCTCTTTCTTCCACAAAGACCACAAATTGTTTTTTAAACCGCTGCAGATTTGAAATCCAACCTCTTCTCTTTCCCCCCTGGTTTGCCAGCGTACAGGGAGGGCTCAGGACCGTCCCGCGTCCTCCTCGAAAGCAGTCCTCCCTCACATGTGGCGCGGTGCGCAGTGTTGTGTTGTCATTTTAAAGCCTGCGTGTCCCTGCGTGGCCGCACCTCCAGCTCCGCGGCATCCCTGGCTGCTCCTGTGTAGGGGGACGCCAACCAAGGCTTGTTTGGCTGTACGCATGCACGACGCATCACTCCTGCCAGTTTTCACATGGTCCGAATTTAAGGGCGCTAGATATTTGCCACCCCCATCCACTCACTGTCCAGGGTACGAACGCTTTATTTTTACCGCACCACTGCGCTGGCAAGCGCGAGTGGGGGGCTGGTTGGTGCACTCCCCGAGTTTTCTGCAGACGGGCCGGATCTGCTTCTGAAGACTCACGTTATCAACCCAGATTCACTTTAAATGACTGCTGGTACGATGGACTGGTCGTTTAAAGTGGAGCACTTTAACGGCTTTGCCAGCGCAGTAATACTAAATAGTAACGATTTTGCAAAAAAAATGCCATTTTTTAAGGCCTTCAAAAGACACCTTAAAGTTGAAGTAGAAAGTTGAAATTTAAAAAATTTGAATTAAACTTTGACTAAGTATGAATAGCCGCAACAAATTTCAAATCCCTAGCTCTTACCGTTTTCGTATACCGGCAGAGAGAAAATTTGGCTTGATTCAGTGTGTACATATATATATATATATATATATATAGACGGAGACGCTTTTTTCACCAAATTGGGGGGCCTTATTTTTTAGAAAACCATCATAGATTCGACCAATTGCGACCACAGGGCTGTTAGATAATCGTTTGGACTATGCATTAGAGAGCTATATCTTCCCATAAAGTCACGATGACGTCACAATGACGTCACCAAACTAGATAATTTCAAACTCGATTTTTGTGTAAACCAAACTTTTTTAAAGTCCATTTTACACCCGGAAGACATTGAGCTGGCCCGAATTTGAAGAAAAATCGTTAGTGGGGAATCATTTGAGGAGTCCAAAAATCAGCCGGGATTTGTTTCTTTTTCTTCCACTGAGAAAATCGCACTTAAAGTTGAATGATTTTTCAGAGGTGACAAAGAAAAACTACGTGATCGGGGCGGCTTATGTTGAAGCTTCTACTGCTTCTCTAGGGTCATGGAGCTCAACCAATACAGCTAAAGCTTCCTTGTGTGCCATAAACCACGTTCAAGACTGGATCTCGAAAAGCTGCACATGGGGGGCCACGCCCCCAAATCGGTCAAAAATCGCTAAAATCACCAAAAATCACGTTTTTCCCGATTTTTTTCTTTCGATTTTCAAGGTTCGGTTATGACTGAACCACGTGTTGGTTGATCTTGAAATTTGGTAGCAGTGTTAATTTATGTGTTAATTGATAGCAGAATTGAAATTATGGAAATTGGGCTTAAGCTACAGTCGCCACGTGCACTCAAAGTTTGCAATTGGAGAAATATGAAATTTCGTAATTTTGTATTTTCTCCGCTTTTGAGTGTCACGAGTTACTGTGGTCGGTACTACGAACATAAATCAGGTTATGATGACAATAATTGTTGCTCTTAGTGTCACGTGATGACAAAATAATTAAGATTTAATAACATATCTGTTAATTTTAGACCGGTTTTAGAGTTAGACCCGTTTTCCTTTAGGGATATTAGTACACTTCAATTGTGTGTTATTATTTTTTGTTATTAATCATTCGGGTGAGTTATTTTGAATTCGTGTTTTCTGATCTTTGTGTGCAGTAGGTCAGACAGAGGGGTTAGTCTGAAATTGGAGCTCATAATGTTGGGCGGCGGCCCCTCAGGGTCTTATCGTGCTGTCACTTTCAAACACCAGTCTTGCACACAAGAGACCCGCATGGTTAAAGCCTAGAAACCTGACATGAGCCAAATTTTGAGTTGAGCATTGTGTTTTTAATGTACAAGTTATAATAACGGCTATTAACACGGACATAGCGTGCTCTGAGTAATTTAAACCGATCGCCAGACATGACAAAATAACCTAACAAACACTGACAGACAATTAAACCTTATCTGACCGAGACGCCCAGCGTGACCCTGCATGGGGCATCCCAAAAATCATAACTTTCTAATTTCATGAGCGGTTTTTATGTAACTTTACAGTTATTTTCCCCGAAAATTATTTCCAAATTGATTTGTATTATTACATATGATTTTTGGGGTGTAAACCACGATCCAGGATCCCAGAGACTGGACCGGTACTACTACTGCTACTACTACTTTCGGCTGCTCCCGTTAGGGGTCGCCACAGCGGATCATCCGTTTCCATCGCTTCCTGTCTTCTGCGTCTTCCTCTGTCACATCAGCCACCTGCATGTCCTCCCTCCCCACATCCATAAACCTCCTCTTTGGCCGTCCTCTTCCCTGGCAGCTCCATATTCAGCATCCTTCTCCCAATAGCATCTCTCCTCCACACATATCCAAGCCATCTTAATCTTGTCTCTGGACCGGTACTCCACATGATTATAAGCCACATTGAGGACCGGATAGGTGAGGGCACTCCTGTTATGATGGTACACAGTAACATGATCTGAGACTGCTATGCTACCCCCTCTGCTGTGAACTGACGTCACGCAAGCTAACGCAACGCGCGGTATCAGCACAAAACGAGAGAGCAAGCCGCGATCTCCAGGGCGGTTCACCTGAAGTCCTAACCCGCCTTCCCTCCCTCTCCCGCTCCAGTCTTCCGTGGGTCCTTACACCGTTCATAATGGCTTGTTATTATTTATTTCTGTCTAGGTCTACATTATGATTCAATCCAGCTTGATGAGTCCCTCTCAATCAACTGTTGTAGGGTAATGTTATGCAGCCAACAGCTCCCCCTGGGGGCACTGATTGATGTATACTTGCCTTGTGTAAGTTGCGTTATGGGCACAGCCGGTGAATACACGTTACTAAGCGACACAGCCCGACTCTGTCTGTTATTTATATGCACCTACACTTGCAACATCAACTCTCCAGTCGTCCCATTCCTAAATGTCCTCTTGTTACGCGTCCCGACACCTAAGTCTAACCTCTTTCCCGCCCAGATGCAACGCTGCACTCGCAGAAGTCCTCCTAAGCGTGCGTGTCGTCGTGTTGCCTGTGCGGTTCTGCCACCTCGCGGCATGGAGGCTCCCGAACTCCAGTACGGTTATACTGGGTCAGCTTCACTCTTAGATCTCCTAGCAGGGATTCGACATCCCTTCACCCAACTTCCGCTTTCCAAAGACCTAAAATCAGAGTCGCATGACTGCCGATCCCTCCTCCCTGATTAGCGGCAGTTTACTCGTATATTGCCTACCGGTTTCCCCTTCAGGCCTTGAGTGGTAGTGCTTGGCACTGAGCTAAAGCCTGATCAGCTCGTCCACTAGTCCCCCTTTCTCGAGACGTATCCTGAGCGAGGGGCGTGCCCACGTGATTCCGACCAGAGAGACTCATGTTATTTGTTGCGTCTAATGGGTTAATTAGCATTAGCAAGAGACTTTAAACGCCTGTATTTGTCGTGCATCTATTGTTTTTATCTTCCCCATTTCAATCCCTAGTAGCTATTCGTATACCTTTCCAGACAGGGATATTGCAATATAATTATAAAATTATATCCTAACAAAATTGAGATTCCAAACTGTAACCAGCTTCTGGCCTGACTCGAGACCTAGGAGCCATGAAGTACCCTTATACTCTTACCGTTACACTTCCACAAAGAGTGATATTTAACCAAAAACCAATACACTGGTTGGCCTTCTGAATGGGGGCTTGATCGTTGAAATTCCTTTATTGTGTGTGAAAAAAATTCAGTCAAGTCTTACTTGTGTCTTAATTAATCTTATGGACATTTTACTTCAAGTACCTTTTGGCTGAGCTTGAAGGTAAAAGAGCATATTGAAGACTTGATATCAGAATGTGGAATGGGGACAGTCCCCATTCACCTGCTTTTGTCCTGATTGTGAATACAAGCCGCCTTCATTATAATGTAAAAATTATTTGATACAATTTTATCTAAAATGATAACAGTAACAAAGTACTAGCTCTTCACATTACATGCAAAAACAAAATGAAAAACTGAATTTAAAAGAAAGACCCATATAAAGCCTATAAAAAGAAGGAGCTTAAAATTAGACCATGAGAGTGCACACTGCACCTTAATAATAACCTTATAGGGACGTGCACGCTTCACCCTCGGGTGGAGAAGGGGCATGAACATTGGATATGATAAGCCTGAATTTTGTGTTGTGGAATTTATTTATTTAGCCTTTATTTAACGAGGAGGATCCCGTTGAGATTACAAACCTCTTTTTCAAGGGAGACCTGGCCAAGATAGGCAGCAGCAATTAGAAAGCACAGATACAAAATCACACAGTTGCAAAATTACACATTTGAAAACACAAACAAAAGACAACCAACATTTAGCACAAAAAGTTAAATTACAAGCAGATTATAAAAAACAAGTACATGTTGTGAAATCAGCTTCAAGTACTCTCAATTATGATTTAAGCTGGCTCAGGGAGATGAACTCTGTACGTTTCCAGTTTGAATTGAACTGGAATTGAACTAGAAATGGATTGTAATTGTGTTGAAAATTGCCATTGTGCAGTGAACCGGCAACAGGCGATAAGGTTCAAGTACAAAACTGGACTTAACTACTAGTACTACCAACTACTGACTAGTACCAACTATTGTAAATTTCAACGATTATTAACACACTGGAGCTTAAAAACCCCAAATTTATGTAGATTGAGTTTGTAATACAGAGTTGAGTTAGATAAATGATAAATACATTTACATTTGTTACTAAGAGTAAGAAAATCACTACACGGACCCTGAGCTGCAATGAAATTTGCCTTATTACTCAGAATTCACCCTCAATATGTAATTGTACACAAAAGCAGGTGAATGGGGACTGTCCCCATCCTAAATTTTGATATCAAATCTTCAATATGCTCTTTTACCTTCTACGCCTTTTAGTGCACCGTTGCAAAGCTCAGCCAAAAGGTACTTGAAGTAAAATGTCAATAAGATTAATTAAGACATAAGTAACACTTGACTGAATTTCTGTCACACGCGATAAAGGAATTTCAACGACCGAGCCCTCATTCGGAAGGCCAACCAATGTATTGGCTTTTGGCTAAATATACTACATCTCTAATGTTGCACTTTCTGCCACTGAAATCCTCATATGACGGCGTCAATTTACAGAATGCGGCCTGAAATCTGTGGGCAACAGACCAAAATCCACACATTTACGGCGTTTTCAGCCCACGTGTATATCTACCAGTGTTGTATCACGGCAGCAAGGAAATCAGATTTTCTCTAAACCTGTGATCCAAATCTATTTTTAAAAAAACATTTTTTTTAAAAATCCTTTTCAATTTAACATGGAAAAAAAGCATCGGACCTTGCTCACAGGTTCCTGTAATTCTGGCAAAGCTTTGAATTCTGCAGACTTTCTAGTCCCTCGGTTATTTGCCTCATCACCATGATTGCCTTAGACAGGCATTGTATCCTGGAGGGACACTTAAAAAAAAATCCATGCACCAGCTTTCCCCCTATAAGGTTCAGTATGGATTCTGTGTTTCCAGACTGACATTATCTCTGTCCTTCATCTTTTGCATGTAGTCCCGGTGGGCCGCTGGGAGCAGGTCAGAGGTCAGCACTGGGACTGACTCAGGTTCAGCAGACATCAACACCGTCTGGCAGCACACGCAGGGGAATGGTTCACCAACACACTGCCACGGCCTTACAAAACAGCCATAGCACGGACGGACTAACACGACTCGCTCAGATTTCCTGTGTGGAAGTTAAATTTAGTCTTGAGGGTGTGTGTTTTATTTTTAATTATTATTATTATTCAATTGGCAATGTTTAAGAGTAACAAGCCTTTATTTATAGGGCGCCTTCTGAGGCAGGAGTTCGGGGGTCACAAGGCACTGTGGGGACAAATGAAGTAGAAACAGGGCGAAAGAGCGGAGAAATAACATGGATGAAGACAAAAATACGACACAAGATTCGTCGAGAAACAAAGCTGCACGTTAAAATACACGTGAGAAAGACGGGGACCAAACAGCTTTTTACACCCTGAAATAAACAAACGTAGCAGATTTGAATCATGGAGTTAAAATTAAAATTACGTTTTTACTTGCAGCAAAATGCTCCTCTAACATATGGGGGACCCCCCCCAAAAAAACCCATCTGCAACCTGATTCTTCACTTCCCCAAACATAGTCAGTGTGAATACAGTGTGAATTTTTCAAGGTAAAATGTTGCATTATGAATCTAAATATAAAAGGCTTTATTTATTTGATGTCTTTTGGTAGAAATGGGCAATTTACAGATTAGAACTGTAAAACTTCTCAAAATCTCCACATCTTGATGGTCCAACATACCAGAACCCCAAACAAATAAATAATAATAATAATAATAATAATAATAATAATGTCATCTCTCGCTGATAAATGAATGCCCGGGGTCTGTAAGCCTGAAGAACTAAATATAACTTTTATTTAATAATTGGGAAATGGTAGAAAAGTGACCACCAACCATCTCTTCTGCTACAACTTTTGGTTCAATCCTCTGCAGAAATACAGATGTGTGGAAAAACCTCTTTCCTATTCAGATTCTGCGTAAAGTTTTATTTTTTCGGGGGGGGTGTAATAACATCACAGCATTCCCACTTTGGCAATAGAAAATTACACTGAGCCACTCAGAGACTCAAACTGACGTGTCGAGTCGTCATTTACTCCCTGCAAGTTCGTCCCACATTTAGGGGCGGCATGGCTCAAGGGATAGAGCGGGCCGTCTAGTAATCAGAGGGTCGCTGGTTCGACCCACGGCTCCACCGGAGAGCGTGCCGAAGGGCCCTTGGGCAAGACACCGAACCCCTAATTGCTCCTGATGAGCAGGTTGGCGCCTTGCATGGCGGCCTCCACCATCAGTGAATGAATGTGTGTGTGTGAATGGGTGAATGTGAGGCACACGCTGTAAAGCGCCGGTAGACTAGAAAGGCGCCGTATGAGTGCAGACCATTTGCACGGTCTGCTGTTCACACCGTCGTTCAGTTGATGCAAAGTGGGCCCAATGCCACAGATCCAAGACAAAGAACGTAGTGGAATGGTGTGAGGGGATGACGTCCCGTGTAGGAGGGAGAGGATCAATTTAAGCAGATGTCGACACGAGTGCATTTCAGCTGATCCACTTCACCCCCGAGAATATTTGTTTGAACAGAAAGTTGTCAGGCTCTCTCTTTTACAAGCAGTATTTTCAGGTTTTGCATTTTGATGACCGGAGCTTTAGTGGAAGTTCAGTGGGGACGCCTATCTTCTGCATGCGAAGGCCGGGAGTTATGTTCCTTATTACATCCTGCCATTCTCACCTCTCACACGTGCTCACTTATCAGCTGATCACATCACCGGTTCTCGTCCATCCAACAGCACAGCGGCGGCACACCTGCATGGTCAGCCTGTCATCTCGCTGCTGTCTTTTCTGCCTCTAGTGTGCTCGTGCTGCTGTTATAGACCCCCCTCCACCTCCCCATCACCACCTGGTCTTCGCACATCATGAATTTCATCAGCATCATCAGCCTCACGGGGTGGCACTGTGGCCCTGTGGGCAGCGCTGTCGCCTCCCGGCAAGAGGGTCCTGGGTTCGAACCCCAGGCCGTCCCAGGGCCTTTCTGTGTGGAGTGTGCATGTTCTCCCCGTGTCTGTGTGGGTTTGCTCCGGTTTCCTCCCAACATCAAAAAGACATGCATGGTAGGGTTAATACTCCTGCCTGTGGCCCCTTAGCAAGGCACTGGAATATCTATCTATCCATCCATCTATCTATCTGCCCTCTCAGCAGAGGTCATCAGCCACCACCAGTGAGTCTCCCTGTTGAGTCTAAGCGCCAAAGACGTTCTTGACATGACATCATTTCCGCCAAATCCTGTTATGATAAACAGTTATCCTTAGGTCAGCCTCTGTCTGTCCAGATCAAACCACATTACCCTTCACTTACACACAGCTAATTATCCATTCAACCAGCTTATTTAGGAATGAAATAGTGCTCATCTGTGGCTCGCCTCTGGCCAACGCGGTCCTCAGCATGACTAGTCCCTCCCCAGTTGTCTTCAGGGGGGTCTGCAGTTCGCTAAACAAGAAAACAAGCCAAAGGAGCCTTTAGATCCGGTCATTGGTTATGAGCGATTTAACATCCAGCACTATGGATGGAAGTCAAAAAGGTATCAGTGTTTAGGCGTCCAGGTGGCGTGGCGGTCTATTCCATCGCCTACCAACACAGAGATTGCCGGTTCGAATCCCTGTTACATCCGGCTTGGTCAGGCGTCCCTACGGACACAATTGGCCGCGTCTGTGGGTGGGGATGTAGGTATGTGTCCTGATTGCTGCACTAGCGCCTCCTCTGGCCGGTCGGGGCGCCTGTTTGGGGGGCAGGGGGAACTTGGGTCGGGGGGAATAGCGTGATCCTCCCACGCGCTACGTCCCCCTGGTGAAACTCCTCACCGTCAGGTGAAAATAAGCGGCTGGCGACTCCACATGTATCGGGGGAGGGTATGTGGTAGTCTGCAGCCCTCCCTGGATCGGCAGAGGGGGTGGGGCAGCGACCGGGACGGCTCGGAAGAATGGGGTAATTGGCCAGATACAACTGGGGGGAAGGGAGGGGGCATCAGTGTTTGACCTAAACCCATTGACATATACATGATAGTGTAAAATGAGTTGATGAATCAACTTCAAACTGCCCCTCGGAGATGAAATCCTGCTACCGATGGTGGTTTTATGAAGTGTAACTTCATTATTCACTATTGTAACATTGTTTTAGGAAGGTGCTATATAAATAAAATTATTATTATTATTATTCATACAACCCATCTACTCTCGGGCTATCAACTTGAGTAGGCCAAACAAAAGAAAAAAATTGCCATCACTCATTGCTCTGTGTGTGTGTGTGTGTGTGTGTGTGTGTGTGTGTGTGTGTGTGTGTGTGTGTGTGTGTGTGTGTGTGTGTGTCATGGGATTTCCTCTCATGTTTGCTGCATGTTCTGAACTGTGCAGTAGTGGTTTGCCCTGCAGGATGCACAGACACCAACTGTAAGCACATTAAAAAAAAAAAGTCCTGCAGCAAAGTAGAGCCGCTGCCCTTTTCCACCCACCGGACTAAACAAGGACGCGTTTTTTCTATTTGTTACTGAATGTTTGTCCTTATGACGTCAAGGTTCGTGAGGGGTGGCGATGTTTGTCAGTGGGCTTGGCTTCCTCGCGTTACCAAAAACAACACCGCTTCTAAAATACACAACTTGTTTTTGGCTTAAAGCAGCCGTCCTTTTGCGGATTGGTCATGACATGCCGCGACTTATCCGTCTGCTTATAATGGTCACAGTAAGGGTGTGCCCCCTTGTGTGTGTGTGTGTGTGTGTGTGTGTGTGTGTGTGTGTGTGTGTGTGTGTGTGTGTGTGTGTGTGTGTGTGTGTGTGAGTGTGTGTGTGTGTGTGTCAGAGATTACGCATCTAGATATAAAGGTGAATCATTTGTTTGTGTATGTGTATGTGTATGTGTATGTGTGTGTGTGTGTGTGTGTGTGTGTGTGACCACCCTCCTTACTACCTCCCAACTTCCCTTTGGTCACCTGACCCTGACAGGAAGTGTTTGGCTGTGACAGGTATGAATAGAAGAATGTGATTGGCTGATGGTGGTCCCTTCACTCTACACGAGAAGCTAAACAACACACGGTAACAATTAGAGTGAAAGGGGTGTGTGTGTGTGTGTGTGTGTGTGTGTGTGTGTGTGTGTGTGTGTGTGTGTGTGTGTGTGTGTGTGTGTTTCTATATACTTACATATTTGTATGACAGTGTACTATTCATGTGCTCGTCTCTCTTTGTCTGTGTGTTTGTCACTAGTTAAGACTTTTTTTAAATTGCCATTTGCAATGCTTTATATGCGAGATATTTTATCTGGCAAGTATAATAAATCTAAATGAACGTCTCCTTGGCAGGAGGGGCACGGAAACACATTAAACACTAACACAATAACACAGTAAATAATGACATACCTGCCAAAAGAGAGCAAGACTTTACATTCAATGTAAGGGCACAGTGCGAGACACAGATATTTTGTAATTATTTGCAAAGGTCTTTTAGATAGCAGGCCACGTGTTTGTTAATGAAACAGCCTATTTACAAAAGAACCCCCCCCCCATTAACATCCATCCCCCAAACCGCTCATCCTGCTCTCAGGGTCGCGGGGATGCTGGAGCCTACCCCAACAGTCATTGGGCGGCAGGCGGGGAGACACCCTGGACAGGCCATCACAGGGTCCACACACACACACACACACACACACACACACACACACACACACACACACACACACACACACACACACACACACACACACACACACACACACACACCTAGGGACAATTTAGTATAGCCAATTCACCTGACCTACATGTCTTTGGACTGTGGGAGGAAACCGGAGCACCCGGAGGAAACCCAAGCAGACACGGGGAGAACACGCAAACTCCACACAGAGGATGACCCGGGATGACCCCCAAGGTTTGGACTACCCCGGGGCTCGAACCCAGAACCTTCTTGCTGTGAGGCGACCGTGCTAACCACTGCACCGCCGTGCCGCCTTTGTATTAGCATGTGTCTTGTATTTGTATTTTGTCTTTATGTGATTTTTCTGGGTTGCGTTTACTCACTTTAAAATAGCAAACCCATCGAAACAAGTATTTACCTACACCCGTTCTTCACCTGCGTTGGAGGATGTCATGTGAATGTAAAACCCTTCTGAGACCTAACTGGGATTCAGGACTATACAAATTTGACTTGATTTGACTCGACAGTGAAAACCTCAGCTGGATTGTCCCCCAGCGCTTAGTGTCTCGACAACCTGCTTAGTACAGTCGTGTCGCTATCTGAGCAACCTGCCACCTGTTGGTTTTGCATGCATCTCATTACCGGTTCTGCACCTTAACTGTTCTTTAACATTCATGGAGCTGAAATGCACCGGACAGAAACGCGGTTGCATCTACATTTTGTTGATAATGGGGCCAAAATGTGTGTCTGATCTCCTCTGGAGGTGACGTGGGTGATGGGATCCCGCATACATGAGTGCATTTACATCTGGGCTGCTTTTGCTGTATCCGATTACATTTAAATCACCCAGGATGCGTGCTCGTGCCTGGTTTTCAGGAGATCTGTGACCAAGGTGACAGACCGGTAGAAGAGCGTGTCAATACGCTTTCCGTCTTCGGCTCGCTGTCATCCCAGCGTCTCTTTCAACCCACCTACAGCACCCCCATCACCATGACAACCCAAATAAACAGAGGGATTCTGGGTACTGTATCGGTGTGACAACAAAGCGAAATGGGGTGGGGCTGCGCGAAACCGGAGGAGGGCCACATCTGGGCTGCGTTAGCTGGCCGGCCAATGACAGATGAGTTTGGTTCCACCTGGCGACACGGCGCAAGGCCGGATGGTGGTCTGCAGTGACACAGGAGGATATGACATCATCGAGGGGAAACTAATGTTTCCTGGGCCTTCAAAGAGTCCTTTTTTTTTTCGGACATTGGTTAATTTGGTTTAGATTTATTTGGACCCCCATTAGGCTGTGCAGTTGCAACAGGCCTTCCTGTGGTCCAAACAGTCTTCATGGGGTAATTAGGGTTTAAGTGTGTGTGTGTGTGCGTGTGCGTGCATGCGTGTGTGCGTACAAATGTTTTGCTGTAATCTCCATCCATGTTGTTCTTTCTTCCCTCTTCTCCTTGTCCACGGTCTTCCTCGCCTCTTCTTCTTCTCTTCCTCTCATGGCCTGCGGTAGTCTTCTTCCGTGTTCAGGGTCTGTTTAAGGTCTGCTGATGAGTGTCCCTGCCTGCGATGCTTTGAAGTGACAGAGCGGTGAAGGAGGAGGAGGTTGATGGAAAAACTGATTGACGGAGGACAGAAGAGGCGGTCGCTCTTTGACCCGGCGTCTTAAAGCCATCAGGTAGTGATTACCGAGGAGGTAAAATATCAAGCAACCGACAGCATGTTGTCCGTTTATCAGCCAATCAGCCGCTCCTGCTCCGGCCAGTCAGGGCAGAAGAAGGAAGTTCGACATGACATCCAGACATCCAGGGTCAGTGTAGGCTTTGCTCAGGTATACTGCTTAGACGGGACAGATTATGTACGAATGTGTCATTGTTGACAATTACTCACTAAGCTTTTTTGACAACGTAAGAATACCATACACACACCTGCCCCTGCTGCCCCAGTGTGTGTGTGTGTGTGTGTGTGTGTGTGTGTGTGTGTGTGTGTGTGTGTGTGTGTGTGTGTGTGTGTGTGTGTGTGGCGGTAGGGTCTTTGGAATTGGGCAGTATGTAATCCACGGGTTTCCCTTGCTGTCAAGTGTGTACTCAATAAAAATCTGAAAAGTAAAGTATGCCCTGTACAGTAGTCTCAGTCCGATTCGTTGTGTTGTAAACAGCCTCAGCAGTTAACGAAAGGAGATCACTCTGTTCTCTCTGTGTGTTTAATGACCAGTTACTGACCAAATCTAACACAAATTATGCTCTATGTTTGAGTTGAAGGCTGGAAACCAGGATTTTTCTCCACTAGTAGATAGTCATTTTATCCATCTGGACCATGGAGTCGGGTTACATAATGCTAACCTGCGTGTGTATCATAGTTGGAGGCACTCTCCTCTATACCGCTGTTGAAATGTTTGACCGGGTAGGACGAACACTGGTGCAGCAGCAAACACCGTCCTACTGAAACAGGAACAATGGATTGAAACGTGACAACAATGTGGTGATGCTTCTGTTAGACAGCTAATCTACTAATTATGCAAGGAGTATTATAGTGCAACAATGTTTCTGTATTGTTTGGTGTTGTTGTGATACATTACAGTTTAGTTGTGCTAGCTTTAGTCAGAGGATGCCATTTTTTCAAGGGTGGGCACTTTTTTTTTTGCTGTGAAATTAGTTTAAGTCTTGCCTTCACTTTTGCGTAGTTTTTTAAAAAAAAATTTATCCATCACATTTTCCATATATGCAGCAAAGATTTTCATCAAATTATCTTCTGCCGTTTGTTTTTCCTACCACAGAATTCTCGTAAGTTCTTGATATTTGATAAATTCCCTGGATCTCTGTTTCAGAAAGTGTGTGTTTAAAGCTCCTTTGCTGCTCCAAAGGAAACACTGCGCCCTCCTCGGAGGCCAGCTAGCGTGCTGCAGCTCCAGAGAGATCAGTGTTCAGTCAAAACCCTCTGTATGGCAGTGTTATTGTTGAAACACACACAGCTTTTGCAGACTCTTTGATGGCGGAGCGTGAATGTTCGGTCGTGAATAGTGGACATAGCTGTCATGTGTCTGATTAAGGATAAATGACTTCAGTGAAACATTAAGTGTTTAAAATAGCCCGAAGTAGGTAATTGTAACCGTTCTTGACTGAACCGGTAAAACTGAAGAAGAAAAATAATCTGTTTTAACATCTAAAGAGTATTGTGAATTTCCTCTCAAAAGATTAATGTGACATGAAAGAGCAGAGTTTTTACTTGACGGTAGCAGCTCCGGCTCCAAGGCAAAGTTGTTAGAGGGATGTTGTGAGTAATGGGGGGGGGGGGGGCGAGAAATATTAACATGGAAAATTACCAATCTGACCACCATCAAAGGCACCCAAACAATATACACTCACTGGCCACTTTATTAGGTACACCTTGCTAGTACCGGGTTGGACCCCCTTTTGCCTTCAGAACTGCCTTAATCCTTCGTGGCATAGATTCAACAAGGTACTGGAAACATTCCTCAGAGAGTTTGGTCCATATTGACATGATAGCATCACGCAGTTGCTGCAGATTTGTCGGCTGCACATCCATGATGCGAATCTCCCGGTCCACCACATCCCAAAGGTGCTCTATTGGATTGAGATCTGGTGACTGTGGAGGCCATTTGAGTACAGTGAACTCATTGTCATGTTCAAGAAACCAGTCTGAGATGATTCGAGCTTTATGACATGGTGCGTTATCCTGCTGGAAGTAGCCATCAGAAGATGGGAACACTGTGGTCATAAAGGGATGGACATGGTCAGCAACAATACTCAGGTAGGCTGTGGCGTTGACACGATGCTCAATTGGTACTAAGGGGCCCAAAGTGTGCCAAGAAAATATCCCCCACACCATTACACCACCACCACCAGCCTGAACCGTTGATACAAGGCAGGATGGATCCATGCTTTCATGTTGTTGACGCCAAATTCTGACCCTACCATCCGAATGTCGCAGCAGAGAACGAGACTCATCAGACCAGGCAACGTTTTTCCAATCTTCTATTGTCCAATTTTGGTGAGCCTGTGCGAATTGTAGCCTCAGTTTCCTGTTCTTAGCTGACAGGAGTGGCACCCGGTGTGGTCTTCTGCTGCTGTAGCCCATCTGCCTCAAGGTTCGACGTGTTGTGCATTCAGAGATGCTCTTCTGCATACCTCGGTTGTAATGAGTGGTTATTTGAGTTACTGTTGCCTTTCTGTCAGCTCGAACCAGTCTGGCCATTCTCCTCTGACCTCTGGCATCAACAAGGCATTTTCGCCCACAGAACTGCCGCTCACTGGATATTTTCTCTTTTTCGGACCATTCTCTGTAAACCCTAGAGATGGTTGTGCGTGAAAATCCCAGTAGATCAGCAGTTTCTGAAATACTCAGACCAGCCCGTCTGGCACCAACAACCATGCCACGTTCAAAGTCACTTAAATCACCTTTCTTCCCCATTCTGATGCTCGGTTTGAACTGCAGCAGATCGTCTTGACCATGTCTACATGCCTAAATGCATTGGGTTGCTGCCATGTGATTGGCTGATTAGAAATTTGCGTTTACGAGCAGTTGGACAGGTGTGCCTAATAAAGTGGCCGGTGAGTGTATATATATATAATATAGATAAATAAAGGCTTTCTATCTAATTGGCACAACACATAGTAACTAGTCCCAAGCTTACGCATCTTAGTACAACCACTTCCCATGCAGAAAAGGTAGGCCCCATAGCCACCAGTCCACAGCCACTGCAGCGAGTGGCGATAATATCTCTCACGTGCATTCTCGCTTAACTCACTCACAAATAGGGTGGCGTGGCAGCCAGCCACACAACTTTAAATGGCACAGCAGACACCTTCCACAATAACTTTGCTAAATAGAACAGAACATTGAACTCACCGATTAGTAGAGTTGAAGGCGGCGATGCCACTGCGAGTTGAATCTCCGCATGACATCATCTTTTCGCTCATCGCGAAATCTTGCTGGACCCGTTTCAAAAGACAACTGTACCAAGTGCACCTTCCGTTCATGCAGCATGGTTAGCCTTTTGCCTGTTTTCACACATGACGGTTGATGCGCCAAACGTGAGTGCATCAATATTTTCTGTAATTCCGGATCTTTCCTTGGAGTGTATTCAAATAAAGAGAGAAACAGGCCACAACTGTCCTCCTCTCCTAACTGAAACGCATCTTTGCTCCCCCGAAAAGCTAACTGGTTTGACGCTAGAAATTCTGTCATATTAGTGATAGCAGAGAGATAATAACGATTTCTCGCTAACTGCTCTGTGTGGACCATTGTCGATTGGAGATTCAAGATTCAAGCTACCTCTTTGCCAGTGTTTGCTCGTCTCTCCCTCTTTCCTTGTCTTATTCTCCATGTGTTCTTTTGATGCAGCATGTTTGTTCAGGCCTCTGTCTCTCTCGATCGCATGCTTCCAGTGAGAGAATCCCATTTTGGTGAACACAGAGACAACCCCGAACTTTCGACAAGCGAAACAAAATGTCAGTCTTCATTCCAACCCTCACATATGGTCGTGAGCTTTGGGTAGTGATTGAAAGGGCGAGATCGTGGATACAAGCTGCTGAAACGAGTGTCCTCCTAATGGTGCCTGGGCTCGGCCCACGGAGCGAGGAGCAACAGGGAATCGCTTCCGAAGTAGCAGAGGCATGGAGCGAGGAGCAACAGCCATCATTAGCCATAGCTAACAGTGAGGAAAGTCAAGTCAATTTTATTTGCAGAGCCCAATATCACAAATTACAAATTTGTCTCAAGGGGTTTTACAGCAACACAACATCCTGTCCTTAGACCCTTGCATCGGATAAGGAACAACGTGGAAAGTGGCAACGTTCCCTCAAACCATCCTCACAGTAGCTCTCCAACTGGTAGCTTTGCACCGGACGATTTGGGGGTTGATATGCCTGCTCAGTTTACCTTGAGCAAATTCTCAAGGGTCAGAAACGGTCTTTCGTAAGCCAGTGGTATAACTGCAGGGGGTGGTTGGAATACAGTGTCAAAGCTGATGCAGCATTTTGTTCATTCATTCATTCATTCATTCATCTTCAGCTGCTTCTCCGGGGTCGGGTCATGGTGGCAGGAAGCTAAGTAGGTCACTCCAGCTCCTCCTGGGGGATCCCAAGGCATTCCCAGGCCAGATTGGACATGAAGTCCCTCCAGCGAGTTCTGTGTCTACACCGGGGTCTCCTCCCAGTTGGCTGTGCCCGGGAAACCTCCAAAGGAAGGCGCCCAAGAGGCATCCTAATCAGATGCCCAAACCACCTCAACTGGCTCCTTTCGATGCGGCTCCTTTCCAAGTTCCCTCCAGATGTCTGAGCTCTTCACCCTATCACTAAGGCTGAGCCCAGACACCCTGCGGAGGAAACTCATTTCAGCCGCTTGTATCTGCGATCTCACCCTTTCGGTCACTGCCCAAAGCTCATCTATATATATCTTATACTATGTTTGCTATGTTTGTCTATACCTGTCTTGCACTGTTTGGCCAAGCCGCAACCCTTATTTCATTTTACAAATGTGCCTGCACATTGTTTTTAATGAAAATAAATTGAATTGAATTATGGTTAACGTCTTTCTGGTATAGTAATGATTAAACCAAGCAAACAGCTTTGACTCTAGAAGATAGCTGAGTATTCGAAAACCGGTTGTTTCATATGGGTGTTTCTATAGAGCTGTTTCCATAGAACTCTGATTGGTGCATGATGCTTATCTCCATATTGATCATCAAGCTGCTCAAGTTCACAGCTGGGAGCCCAGAAGGTGTTCAAGCAAGCAAGCCACACTCCAACTGACCTGGCATGATTCAAGCCAATGTAAATGAGTAGGAAAACTATCAATCATGGATTATTAATTAACAAACCCAAGGTGATTGTAATATTCTTTAATAAGTGCTCTGTAAATTACAGAGCAAGATTAAGCCAGCTTAAGCTATGTAAACAGCTAGCTAGTTTAAATTAGCTGTCTAATATGAAGTGCATGAAAGAGAGAAGAATTAAAGCAATGCTAAACAATGGCATTCAGGTTTTTTTTGGTGAGACAGCTTGTTCTATGCCCACCTCACTCTAATGAGGATGCAGAACGAGTCTTCTCAGCAATTGGCCTGAACAAAACAGTGTAGAAACAGACTTGCACTAGATGGGACACTGTCGTCCATTATGTGCATTAAAGGTAATCAGACTGAACCATGCTGCTACAAATACAAACCACCTGGGGAGAAAATATAATCAAGTCCAAGTCTATTGCTTATAGTTGTACTAGGCCAAAATAGGCCCCTGCATGTGTGTGTGTGTGTGTGTGTGTGTGTGTGTGTGTGTTCATGTATTGGCTATGTGTCTGGAGTGGGATAAGTTCTTGTGTTCTTTTGCTTCTTTTTATTTCTGGTTCTTGCTACCATTTTGACACTCCTCTTCCTGTAAACTTTTGTTGTTGCCTTTTTAATGTGTGAACATTCAATAAAACATTAGTAGTTTTGATATTGGAAACAACACGTCTGACTTTCATTATTTAGCAAACCTGTGTGCGCTTTATTGGGTTTGTGTATATGTCTAATATTGTGAAAATTGTGAGTGGAAGTCCCAGGGTGGCGTAGTCAGGCTATATCCTTAAATCTGAAACCCAAGCTCCCGCCACATGTGTAAACTACATACTTTTTAAAAACCCTGACGGTGAATTGAGTCCAAATATGTGCACGTGATGAAGTGCGTGTACGCGTATTTAAGCCCATGGCATCAAAACCTCACTCTAGCCAGGTACCCAAAGTTGGCAACCTTGGTGGGGTGTTAGCTTAGGCTAATATGCAAATAGTTTTAGGTTATATTTAGTGTGGCACCTTTATAGATACTGCTGTTCTTCTATCTGTTTTTAATCCCTGTATTTTTGTGTGTGATCGTTTTCCTTCACCACCCTTCATTGCCTCTCTTCATTTTCTTCTTCATCCTGTCTCGTGCTCCAGACTTTTAACCTACCTGCAGCACGAGCCCTCTTTCTTTTCCCATTTTTGTTTTTTTTTCACCCCTACTCTGACTCTCTCTGTTTGTATCTGTCCCTTTCTATAACACTACCATCATTACCAGCATGCATAGAACTTTGCTACAGTGTCTTATCTTGTGTCTTGTGTCTTGTATCAATGTCTTGTCTTTGAGCGGCACGGTGGTTAGTGCTGTCGCCTCACAGCAAGAAGGTCCTGGCTTCGAACCCCGAGGTTGTCCAACCTTGGGGGTCATCCCAGGTCGTCCTCTGTGTGGGGTTTGCATGTTTCCCCCATGTCTGTGGTGGTTTTTCTCCGGGTGCTCTGGTTTCCCCCACCATCAAAAAGACATGCATGTTAGGGTTAGTACTCCTGTCTGTGCCCCTGACCGAGGCATGGCAAGAGGAACTGGAGTTGGTCCCCGGGTGTGGCATGGCGGCTGCCCACTGTTCCTAGCTACACAGCTAGGATGGGTCAAATGCAGACACTAATTTCCCTATGGGGCTCAATAGAGTATATCAAAATAAAAGAAAAAAATCAAATCAGAAGACATACATAAAGAGAGAGAGAGAGAGAGAGAGAGAGAGAGAGAGAGAGAGAGAGAGAGATATTCAAACCAAAGTGTACATCCTCCTAAATAAGTGGTTGACAGACAAAAAGGACATTTTATCGGCCAGGTTAAAACAATTGTTCAGCACACAGCAGAGACAGAGCTGGAGGGCTTTCTCTGCAATCTCTGTACAAATGAGCTTTCTTTTAACAAAGTGCTATGAGAGTGTGAAGGTCAAAGGTCTGCCTGTCAGTTGGTTGCCCCATGCTGCGACAAAAAAAAAAATCAAAACCTCCAACACTACTGACAGTATGTTGTTGATGTTAGGCCGCTTTGGGCTTTTTCAACCCACCTGCAATAACACTGGAAGCCACGAGCAGAAAGGACACCGGTTACCTTAGAATACGTTTGGCAAACTTGTGTACCAGTTATTATTTGTTCTTCCGTTAATGTTCAGCCGCAAAAAGTGAACATAACTGCACTACATTGATTAAGGAGCAAGAAATTTATGATTAGTTTGTGTCTAGTTTTATTGGGTCTTTGCATGTAGGTAAAATATTGGAAACACTGTATCGGCCAGTGGAAACATGGACTTCAAAGAAGTGTATCAAAGAAATTAGACAAATCGCTATGTTACATTTCTTTTAATCAGATTGTGACATGCAATCTGCTCCCATCCCCGGGAAGTGTCCGCTGCGTCAACGCGTCGGTCGGCTGACGTGGTAAAAGCAAAACCTGTGAGTCAGTGCCTGTCTCGGGCAATTGTCATCACTCTTTTGGCCAGGGCACGCAAAGCAAGCTACTGTTCCTTATCGAACGCTGGCATAACTATAACAAACCGCATTGTATTCCAAAATGGGCTTTTGCTTTCAAAAGGCCGCTTTGAAGTCCGAGTCATTCTGCTCGACTCCAGCGTCTCCCTTACTTTCTTGCCCCACCTCCGCATTCATCCTCACCAAATCTCTATTTTTAGCCCTGCTCAGTCGCTCCCTTTCAACTCTCTATTTCCCTTTTTCTCCATTTTGCCCTTTCTTTTCTTATTTTTGTAGCCCATTTACTCATTACGCTTCAAGTCTTCCTCTCCAGCTCGGTGT